>NC_091992.1:124681151-125013630 GCF_044704955.1 Pristiophorus japonicus | reverse complement strand
GGAGGGGGGGAAAGCAGGAGAAAGGAGGGGGGGGAAAGCAGGAGAAAGGAGGGGGGGAAAGCAGGAGAAAGGAGGGGGGGGAAAGCAGGAGAAAAGGAGGGGGGGAAAGCAGGAGAAAGGAGGGGGGAAGAGGAGAAAGGAGGGGGAAGAAAGGAGGAGAAAGGAGGGGGGAAGGAGGAGAAAGGAGGGGGGGAAGGAGGGAAAGGAGGGGGGAAAGGAGGAGAAAGGAGGGGGGGAAAGGAGGAGAAAGGAGGAGAAAGGAGGGGGGAAAGGAGGAGAAAGGAGGGGGGGAAAGGAGGAGAAAGGAGGGGGGAAAGGAGGAGAAAGGAGGGGGGGAAAGGAGGAGAAAGGAGGGGGGGAAAGGAGGAGAAAGGAGGGGGGGAAAGGAGGAGAAAGGAGGGGGGGAAAGGAGGAGAAAGGAGGGGGAAAGGAGAGAAAGGAGGGGGGGAAAGGAGGGAAAGGAGGAGAAAGGAGGGGGGAAAGGAGGAGAAAGGAGGGGGGGAAAGGAGGAGAAAGGAGGGAGAAAGGAGGGGGGAAAGGAGGAGAAAGGAGAGGGGGGGAGAAAGGAGGGGGAGGAAGGAGGGGGGGGGGGAAGGAGGAGAAAGGGGGGCGGGGGCGGTGAAGGAGAAAGGGAAGAGGAGGATGTCAAATAACCAGAAATGAAAATGATCCATAATGTCTAGCTAACTGCATGCAAACGGCTTTGTTTTGTTCCTGATGCTGTGAAAGTTATCAGACAAAATAAATGAGCTAATTCCATGGGTTCAAATCCCACCACAGCAGCTGGAGGAATTTAAATTCAGCTACAGGCATTAATAAATCTGGAATAAAAAGCTAGCATCAGTAATGGTGTCCATGAAACTACTGGATTGTCGTTAAAAACCCATCTGGTTCACTAATGTCCTTTAGGGAAGGAAATCTGTTTGTCCTTACCCGGTCTGGACTCCAGACCCTCAGCAACCTGATTTACTCTTAATTGCCCTCTGAAATGGTCTAGCAACCCACCCAGTTGTACAAGGTGGCTAACCACCATTTTCTCATGGGCAATTCGGGGGTGGCAATAAATGCCAGCCTTGCCAGCAATGCCCAAAGCCCAGGAATAAATTTAAAAAATTTTAATTCCTCTGCACCATCAGCCAAAACTGTTACAGAACAGCTTCATGCAAGAATGGTTCCGCAACACAACTGCAATATAAAACGTGGCTGGCAAATGCCAAGCATCAGGTAGCAGTGTGATTTGACCTGGCAACTACAGCAAAGTGCATATCCTTAGCCACCTCTGGGCCAAAATTACCTTCCTCTACAAGCTCCATTGGCACCTCTAAGAAGTGGCAATGGAGCGGATAAGCCTCACCAAACAGGGGGGGGGGGGGGGAAAAGACTGATGGGCCGACCCATCCGAGCCCCGGCCGGGAGCGATTAGAACGGATTTCCGTGCCGCCCGTGCTGTCGCCCTATCGGGCACACGCCGACCCCAATGGGAAATAGCCCCGCTGGAGCAGCGCTGCCGCTGTTCAGTGCTCCTAACAGCTTTCCCCTGTGGAAAGGGGAGGGCCTGCTGCCGGCACCTCCATTTTATTTTAAATCGTCAGCCGACTCAGGTCGGTCAGACAATGGTAGCCCACAGGTTCGGCCCGGCCACCAACAAGCAGCCCGGTACCCTCTCTTGGGTGCCTGGCCACTGGCAGGTCTGCATCACGCCGACGTCATTAGCACGGCGCTGATGATGGGAGCGGTGGCCGACCCAACAGAACAGCACTTCCGGCCCACAACACGTCTCGCTGCAAAAAAAAATTTAAGTGCTCAATATTGGTCGAGTCTCCGCCCCATGGATTGGGGCAGAGAAAAACATTTTTTTTTAATCTGTGAGTGCGCCCCGTTTGGGGCAGAGGGCAATTTCAGCCCCTTCGTACTTACTTACTGTCGGGGAAGCCAAATTAATTTGAAACAATTTTAAAAGATTTAAAAAAAATATATAACTCACATTCCAGGGTTGTTAAACTATTAGAATCAAACAATACAAGGCACACCTGGTAGAAAGGTCATAAATTAGTCAGTCCTAGGCTGATTTGAACTCGCACGCCGCAGCAAAACAAACATGAAAGGCTTTTGATCTTGCAGAGGATAGCGAATCATGCGAAAACGTCATGAGAATTAGTTTCTCACTATTGTGTTTCAAGTTTATTCCAAGGTTTCCTCCCAGGAACCAGCTGCTTTTGGCATTTGTATTCTGCAGACAACATAAAAAGCAGACCTTTACTGACCATAAATCTAATCAAACTATTTACTATTCATCATCCAATCACGGTTGACAGAGCTGTTAGCAGCAGCTATTGCTTTCCCTATAAAACATGTCCTGCTCGAGCACAGCATAATGAAAAGGCTTTCAACAATAGTTACCCAAACTGAAGCTTTATCAACATCTTTTAATAAGACCTAGAAAAACATTCTAGCTCCAAACCTTCTTGGCTCCTGCCCTGACTACAACAGAATAATCTGGTATTAGCATTCCATATAAAAAGGTCTCCAATACATTCCCTTTGGTGGTGAACAATTCATTCACGTGGGTCTTCAGTCAAATGTACGTCTTTACTACAGCATCATCGAACACTTCCCAAAACTTCAAGTCCTGTCCGCTATAACAAATATTTCTTTCCAAGGGTACGACTGCCAATACCACTATTGCCATTTACAAATAGAAGCCAATAAATTTAAACATAAATATATCATATGATTTTGTTTTCCTGAGCTAATTTGTTATAATCTGAATTTCCCATGGACTTCCTTTCCAATTTAAAACAACTGTGTAGTATTAACTGCTATTTTAAAATAAGCCTCGACTTCTCTAAACTCAAAATGGAAGTGTCTGTGCAGTGGGTCTAGAAACAGAAAGGTCTGGGACACATGCTGTCTGCATGGACTGTTAGCAACTCTTAAGCTGTTTCAGCTTGGGTTGTGATTATACTATTGATATGCAGCCAGCAGAACCAGATGTATGCAACACCTTGCATTTATATAGCACCTTCAAAATAGAAAAATGTCCCAGAGAGAATCAACCAAAAATGGACACCGAGCCAAGAGAGATATTGGATGGGGATGACTCATCATCATCATAGGCAGTCCCTCAAAGGGAGGATGACTTGCTTCCACGCCAAAAAGGGATGAGTTCACAGGTATTTCAAAGAAGGACCTAATACTCCAGATCCCGAACAACATCGTGAAGGGTGCAAGATGCCCGTGCATGGATTTTTTTTTATAAAACGTGTGGTGGCCATTGCACACCAGCCACCACACGGGTTGACAGAGCTAGGTCTTGGTCCAAGGATTACCCAAGACTAACTGGAGACCAGCTCTGCTGCACAGACCAAGCACGCACACATATCGCAGTGTGGGCTGGCCCATGCTGCCCCTGGACCCTCGCCTCTTCTGGGCGCCAGAGTCACGCCTCTCCTGGGCCCCAGTCACTTCCCTCTATGGACTCTTGCCACTCTTTCGCCCCTCCTGCTGTGCCTGCCCGCACTGCAATCAGCGACCTGGCTTCGTAGCCATCGCCCTTCTGCAGCAGCACATGCTGCTCCCTGCAGTGGCCCTGGCCTGCTAATGGTCCTGCAGGCCGGGACCGTGCCGATTTCTGGGCAGGACACTTACAGGTTGGCCAGCAACTGAAAAGTAAACATTGGTTGTTTCTGGTCAATCCTGCACTGGAACATAGAAAAATAGAAAATAGGTGCAGGAGTAGGCCATTCGGCCCTTCGAGCCTGCACCACTATTCAATATGATCATGGCTGATCATGAACTTCAGTACCCCATTCCTGCTTTCTCTCCATATTCCTTGATTCCTTTAGCCATATGGGCCACATCTAACTCCCTTTTGAATATATCTAATGAACTGGCCTCAACAACTTTGTGGTAGAAAATTCCACAGGTTCACCACTCTGGGTGAAGAGGTTTCTCCTCATCTCGATCCTAAATGGCTTACCCCTTATCCTTAGACTGTGACCACTGGCTCTGAACTTCCCCAACATCGGGAACATTCTTCCTGCATCTAACCTGTCCAATCCCGTCAGAATTTTATATGTTTCTATGAGATCCCCCCTCATTCTTCTAAATTCCAGTGAATACAAGCCTAGTCGATCCAGTCTTTCTTCATATGTCAGTCCTGCCATCCCAGGAATCAGTCTGGTGAACCTTTGTTGCACTCGCTCAATAGCAAGAATGTCCTTCCTCAGATTAGGAGACCAAAACTGTACACAATATTCAAGGTGTGGCCTCACCAAGGCCCTGTACAACTGCAACAAGACCTCCCTTGCTCCAATACTCAAATCCTCCCTCTACGAAGGCCAACGGGTGACTGATAGCGTGATCAAAGAGGTGGATTTGAAGCATCTTAAAATGAGGAGAGGATGGTGGAGAGGCAGAGAAGTTTCAGGAGGGAATTCCAGAGCAGAGCAGAGGGCATAGACAACTGAAGGGCACAGCTGCCAATAGTGGGGGATGCACAAAAAGCAAGAATTGGAGGTTGGGAGATACGAAGGGGCAAGGCCATGAAAGGATTTAAACACAATGAGAATTTTAAATCTGAGACAGGGGGCAGGAGAGCCAATGTAGCTGAACAAGCCCATGGGTGAGGGGCATTTGGTGCACGATAGGATACAGACAGCAGAGTTTTGGATGAGCTGAAGTTTAGAGTGTATAGAAGGGGAGGCTGGTCAGGACAGCATTGGAGTAGTCAAGACAAGAGGTCCCAAAGGCATGGATGAGTATTTCAACAGCAGAAGGGCTGAGGCAGGAGCAGAGATGAGCAATACTGCAGAGGTGGAAGTAGGCAGTCTGAGTGATGGAGTGTACATGTAAACAGTCTGGTTCAACCTGAGACAATGGCCAAGGAGAGGACGGAACTGGTGGCGAGGGGACAGAGAGCAGGTGGCAGTTCCTCTCAAAATATTCAAAGCAGCTTTGATTAAGCTTCCAAACGGTCAAGGAGGTCCAATGAACCACTTGAGCACTAAGCTTGGCTTGACATTGCACTAAAATTATATTCAATATGGGGTCACACCCAGGCAACAAGAGATGGGCATCCTAGAGGTATCACGCTGTTGCAGGCATGCCAGGTCGAGAACCGACTCTGGAGTTATACCGTCACTTTTGTAACACTTTGAAGGGGAAATCACTTTGCAGCAATACAAAATTGTCCACATCACTGCACCTTTAATACATGTGCATGGTAGTTCTTGTATTGAACCTCTGACCGGAGTAGCAGTATGACCATCTTTATACAAAGTGTAACAAAATCCCTTTGGAAAGATTTTAAAAGTTGCAAAGGAAAGTCAATATATTTTTCATGTACAAAATAGTATTTTTGGAAATCCAAAATTAGTTTTTATTCAGTTGGGTTTTTAAATTTCATAACTTATGATGGCTGTCATTTTGAAACTGTAGCCTTTCTTCACACTGAATATTGCAAACTTACATTGTGACTTCATGGCTGAATGGAGGGTTGAATCAAAAGACAGATTATAATCAAATAGACAGAGACAAAGACTTTTCCTATATCAAAGGATTACAATGGCATTGCTCACACTGGAGGACAGAATTTTGTTAGTGAAGACAGAGCAGAACCTATAAAATCACTACCCTTCGCTTTGTTTAAGGATTTATTTTCCATTAACAGCTCAACAGGGTATTTTGAAGCATACTCTCTCAAGTAGCCAATGCAATCTCAGACTTTCCTAGGATCTGTAATAAAAAAATCCCATTTCATAAGATGTTATTTAGTTTCTAACAACAACTTGCATTTATATAGCACCTTTAACGTAATAAACCGTCCCAAGGCGCTTCACAGGAGCATTATAAAACAAAATATGACACCGAGCCACATAAGATATTAGAGCAGATGACCACAGATTGGTCAAAGAGGTAGCTTTTGAAGAGCATCTTAAAAGGAGGAAAGAGATGTCGAGGTGCAGAGAGGTTTAGCGAGAGATTCCAAAGCTTAGAACCTGGGCTGCTGAAGGCACGCCTGCTAATGGTGGAGCGATTAAAATTGGGGATGCTCAAGGAGCCAGAATTGGCAGAGCACAGAGGGTTTTAGGACTGAAGGAGAATACAGATAGAGGGAGGGGTGAGGCCATGGAAGGATTTGAAAATAAAGATGAGAATTTTAAAATTAGGTTTTGCTTAACTGGGAACCAATATAGGTCAACGTGCACAGGAGAACTTGGTGAACGAGACTTAGGCATTGCTGTTTGAAGAACTGAGTGCAAGAACAGAAAAGCCAAATTAAAGAAAGACTTGTATTTATACACACCATTCACAACCTCATGATGTCCCAACGTGCTTTACAGCCAATTAAGTACCTTTGGAGTGTAGTCACGGTTATAATGTAGGAAACGCAACAGCCAATTTGCACACACAGCAAGCTCCCACAAACAGCAATGTGATAATGACCAGATAACCTGTTTGTGATGTTGGTTGAGGGATAAATATTGGTCAGGACACTGAAGAGAACTGCCCTGATCCTCCTCTTTCACATCCACTTGAAAGAACAGATGTGGCCTCGGTTTAACCTCTCATCCGAAAGACAGATCCGAAGAATTGTGCCCTTTTTGTTAACAAATAGGAGAGCTAGGCAGCCATTAATTAATGTAACAATTGGGAACCACTCAGGACATTATCAAAACTAACAAATGGATGAATCATTTGCATTTTTCCCAGTAATATCAAATTTGAAGAGTTTAAACAAAGCACTCTTCACATACAAGAGAAACTTTTACCGGAATGGCTAACATTTTCAAACAAAACAGAACTACTAAGGAAAAGTGCAGCCTGTTGCCATGCTGCCTACTGCCAAGTGGGCAGTTTGTTTACCACAGAGCAATACCCCTTGAAAGCAAAACACAATGAGCATGTGTTAACACTGCCAACATCTTAATGATACTAGCAACCTCAAGCATAATAGAAAAAATACAAAGTACTGTCAAACCTCAACAATCATCCGCGCTAACTGCAGTCAAACAAGGGCACCTCAGCCAAAATATTTACAATGCACAAAAGCAAGATGAAGTCTATTCTAGTAACACTGTCATTTCCCAAATGTGTATGCATTAAAATGAAAGGAACATTGCAAGTTGTTAAAATTCATGAATAGTTCTGATCACAATTTCAAAAAAAGAGTCTTGCATGTACTTGTGTTCAAAAAGGCGATTCTATCGACTGTTACGCTGTTGAGAACTGCTGTAATTGACTACAAAGCACAAGCTGTATTATTCTTAAGCAACATGTCACACTAATGGATCTGTTGCTATAAATATGCTAAAAAAATAGTATTCAGTAGCCTAGCTGCCTGTTAGGCTATATAGCTCACTTTTCTTTATTTAACCTCTACACTGGAACATCCATTATCTACCATTATAGTGGAGACCTCAATAATGCATAAAGGAAATCAGCAGACAAAAGAAATGTTGGTCTTATATAGATATTATCCTATGCGATACAATATCCTACGCCTGGAAATGAAGATAAGCACAATACAAATAACAAAAAAAATCACCAAGAAATAGTGGTGAAATACAATAGCAAATTAATCTACAAAATGAAGTGCTCCCTTGTGCAAGTCTGAGTGGTGCGGATAATGCAGAGTTCTACTGTAATGTTAATCAAGTAATGTTTTGAAAGAAATGCAGCTGAATACTGATTAAAAAAAATAGAAATAGAATCATCCCTAGGTGAAAAAAGGCAATTTAATTTTCTGACTTTTAATGCCGTATCTAGGCAAGAAAACTAGACTTTTCTTTAGTCTGCTGGGGTACATATTGCTCAATAATTCAGATCAATTGTTTTCATCCAAGCAGCTATCTGAAGGAAAAACTTTTCAGGGAGTTGAAAGAGTTGCAACTGGTAAAGTGATGAAAAGGAATTTGAAAGGAACAAGGTTTCTGCAAAGGTTTTAATACACTGTGGGCTAGAAATCGGTCTTTGCGCCAAAAATACCACTATTTTTTAAAGGCCTAAAAAATGCACCCATGGTAAAAATTGGCGTTGCACAAGGATTCGCCGTGGAAACCGCAGTCCTCGACAGCTTCAGTCCGAGGCTGATTACCGCTAAAAAGATGGGCCCTGGGAGGGGGGGGGGGGGGGGGAATAAAAAAAAAAAAAATCACAACACTCACAAGACACTAGTGAATCACTGAAAAAGGAATTAAAAAATAAAAACTTTAACTTACTTTTTTTGTAGGTCTTCATACTTACTGCTGTTTCTGGGGCCTGCATGCAGGCTTTTCTCAGGCGTTTGTTTTCACCCAGAATACGGGTGCGCCAAACAGCCAATTTAAAATGATATCGCTTTTTTTCATCTTGCACGATGGTAGTATTTCAAAACCATCAGCGCACAACTGTGGCCAATTTAGGAGAAGACCATTTTCCATCAAAAAAGGTGAAATATTGCCAAAAAACACCAATTTATAGCCCATATTATTGTTCAATTTTAATCTGCATTGGTTTGATGGAAGAGATATACAAAATGCAAACTATTCTCTGTTAGACAAGTTACCATTCATAGAAACATAGAAAATAGGTGCAGGAGCAGGCCATTCAGCCCTTCTAGCCTGCACCGCCATTCAATGAGTTCATGGCTGAACATGAAACTTCAGTACCCCATTCCTGCTTTCTCGCCATACCCCTTGATCCCCCGAGTAGTAAGGACTTCATCTAACTCCCTTTTGAATATATTTAGTGAATTGGCCTCAACTACTTTCTGTGGTAGAGGATTCCACAGGTTCACCACTCTCTGGGTGAAGAAGTTTCTCCTCATCTCGGTCCTAAATGGCTTACCCCTTATCCTTAGACTGTGACCCCTGGTTCTGGACTTCCCCAACATTGGGAACATTCTTCCTGCATCCAACCTGTCCAAACCCGTCAGAATTTTAAACGTTTCTATGAGGTCCCCTCGCACTCTTCTGAACTCCAGTGAATACAAGCCCAGTTGATCCAGTCTTTATTGATAGGTCAGTCCCACCATCCTGGGAATCAGTCTGGTGAATCTTCGCTGCACTCCCTCAATAGCAAGAACATCCTTCCTCAAGTTAGGAGACCAAAACTGTACACAATACTCCAGGTGTGGCCTCACCAAGGCCCTGTACAACTGTAGCAACACTTCCCTGCCCCTGTACTCAAATCCCCTCGCTATGAAGGCCAACATGCCATTTGCTTTCTTAACCGCCTGCTGTACCTGCATGCCAACCTTCAATGACTGATGTACCATGACACCCAGGCCACGCTGCACCTTCCCCCTTCCTAATCTGTCACCATTCAGATAATAGTCTGTCTCTCTGTTTTTACCACCAAAGTGGATAACCTCACATTTATCCACATTATACTTCATCTGCCACGCATTTGCCCACTCACCTAACCTATCCAAGTCACTCTGCAGCCTCATAGCATCCTCCTCGCAGCTCTCACTGCCACCCAACTTAGTGTCATCCGCAAATTTGGAGATACTACATTTAATCCCCTCGTCTAAATCATTAATGTACAATGTAAACAGCTGGGGCCCCAGCACAGAACCTTGCGGTACCCCACTAGTCACTGCCTGCCATTCTGAAAAGTCCCCATTTACTCCTACTCTTTGCTTCCTGTCTGACAACCAGTTCTCAATCCACGTCAGCACACTACCCCCAATCCCATGTGCTTTAACTTTGCACATTAATCTCCTGTGTGGGACCTTGTCGAAAGCCTTCTGAAAGTCCAAATATACCACATCAACTGGTTCTCCTTTGTCCACTTTACTGGAAACATCCTCAAAAAATTCCAGAAGATTTGTCAAGCATGATCTCCCTTTCACAAATCCATGCTGACTTGGACCTATCATGTCACCATTTTCCAAATGTGCTGCTATGACATCCTTAATAATTGATTCCATCATTTTACCCACTACTGAGGTCAGGCTGACCGGTCTATAATTCCCTGCTTTCTCTCCCTCCTTTTTTAAAAAGTGGGGTTACATTGGCTACCCTCCACTCGATAGGAACTGATCCAGAGTCAATGGAATGTTGGAAAATGACGGTCAATGCATCCGCTATTTCCAAGGCCACCTCCTTAAGTACTCTTTAGTATATGCGGGACACTTTACTACCATATTTAAAATCAGGCTCCCAGAGTGTAATTGGAAGCCCTATTTACATTTTATAGTTGCTATGCGGTTTTCACAGGGATTGGGAAACTCGGCAATGACAGGAGGCAGGAGCTGTCGGCTCTACAAGGCAAGTGCCTTTTACAGCACTCCTTGTGGGCCAGGAGGAGCTGGAGTACTCCACACACCCCCACCAGCCCTTCAACATAAGAACATAATAGCAGGAGTGGGCCATTTGGTCCCTCGAGCCTGTTCCGCCATTCAATAAGATCATGGCTGATCTGATCTTGGCCTCAACTCCACTTCCCTGCCCGCACCCCATAACCTTCGACTCCTTTGTCGTTCAAAAATCTGTCCATCTCCACCTTAAATATATTCAATGACTCAGCCTCCACAGCCCTCTGGGGTAGAGAATTCCAAAGAGTCACAACCCTCAGAAGAAATTCCTCCTAATTTCCTTTTTAAATGGGTGACCCCTTATACTGAAAGGTACCCTCTGCCGATTCCAGCCTCTCGTTCTTCCCCCAAAAAACTCCTCTTTCCGCCCCCCCCCTCCCCCACGATCCCCAACCTCATCTGCCCCCCTCCCCCAAAGTCTCGAACATCAATCTTTCTCCCTCCAGATTGCTAGGGCGCATCCAGAAGAGTCCCCGACATCTGCCTCCTGCCGCTGCTATTCCACCCTCTCCCCCGGCCGCAGAAGTCAACCAGGCTGTCAACTTGGCCAGCTGCCAGACGGAAGAAAAAATAAATATCAAGGCCCTACCATTAACTTAGTTAGAACCTCCATGTCCCCGGGCTACCATGGTTCTTCATCCATTTTCGGCCTCACCTTGTACCTTCCCTATAAATATCAGGGGCCATTAAAATTCACAGAACATCTATAGTCCAATTACTGATTTAATGATTGCAAAACGACATATGAGGGACTTCTAAATTATAGATCAGTTTTTACAGTATACCCTTAATAAGGAATAATGTGGCCTAAGCTAATTGATTTGCACTAAGCCACAAACATCATTTAGTATTCAATGGAGTGGTGCCATATGCATGCAATGAAAATACAAACAGCTGCTGTTAAAAAGTTTGCCTTGGGTCTGTCAAAGTGTGCTCCCACAGCATCATCTCTTGCTCCCTTACTAAATTAGGCGCAACATTAACACACAACAAAGGGATAAAAAAAAACAAGTTCATTCATCAGCAACAATCAGACAAGCTGTTAGGCAGGCAAATCAGCTGCCCATACTTTGCAATGTTGCCATGCACCCAAGGGAACATCAGACCATATTTGTGTACAGAAGAACCCTGGAAAAATATCTCGTGGGAGCACAAGAACTAATAAAAGTTTACTGAAAATAAAATAGAGACAGAAATTAGAGTACTTGTATTGTAAAGCCTTGACAAGTATTTGATGAGGAGGTCATTATAAAAGGATCTTTAATAGAACAAAAAGCATTTAAAAAGCACTTTTTTTTTTAAATGCACAGCATGGGGTGGCATTGAGCTATAAAGACCAACAAGGCCCCAGATTCACAGTCTAGTCTAAAGCTAGCTTAGCAGACCTCTGCCAAGGCAGTCAAAAGGCTACTGTAATTGTACCTGGGCTAGGGAGGAGTCGGGGATGGGTTGAATGGGACAAGAAAAAATAGTCAGGCAGGGATCCGGTTCTTGAATTCCAGACTGACCTCGCTGCAAACATTTTAGAACACAGAATTATGACCAGAATTCAACTGCGATACCTTCCACCAATCAGAACGCTTGCTGACGCTCATCATTTAGCCTCGCATATGGAGAATGGTCAATGCTCAAGGCTCAAGGTAGAAGAGTGCTGATGCTCATGTAACTATAGCAATTTTAACCTAACCCGTCCGTTGGGAAACAGCGAGAGAAAACGCTTTCAAACCATGAGTTATAAAAGTAGATTGGCAATTTGATACAGGATAAAGACAGGGCTCAAAAGTCTATCTGTGCTCTTAAGCAATAGCAATTGGTGTGGAGAAATTGAGCAAAGCATCACCAATGTAGAACTGTCCACTTTGTAAATATTAGTTACCTCAGAAATATTGCAAATTGTCATTTTTATGTATAAAATCTATTTTAATGAAAGTAAACATTTAAGGAAAATATTTACTTTTCAGGGGCAGTTTTATTCTGTTCGAATGAACTCAAAAAAGGTTTCTTGGCTAAATTTCTGTATTTGTTTAATCAGGTTCTGCCTGGATTTGCTAAGCCTGCTCTGGTTACCCAATATAAGTCAACAGATCCCATGACTCCAGTCACAAGATACATTAATTCACTATATGCAGCAGCATGGAAATAATCTGTTTATCATACTGTGGTCACAACGTCATCTTCTCGGTCAGATTTGTTGCTATAAACTCTACCACTCTGGTCTATCCGCTTTATGAGTTCCTACAAGTCCTGTTTAAAGTTGGTGTACACCCTAGAATCGTGACCATTACGGCACTAATATTTCAAGTTAGCTCCATGGCAATCACTGTGTATTGCTGCTTCAGGAAAGCTACTAAAAGTCAATATTTGAGCAGTCACTTCAAACAAATTTGAAGTGTAATTACTTTATAAACTAAACTAAATTAGAAATGTCGTTAAGATATTACACTGCATCTTTGCAGCATTTAAGCTTCAAGATTGAGGAAAGATGGACTTGATTACCAACAAACCATACCAATCCAATATCAAAACTAAGGGACCGAAATTCAGGCACGCCGGAAACCTGGCGCACCTACAATTTCTTATCTGTTTTTACCGCCGTATGGGAAGGGGTCAACTCCTGATCGATATTCAGGTCTTTGTCGTTTTTTTCCGACAAGACCGGAAGTCGGTCATAATGGGGGCGGAAGTGCAGCGGTAAGTGTTGGTACGGGGCGGGATCAAGTCTACGCGCTGTCCTTCAGCGGCGGAGTGGTGGCGACGTCAGTGCACGTCTGTGTTACCATGTCTCTCCCCTCATTTAAAAAGGAGAAAAAGTGTGCGATTTTGTAGGTTCGGGCTACTGGGCCATCAGGGAGGGTTTCGGCCGGGCCAACAACCTGGCACCCAAGATGGGGTGCCGAACCTGGGGCAATAATTGGCCGGCCAATCGGGAAGTCGGCTGGCAAAACAAACATGGCGGCCACTGGAGTGCGCCCTCCCCTTGAAGGGCCACCGCGCTGCCATGTCATACACACACAAAGCAAGGTGCACCGACAGAAAAAGCTGTCGGGGGCACCACGCGGCTGAGCAAAGATTTTTGGAGGTAAATTTGGGGCAGATTGCGATGTAGGTGCAGGATAGCGGCAGTGCGTGCTTTGATGACGCGCTTGCGGCGGTCGACAGCAGCGAGGCGGAAGCGGGGACAGGCCAAAAAATCCACGAGCTGAATTTGGATTGTGGCAACCGCTCGATTCCGCCACATGGCCGTCGCAAAACGGCGGTCACGGGCCTTATCCAGATCCTGAATTTCGGCCGCTAAATGTTCTGTCAATGGGTCAACATTCAGTTTGAAACCCTACAACCCAGGAAAACACACCAGCATTCAACAAACATATTTTATATTTCATAGATGATACATACTGTGTACAATTAGTTATGGTTGGACTGCCAGTGGAAATCACCCAAGACTAGGCATTTCCCCAGAGTCAGGGAGAATAGATCTAAATCAGCACTCTCAGCATATCCCAGAGATTGTTAAAGAACAGCAACGACACTCATGATCAGGATAGCTGTCCACCTTCCCAGCCAAGTAGCTCAATACTTCATTTCATAGGATTCTACGTTTTAATAAGATTCAAATCTATTCAATCATTTCAAAAGAAAGCAGTCATCAGCTGAGACTTTCCACTTTACCTTATGGAGAATAATTAAATTTAAAAGTCTAATATATGGGTGTAATGGTTATGTTACTGAACAAGTAATTGAGAGGTCAGGACTAATAGCTCATCGAATGAGTGTTCAAATTCCACCATGGCACTTTGAGAATTTGGATTAAATAAAATTTGGAAACAAAAGTGATCATGAAGCTGGTCAGATTGTCAGACTGTCAGACAGATATTCTTTAGGGAAGGAAAGCTTCTTTCTTGCCCGTTCTGGCCTATTTGTGATTCCAGTTCCACAGTAATGTGATGGACTCTTAACTCCCTTTGAAGTGGATTAGTAATCCATTCATTTGTATCGAACCGCCACTTTCTCAGTGTGGGCAATAAATACCAGTCCTGCTAGCAACACCCACAGAAAACAAATTTTTTTTAAAAAATGTCAAGTTCCATTTACGTCAAATTTATCTTATTGACCACTTTATTTTAAGCTCTGATCATTGTTCATGTTTAACTTTTTTTAATTAAAAAGGGTGAGGACTGGCAGATGGTTCACTGTTCTATAGGGCAAAAATTTATTTGCTGCAAGGTGAAAATGTGACAAAGGATGGCACAAGAAACAATATAGAATTGGTCATTGTTCATGTGCAAACTATAATCTCACACACCAACCCTTTGGTATCCAGTTGATGTATTGTACAAAACACTATTTAAAGATTCACATCACAGCTGCTATTGTTGGGCGTAAACTGTTCTGCAAGTTACAACAGTTCAAATATTTGAAGAATAAGCAGTTTGGCTGCATAAATTATTGATGTCATTACTTCAAGGCATATTTTGCTTTCAGGTGAAGCACAGAATAGCTATCATCACCGTGAACTTAGAGCAGGCTAATGAACACTTGCTCAGATCCAGTTACCCACATTACAACAGTGACTACACTCCAAAAAGTACTTCATTTGGCTCCAAAATGCTTGGAGACATCCAGTAGTTGGAAAGTCGCTATATAAATCCAATCCTTTCTTCTTTCAATCTTATCCAGATCACAGCTAGTATCAATACAGCTTATGACAAAACTAACAAATGAAGATTAATAGAAGCTGGGTGAGAAAGTCAACGGTGTGATTTAAATCAATGAGCTCTAATGTCAAACTGCTAAAATGAAGCTCAACTGGTTTAATATCTGAACTAACTAAACAACAAAAGATCATTAGAGAGACTTATGGCTGGTTTCCACCTCAAATATCTTGAGGTTGCACACTTGGAATTCTTCTCTTTTCAGACGCTGATCAACCTGCTGTAATTTTCAAACAATTTCTGATTTTACTGAAACTGAATTACTTCCTCATTTCCCTTTTAGCATTTTATCTTGACACTCAATATTAAAAAGGCTAAATGTAAAATATCTTAGTCCATTAAAACAAACATGAGATCTGTTGAATCAATACTCGCTATATTGCTCCTGCAATGACTTGTAGTTTATTCCAATAGAGGATAACAAAATATGCAAGAGAAACACTGGAATACCATCACATGACAGCCAGTACAACGTTCGGGCTATTCCTTTCCTCCAGCAATTAAAATAAACAATGGAAAGCAGGGTACAATAAAAAAAGCAGCCGCCTAAATGGAAGAGTTCAGATTATGCCACCAACCACCAGAGTGAAGCTAAAACAGCTTACAACAGTTATCTATGCCCCGAGATGAGACACAACCTTAAAATGCTTCCAAAGTGCATTTTGTGGTTTTATGCATTTTGTTGACATCAACTGCAGGGTGTTTTTGCCAAAAGCCAAATCAGGATGATCCAAACTGATACACAACAACGTCCCATCACTAAAACTTACACTGCACTGTAATTACTATAAATTTGGAGAAAAAATTATCTGAGAACATTATAAATGTACATATAAAATATAATTTATTGGGTATAACAATGGATTTTTGGAAGGAAGGTACAAGGCTGTAATTGAATAAAGAGATCCATGTGACAGCAAACCATAACTATCTGTGGGTTTTTGGCTATTGGGTCTCTAGATTTTAAAAATGTATATTAATCCTACACTTCCAGACACCACAGCAATACAAGTGGCGCCCTCGTCAAAATAAGTGGTTATAAAAAAGATACATTAAAAGATATTAAGAATGTAGTCTCCTTTGCCAAATTTTCACTAAGAGAGTGTGATGCATAAATAGTGCTGTGTACTGAAACTCACTACTTACAATAAGGAAATCATTTAGGACCACATGTTAAATGGCAACTCCAGCATTACATCAACAAAACAGCATCCCATATAGGAAGTCAAGATGATAAAATGCAGAGGATCATTTTTTTTCTCCCCTCCTGACCAGAGGGTGTTACTTTATCCCCCCGCCTCCCCTCGCAGAGTATGGTTCCATTTGTGCCAACAGCTCTGCAATATCTCCCCTTAAACCATTCTACGTGCGCATACCTACACAGCGAGTTTGGCAAGCCATTAAACTATGAGGAGCATCACAGCCACCTCCGAACCTATCCTCACATGACACACTTTCCCACACAGGTCACTGGATAGCAATCAGGGGCAGGCAGTCCTGGGTGATTTATTATCCTACATTTCGCCTGGCGTGCCGAGAGATTATCACTTGTAAATAATATGGAGATTTTAAAACACTGAAGTGTTTACAGATACATTCCAGTCTTCGTTCCACGGTACATCGCCAACATCAATAAGCTATTAAAAGCAGGATTTCAATTTTTCACAACATTACAAAAGCCAGGCTGTATTTTCTTCTGCATGCCCATGAAACAAATTAACGTCGAACAAAAGCAGAACTTCACCTTTATAAACTAGTACAGACTTGTAGCTTGTTCTTATTCCAGTCACTTTGTAAATCATTACTCACCCATCTCCTTAGAAGCTTGGCTATCGCTGGCCAGTTCACCCATTTTCACCAGTGCCTCAAAATAGCCTTTTGCTGCAAAGGTCACACCTGGAATATTGAGATTTTAGAAACTGTATTTTTAGATTGGAACCTTAAAATGGTGGTGCACTTTAAAACTATATTGTTTCTGTGGTTAAATCATTTAACACCAAGTTACCATTATAATTTACTGTATATTTTCCTCCTCTTTTGAACATTCAGTATGATTTCAAATCTTGGACATTTCTACATTTTGAAATAGCAATTTGGGATTCCAGATTTAATTTTTGGCAGCCTTCAAAAGAGGAGCAATATTTATGCAACATTTTAATGAGATTCTTAGGTTCCACCAGAGTTAAACTGGGAAATGGAAGCAATGAGAGCAAAGCAGCCAGTGTTAGTATTTCTAAACAATTTTGATACAGATTTTATGAATTTTAGATGGGATATATATAGATCAGAGGATAATAGCTCAAATAAAATAGCAACTGATTTTTTCCATAATACATTATGTATGCATTGCACATGCAAGACTGTAGAGGGGATACAACAGAATAGAACAAAACAACTTGGAGTACCTGAAGGGCTTCAATTAAATTGTTTTTAATTATTCCTGTGTAACATTTACTGAACTCTTTGAAAACGCAAAACAATTTGAACTTGTACTTAAGAGTTAAGGCATCCAACCATACGAGAGTTTGCCATTTATCACCGTCAATTTGATGCTCTCATTCATCTCACCAAGATGAACTGCAGCCAATTTCAGGAAATTACTTTCTTTGAAACAATATTTTTTTTAATCCAATTATCTAACCTTAATTAAAAACATCAAAGTTGAATTAGATTGTGAAGCGTACATTAATGAGATTCCAAGTATTGCAGGCATTAACCCACAATCACTTGTGTTTTGCTGAAGCCTTATGCTGGAAAAAGTCATTTTCCAATTTGGTGTATTTTCTCTTTCTATTTGAGTGGCTTGTTCAACAAACATGGATAGCTAAGCTCTGAAATATACCCCAGAGTAACTTGTTTTTCTTTCCAAATAAAACCAAGTCACTCATGATTATGAAGACAAAATGTTACCCAATTGCGGCTCTTTTTTTTAAAAAAAATTACAGTATTGGCAGTTTGTTCTTCTGTTTAACTAGCTACATTTGGCCACATCAATTGACATTTAGTTGCATTTAAAATAATATATTATTTTATTTGATAAATACATATTAACTAGATGCATGCAATTTTACTGGATCAATTTAAGCATTTTGAAGTGCTCAACCATAAGTGGAAATTAACATAACAAAGTAGGAATTTTCTCCCTATTTATCATGTATATGTGGGGGGATAGAATTGTACACAATATGGAAGAAACAGCACCCAACTAACTTTAAAAATAATTCAAAGCTTGCAAATACTGTTAATGTAGCCTGAATTTTTTTTAAACTCAAAAGAATGATCAAACTTTAAAGGGAGGGAAATCAATAGCAGTCTTGTTGGTTCAGCAAATCTCCAAGTTAAACAATTAAAAAAAAACATTTATAAATAAAATATCCAACATTTTAAAGAAGGTAGAAGGATTATGATTAAAACAAAAGGCTGTATAGGCTGTACTGATTTTGACATTTACAGCTGTGGATCAGCACTATAGTTTCCAGGCTCATGTGGCCAAATATATTTTATTCAGTGAATACTGGCACAAGTCCAGGTACAGTACAATCATTGAAAATAAAAAAAAAAGTGCAGCAATTATAAATTTGGAACTGTAACCAGAGGTTGCCCTCTTACCCAAACAGGTAAGATACCAAAATCAGAGACAAAATAAAAAGCAAAATACTGCAAACTGAAATTAAAACAGATAATGCTGGAAATACTGCACATCAGGTAGTATCTGTGGAGAGGGGAAGGCAAGGTTAACGTTTCAGGTTCTGAGGAACAGTCATAGACCTGAAACATTAACACTACCTTACTCAGCCATCAATTTATTGAATTCTCAGCTACATATTTTCAGCAAATTGCCGACAACTGCCATGTATCCAAGGTCAATGGTTATTTATAGTAGTTTGTGTACCAATGTTAAAAAAATCAATCTTAAAGGGGTTTTTGACTTGTATTGGTTGAGAGTATTCTTGAACATTCAACAAAAACATTTTAGGGACAAAACATACTGAAGTAATTGTATCATGTTGGTTGACCTTTATAGCCTATATTTTAAAATAATTCAAAGCCAAAGTTCTCTTGCTCAATACATATCCCAGTCTTATTAACAATGATGCATGTTGCTACTTCTTTAAAAAAAATAGCTTTTTTTAAAATAAAAAAAACTATTTCAAGCAAATTACAACCAGTTATAAAAGACCAATAAAGAGAAATATCAAATTTAAAACAGATTTCCAAATATTTGCATCATGCAGAGATTTTATATGCTCCATTATAGCTGTATGAGCGGGACAGGAAGTTATTCACTTTTCATTTCCATTGAACTCAGAACATTGTCTCATGGGACCACAACTTTTAAATGGTTTTTCAAGTCAGTCTCAAGGCAACTAATGTTAATAAGTTAAGCCAAACATATATTTTCAGTTACTGTGGAAAGTATTTCTTGAAACAGATTTGTGCAAAGTTAAGAGAGCAGCAGAAATGAATTAATTGCACAGCTCCACATTTTTGACAAATCAATACAGTACAATTATAATTAAATTATTCTAGATCACTCAGACTATGCAATAATATGAATATTTAACACACATGATTGCTAATTAACCAAAAAGGGAAGACCACACTCAATTTAACTTCAATTTGTAGACTTCCCCTTCGTTGGTGCTCATTTCCACGAAATCCCCTTCAGCCTGGAGAGTAGTTTAGCCAAGACCATGGCCTTCACCACTCTGATTGGCTGACAAGGACCTTCGAGAGGAGACACAGAATTCTTTTTGTCTACTGTCGCATCTTGACAGATGAAATGCTTGATTAGTGCAAGATATTTCATAACGTCAAAGAAAACTTGTTGAACACACATTATAAATAAGGCTGAAAGAGCCTTGGGATCAGGCAGCCCTAGGATTTGAACCAGAGTCAGCGATCAGTCTTACCACTGCACTACCAGGGAGTCATATTCAGAACTCGCTTTTCAAATAGCCCATGAACTACTTGTGTTTCTTTGTAGCACAAACGTAATTTACATTTATCTCTACAGCACCTATTTACCTAGTCACAAAGCAAGCACTGGTACCGCAAATACCAGTATACTGCAAAAGAAAGTATTCATTACAATGAAAAGGGCCATATAAACAAAAATTCAGGGCTCGAATTTAATGCTAGCTGACTAACCTAGTGTTAATGAGCCTTTACATGTTGTCAAGTCAGCCTCAATTACCAACAGAATTTTGCCAGCAAGGGTGTAAAAAAATCACAGCTCAGCATGCCAGCATTCACTCTCCATTACTGTGGTGGCTTTTTCCAAAAAAATTCAATCAATCTCAGTAATGGAATGAGCAATAAAATGATGTTTCCATACATGCACGAATTTACTTCGATTCACTGCACATACGGTATGTATTTCTCACCTGTTCTAGCTTTCTTGATCCAGATTTTCTCTGCACCCATGTGGCCTGAGGTAATGATCCAACAAGGTTTGAGAAAAAACAGTAACAGTAAAAAAAAACAAAATTCAAGATGGTGTTCCCAGCAGAACTAGTGACAGATACAACCACTAGTAAAAATTTACCACGGAGGGCCACTTTTTTGTCGATGTTGTTTCAGTTTGGATTCCAGAAGATCGGCATCCATGAATCGGTTCCTGGCTCCAGCACAAGTAAATCTATCTCCCTTAACCCGATGACAGACCTGTAGCGCCTCAAAATATTAGAGCTACGAGCCTGCCATTAAGAGCAGGATTTCAAAGTGTCAATGACAGAAGCTCGCTCATTGAATCCAAATTAAAACAATGGCAATATAAAAGCATCTCATGAAAGATTTAGATTCGAGCCCAGAAATTACATTACAATTTTTTTTCTGTATTAAAATCTGAGAATTAGTGTTTTGGTGACCTCCTACAGTGCCAGTGGAAATTTTGATTTAACTAGCATTTTGGGAATTTTTACTAGCAAATGTGCTACCACAAATACCAGGTCTAACACTGAATCAAGTCAAAAAGGATACAATGCTTTCAGTTTTGCAATATTTACCATTAAAGTAGAAAAAAAACACAGGTTGAGCATTAGTATCTTGCTAGAGTTATGACAAATGCTTTAGAGCTGTCTGTATATACTTTAAACATGCTTCTACTAGCCATTTTTTTTAAAAAAAGTGACTTCAAAACTTGCTGAACTCATTGACTCGTCAGTAGAACACGGTCAACAATAATGATCTATGCTATTTAGTTGCTAACAGGAGGACTCTGGAAATTATACACAGCCACCAATTCGCTTTGTCTATTTAAAATTTTCCGTTTAGTTTGTGCAGATGTTTTGGGTCAATCCAAATTAAGAAACCAATGGACACCATTTTCTGTACTTTAGACTTTCTTTTTGTGGCCCTGGCTAAGAAATACATCAATAAATCCTGGGACTGCAACAAAGGCTCCAGATCTCAATGTGTCTGCCTGTGTGATACTCTGGCCATGGCAGAAAATCTCACATATTCCAATGTTAAATCCAGATCTTTGATGAGATGTGGGATCTTTTAGTGAAAATGTCTCCAGTATTGTTCAGGTGATGAAATACTGGAGAACACATTCCCTTCCACACTGCAATACCTATTTTTAAGATGCATTACATTTTACGTCATAGAATCGCATACCACAGGAGGCCACCATTTGGCCCATTGCGTCTGTTCCGGCTCTTTGAAAGAGCTATCCACCCCCGCCCTTTCTTCATAGCCCTGCACATTTTTTCCCCTTCAACTATATATCCAATTCCCTTTTGAAAGTTACTATTGAATCCGTTTCCTCCACCCTTCCAGGCAGTGCATTCATGATCATAACAGCTTGCTGCATAAAACAATTTCTCTTCATCTCCCCCTCTGGTTCTTTTGCCATGTCTCTTTGAACTAAGATTTATTACAGATGTTGACCCTTTACTACACTGTATAGTTGCATGCTTTTTACACAATTATTGCTTCATTAGTATTATCCTCAATGACTACTTTATATAGGGGATTTGTTTAACATTATGCAAAGTTCAGAATAAAAACTTAAAAAACTAATGTCAACCTCGATCCTTAAAAAGATTACTCTGGTAACACAGGCTGTCTGGAATGTTGCAGAATATATAGCACCATTTTCACAAAACATTCTAGTTTCCATTTATTTTCAATAACTGGGCTCTTCCCAATGCAGCTGCTGCTGTTGTTTTTATCCTGCAGAAAAATGACAATATTGCACTAATATAAAGTGCTTGCAATTCAGAAATAGGACAGGTAATTTTGGTCGGAAGAGTGAGAAGAGGCAATACAAGTAAAATGGTACAATTTTAAAGGGTGTGCAGGAACAGAGACACCTGGGGGCTTACGTACACAAGTCTTTGAAGGTGACAGGACCAGTTGAGAAGGCTGTCAAAAAGGCATAGGGGTTCTTTGGTTTTATAAATAGAGGCATAGAGTACAGAAGCAATGCTGAATCTTTATAAAACACTGGTTAGGACCCAGCTGGAGAACTGTGTCCAAACTTTAGAAAGGATGTCAAGGCCCTAAGAGAGGGCGCAGAGGAGATTTACGAGAATGGTACCAGGGATGAAACGCTTCAGTTGTGAGTAGAGACTAGAGCGGAGAAGGTGAAGGGAAGATTTGATAGGTGTGTTCAAAACCACAAAGGGTTTTGATTGAGTAAGTAAGGAGAAACTGTTTCCAGTGGCAGAAGGGTTAGACGACACAGATTTAAGGTAACTGGCAAAAGAGGGGACACAAGGAAAAAGAAAATGTACACAGCAAGCGGTTATGATCTGAAATGCACTGTCTGAAAGGTTGATAGACACAGATTCAACAATAGCTGTCAAAAGGGAATTGGATAAATATTTGAAGTGGAAAAATGTGCAGGGCTATGGGGAGAGAGCAGGGGAGTGGGACTAATTGGATAGCTCTTTCAAAGAGCCAGCATAGTCACAGTGGGCCGAATGACCTCCTTCTGTGCTGCATCATTGTATGATTCTGTGACGTGTACTTCACAGCTTCTTCTACATTGCACTAACACCCACCTCAACGCTAACCTCTGCTAGAGGAACATTTCTACTGCAAAAGTGCAACTGTTCTGCTCACTAAACTGATTGCAGCCTCTCCAAATGAGAAAAAAAACTAGTATCAGAAGTTTTCAGTTAATGCACTTGTATTCATTAGGAATTAAATTGTGACCATGAAAACTCATTTGGCCAATGACCTTTTTAGAGCCATCATAGTGGAGACTTTTAATTACTTATCAACCAAAATGTACTGATCATTCGGAGTCCCATTTTCACTCAGTAAATTTGCAATAATCTGCTTATCCTCTCCATCCCAGTTTTCACCTACCTTTTTAAAAATAAAAATGGAGGTATTTTTGGTGAAACATTAACACAAGCAAACAGACTCACATACACTTAGCCAGTAATTGTTAGAATGAGCACACAGAGGACACTTGCAGACTCACAAGGGAGCAACTCCTAACCCAAAATGTATTACTTTTAAAAAGAAACCCACCCTACTTAGTGCCACACGCAAATATTTTAGTAGGTTAAAAAAAAGTTGGTTAATATGACTCAGTATCACTCATCCAAATCCAGATGTGAAAAGATCAAGTGGACCACATTGCTTTGTGTGTCCCGTTCCAGAAGAACTTTTCCCAATCCTGCAATGCTAAAGACATGCACTCTAAGCACCTAGAAGTATGCTTTCAGAAACTCTACTGCTCACTAAAAAGGAACAGAAAATGGAGTTTCCTTGGCTTTGGCATGCTGCTAAAGCACTTTTACTAGCACGTCAAAGTTACACCCCAGGCACTAGAAACTGTGTTATTAAAGTAGCCTTCTTGCAGGTGCAACGGGTTGGATTTTCCCAGGTTCCTCCCCTCCTTGGCATGGTGCGAAGGGACCCGGGAGACAGCAGGAAACCCAGAAGTTCAGGTTTCCCGGCACGCTGTGGAGTTTTAACTCCACGGCGTGCGTGCAACGCAAAGGTCAGGTCCGATCCCCGACCCCAGGGAGAGGCAGGCTGATGGTTGGGGGAGCCAGGAGGAAGCACTGCTGCTCCCCATGGCCCACAGGCATTGCTCCCCGAGGCAGAGGCCGCCTCATTGCAGTCACCAGGAATGCCGAGCCCCGGGATCCCTGGCTGCCTGCAGTAAAACCTGCAAAGTGGAGGCTTCAGACCCCATTATAATATTTAAATTGCCAACCCGCCTCCTGGCAGCTCGCTTCCTGCCCTGCCTGAGTGAAAGGTGAAAGTGGCCGGGTTGGAGTCTGGTTTTACATTTTTACAACTTTCACTACTCCCACGCCTCCAACCCACCTGTTCTTACCTCTGAAAATTCCAGCCTACATCTTACACACATATCCAATACAATGCCCGGCTACACTTTTCATGCAACTTCCTTCCTTTATTTTGCAATGTTACTTGACAGACAAACTCCCAACTAATGAACCGATTTCAGTTTGAGCACCCCGGTAGTGTAGTACAGTAATTTAGACAGTCGCTTAAATCCACCGTGGTTGCAAGGTTGAAATCCCATCAGTGGCTGCTACCATTCAAACCCTCCACCACATGGCGCATCTAGTGTCACTGGTTCTCAGCGGGACTGCTAGACGGAACACATTGCAAAAGCAAAGTGTTGCAGTTTTGGGGAGAGAACGGACACTTCGCTCTCACCCACAGCTATTGGCCGAGTAGAAAACAAGATTCGGATCAGAAGGAGGAGTCAGCGACCGGGTCACCCACCCAGCTGGAGGAGAATATGCGTGGAGATGAGCAAACATACTTACATAAGCAACAAAAAGACAAAACATATGTAGACATCAATAATATAAATGGATATTAAAAATAAAATCAGATTATAAGGCATGATTAATATCTAAATGGACAAATAACTTACTGGAAAGCGTCTTTTCATAAGACTTTCCCATGGCGATGAAGTTTCGCAGGCTGGGGTTGAACTGGTCCATAATGTTCTACAAAAATAAAATGGCAGAATTTGTTGCATAAATCAGTGCACTGCATACAATATTTTTTTTTCTATCAAAATGTTTTCATACAAAACATATTTACGGTTTGAACATGCAATAGTGCACATTACGTACAAAAATTGCTTTGATGTTAATTTTTGCAAACATTTTCACAAACATATACTTGGTCTATTTAACAGTGTGGAAAAACTGCACAAGCTATTGTGTGTCATGTGATTTCTCTCATTAAAAAGCACATAATTACACACAGTAGCATTTAATGTCATGACACAAATCAATATAAACTTTACAGCATATATAGAGCTATTACTGGGGCATGTGCAGTGCTTCTGCAACATTCCAGCCATTCTCCAATGCAATTTAGTGCACAAGCAACTGAATTAAGGAAGTGGACTTTCTATAATTGATATTTAGTAGAAATTGTTTTAAGTACAATCACAGAAGTGTAATCATACCAGCAATAGATTGTGGCCCCCCCGACCTGCGAGAGAACACCTCCGCATGTCGGGAAGTACAAGAGCTGGAGCGGTGTACCGCTACAACTTCCAGCGCGAGCTGCTCCAAGTGTGCGACGGCTTAGAGGTGGGCGACGTCATCAGGACCCAGGTCGCTGTTTGGAGCGTTGGCAGGAGCACAGGCCCTGGTAAACCAGAGGAGTGGGAAGGACGTGGTGGAAGCGCAGCGAGTGATCGAGGCAGAGCAGCGATGAGGGATCGTGGCTGAGATTCAGTGGGTAATCGTGGCGGAGGTCCAGCGAATGATTGTGGCGGAGGTCCAGCGAATGTTTGGTGCGGAGGTGCAGCGAGTGGTTTGTGGCGGAGGAGTGCTGAGAGGTCGTGGCGGAGGTGCAGCAAATGTTTGTGGCGGAGGAGCGGCGTGAGATAGTGACAGAAGTGTGGCAAACGAGGGTTCGGGGCCCAGAAGAGCCGAGGGCCCACAGGCAGCATGGGCCAGCCCACACTGCATGTGTGCGTGCACTAGGTCCATGCAGCAGAGCAGATTTCCAGTTGTCCTGGTTAACCCTTGCCACTGGATAAAGGACTAGCTCAGTCGAGCCCTGTGGTGGCTGATGTGCAACGGTCACCACACGTTAAAAAAATCCACGCACAGGCATCTTCCACCCCTTTAACTGGAGTTCAGGACTGGGACATCGGGTCCTTCATTGAAACAGCTGTGAACTCATGTGGAAGCAAATAATTCTCGTTCGAGGGGTCGCCTACTAGATTGTGTTTATAAAACTCAACCTGCAATAGTTCCATAGAAGCTGTGGTTGGTCATTGGGATCTTTAGAGTGATGGTCTTCACACAACAGGGTAGCTGCAGCCTCAGTAGAACAGTGGTGATATGGGACAACCTATTTCACTGAGCTTGTCGGAAGTCACTGCAGTCTGCTTCAATTAAGACCAGTTGGGGTCTTTGCCTGGTTAACTTTGAGGTATTTTCATAACTATTAGTTGCACCCATTACCGTCAGTCATAGCTCATGCCAAGTTGGATGTAGTAATTCAGTAATTTGCCAAATTGATGTGGAGTACGAGCTAATCCCGACTATTATTAAACTGAATTCATCAAATATGTCCCAACAAACATTTATAATGACTGTGACAGCTTTGGGAGGACATATAGCACTGTGCAATTTTCAGACATTAGAACCACAGATTTGATACAAAAATTGGCCTCTTATTTAAAAGAAGCTGATTTTGTGTTGGCCGACAAAGTGCTGATGATCAGAAGTTGATAATGTCACCACTATTTGTCTGGGCTTTCTGTGGGTTTTATATTGAGCTCTACCCACAATTAAAATGGACTACATAACTTTATAACAAAGAACTTTGAAGTACTTTTTGAACAATTGTCAAAGTCAGAGTTATCAAATTTAAACCCGATCATCATCATCATTACTCTAATTTTTCACCTGCATTAAAGTCCAGTATCTATATAATTAATGATGAGTTACCCAGATTCTCCCTTTACAATGCCTGGCTATGGAAAGGTATGCACACAAACAAGTAATGAGTTTCAGTGTCAAACATTTGGTTGAAATCCACCCATCTTAATTTCAGGGTGTGAAAGAGATCGTACTGCATATCTGATGCATCGACCTTTTTATAAAAAGGCATATTAATCTCTTCCCCATCTAATTGTCTCTTGCCACAGCTCCTTCCTGGGGCTACCATAGAGAAGTAGATGGCCTCCCTCAGCACTGCCCATCATTATTATCTTGTGGCTGAGATTGAAAATCCAGTGCTAAACAGTCAGTCAATCAAACTTTTGGATCATCACTCCAAGGTAACTTGCATTAGTGTTCTAAAATGCTGCACACCAGCTCCAGGCAAATTCTGTGTAATAATTATGATTTACATTCAATAGGTAAGAACATCATGTATATTAATGCTAATTAACCTGGCTGACTATTGAAGCACTATCCATACTCTAGTGTCAGCTGTGGTTCAGTGGGTAGCACACTCGCCTGAGTCAGAAGGTTGTGGGTTCGAGTCAGGGACTGAGCGCATAAATCTAGGCTGACACCGCAGTGTAGTGCTAAAGGAGCATTGCACTGTCGGAGGTGCCGTCTTTCAGATGAGATGTTAAACCGAGGCCCTGTCTGCTCTCAGGTGGACGCAAAAGATCCCATGGCACTATTTTTAAAGACGACCAGGGGAATTATCCCCAGTATCCTGGCCAATATTTATCCCTCAATCAACATCACTAAAAACAGCTTATCTGGTCATCACATTGCTGTTTGTAGGAGCTTGCCGTGCCCAAATTGGCTGCTGCGTTTCCTACATTACAACAGTGACTACACTCCAAAAGTACTTCATTGGCACTTTGAGACTCGGGTGGTCATGAAAGGCGCTATATAAAACCAAGTCTTTCGTTTTTTTCCTTTTTCAAGGTCAGTTATTTAAGATGGTGCTGTCGGACAGAAGGAAGGGAAATTGTATCTCCAATTCCCCACAGATTGAACACTGGATGGATCCCCGTCAAACTGTGGAAGGCAATAGTATTTGTGAAATGGTTCCCTGGAGGGAAGGAAAGGAAAGCTGAGCCTGTACAATTCTGCTTTACCTCAAAGAGCTGGCTACAGTACACGTAGACGGTCACCTGCCTGTCCTCTGGGGCAGGATATGATTTGGTGGCGCTGCCTCCTACTATTTGGTTGCGATAAAGATTGTCTGATGGGTTAGCAGTGGATGGCTGTTCTTGTATCTTATGGAAACCTTGCATTCCAACCTTAACATAATCAGCTGATGGGAGGGTAAAGCCAGCCAACAATCAGCCCACAGTAACTACAACAAACAATGCAATGTTTCTAAAGTCACCCAGTATGAATCACCCACAAGTTGACAGCATTCCACTATGAATCCTTGGCAATTATTTTACAGTGAGCTTTAGACTCCTTGTTCACACTTGAAGGAAAGTGTTGATTTAATGACTCACTACACTGTGAAAAAAAATATATGCAGTGTTCAATGTGTGTGCACATCAATTTATCAGCACCTAAAGGCCACAGATGATCTGGCATCATTCTCCTCCCTGCTGCTGATCAGTAAATTGCATTAAATTCAAAAAAACTATTGCATCAGGTCAGACATAAAAATTAAAAATTGCACAAAGATGGTCCCTACAGTAATGGAGAGGCAATGGAAAGATTTAAACCCAAAACGGTGTACTATAACTGCCTTACGTGTTGTTCAGAATAACCCTGAATGTATATCCAGGTGAAATTTGACCCATACATCTAAATGAGAATATGACATGTCAATCTTTAAAAAAAAAATGAGGACAATAAAATTGTATTAAGTACGGTCAACACTACCAAACTAACCTAATTGACTCTAGGTTTGGAAAGATTATTCTTCTACATCTGTCTCGGGACCAAACTGCTTAAAAAACAATTAGACGGTATACAATGTCCAATCTTAGGATGGAAATTAGTTCATCAACATTAACCCCAGTGTTGCTCCTTTTACTGACTAGGGTGCACCCTAACCACAAGAAAGTGGACAATTAATACATAAATGTTCCCCATTGTATTTGTCCTTCCCTGTAAGAAAGAAAGACTTGGATTTATATAGTGCCTTTCACGACCACTGGACGTCCCAAAGCACTTTACAGCCACTGAGGTACCTTTTGAAGTGTAGTTACTGTTGTAATGTAGGAAACAAGGCAAACGTGGCAGTCAGTTTGTGCACAGCAAGCTCCCACAAACTGCAATGTGATAATGACCAGATATTCAGTTTTAGTGATGTTGATTGAGGGATAAATATTGGTCAGAACACCATGATTAACTCCCCTGCTCTTCTTCGAAATAGTGCCATGGGGATCTTTTACATCCACCTGAGCGCGCAGACAGGGCCTCGGTTTAAAGTTTCATCCGAAAGACGGTACCTCCGACAGTGCAGCACTCCCTCAGCACTGTACTGGAGCGTCAGCCTAGATTTATGTGCTCAAGTCTCTGGAGTGTACGTGAACCCACAACCTTCTGACTCAAAGGCGAGAGTGCTACCCACTGAGCCACTGGCTGACACACTGGCTGTACTACCACAAGCAGGGCCATGGAAGATGAGATAGGTATAAGGTAGCCATTTCTTATTAAATATGGCAAGCATATACTGCATGTGTTTCATGGAGAAGAGATATTGCAACACCCATCATCCAACCAGGTGCCACAAAACTGTGATCCTGATGCCAACTCCTGATTTGCACAGTGCCACCTGTGGTATGTCAGGACATCCATCTAAAAAGTTGTATGGCTAAAAACCAATGAAACAACACACCCAATATGCTGGGAAGGAGAACAAATAGTTTGCCTTCAGTGAATCTACAGCATTTCAATAGTGGTACAAGGCAAATGCTTCATGTCTGATGCTCCCTTTAAAATGGTGCTGTAAAGAGATAAGCTACATTTGAAATGTTAGGCATTTTATGCCCTTGAGATTATAACAGTCAGTGAAATAAGACCTGAATACCATCACCAATTTTCTGACGCTGACAGTCATGATTACTCATCCATCAGTTCAGTGCTGCTGTGGCACTGTCTGCTACCCACCCACTGCACAACAGCAATAAAGGCACCAACTGGCTTCTTCCTGAGAACTGGGATCTACAGTGGAATTCAAGCCTGAAACTACTGCAGCCCAAATGTTTTTGTACAACCCCTCCCCCTCCCCGATTTTCTTTCATGCATTTTATTATGGAAATGCTGTCAGCTTTGAATGCCTTGTAACAAGTTAACCCAGCAGCAATCTGATAACGTGACAAGCCAAGTTTCGGTTGTACAGCTGGCATGTAATGCCAGCATTGTTGCATCCTTTTCGAATGACAGGTTAATCAGAAAGCTCAAAGCAGGCTCTGCAGTCGGGGAAATGCAACCACCCACTGCAGATCTGATAGGATAAAGTATCAAAACCCGATCACCACCGATTTTGATTGCAGTAAACATCTCTTTCATCCAATGTTGATACTGCAGAGTTCTCACACCACATACTTGGAACAGAAACAAAGGGTGGGGTGGGCGAGTATTGGCAGCATAGATTTTTTTTTGGCAATCTTTTAAAGATTGCCTTGAGGCAACCCCCAGGAGATCATGCACCATCTTCAGGACAAACTGATTGCCTGCTGATAATTAAACTAATTTAAAGATCAAGCTTATAGATATACAGTATTCAGTATATTGGTCTTACTCTTAACAATAAATTCTTTAACAGTGGATTAAAAAAATGGAATGAACTACAACTGTACAAAATGCAAAGGATAGCCACTGCAAGTTAGCCACCAAGGTCATTTTAAGTCTAAGGGACAAAGATTCCAAGCTAGCTAGGAAATTATATTTGCTATTTAGATGGATTGTAAGTCTTCAAGATAATCTACTACTATAGTTTAATAAACATTTCACACTGTAAAACTGGTGTTTATTTTAAAAAAAACAGGACATAAATTATGCATGCAGACACGTCATTCTGAATCAGAACACAGCTTATGCAAAATTAGTGAACTCTATTAAATTAGAGGGCAGCAATACACTTGCACGAAAGGACTTAATTCCCCAGAACTTTCCATTGTAAAATGAACTTCCTTTGGTACTGAGCTGCTATAGACTAATAAAAATGCAAACTTTACTACTATTAGGAAGGGGTGAACTGCTTTTCACACACAAAAACCACATGCATGAGAACCCTATATACGGAGAAATTCCTTTGTAATTCAACATCCAAAAAGTGATTTGGTATCGATCCCAACAAAGGGTTGAGAGAGATGGGTGCAAGGAACTAGAGGCAGTGTTTCAGTTGAGGGCTCCAATGATTAACAAACCGCACAAGCTTTGCTTTCGTATCTCATGACATCAGCTGGACTCCACGCCTAGATTGCTGGCTCGTTGGAATCCGCCCCCACCCATCCAAGAGCTTCCATTCCTACACTGTGAAAAATTGTACTCTAATTAAAAAAGAGTGCATTTTCAAATAAAAAGATTTGTCATTTTGGAAGTGCAAAAAAAAAGTTTAAATACACTTTGATCTTGCTCAGCAGCACATGTGAAGGGAAAAAAAACACATTGTTTTTGAACAAAAATAAGGCAGGTTCCTTTAGATTTAGTACAACTGGGATTACCAACACTTTTGCTGCTTTAGAAAAGCCAGCTGGGTGGCTATGAATCTGGAAACGTCTAAAAAAAAATATAAAAGCAAAAACTTTTTTTTGAGAGAAAAAACAGAAATCTGCATGAGGAATGTGGAAGCACAGAGTTGTGAATAATCCCCATCAAAAAAATTTTAAAAACAGGGGGAAAAAAAAAAGTCTCCAGTTGGTGGAAAACTGACTTGGGATTTTCAAAAAAAAAGTTAGAAGTGAATGGCTGGCATTAGATTCTAATATCTTTTAAAAAGAATGCTCTATATTAGGTTTTAATTTAAAAAATACATATTATATACATACAGAAATAAATGTTGGAAGACTGAGGGGGGTCACTCACTCACCTTATAGACGCCCTCGGTCAATCGGTGCACCTCATCCGTGCGAGACATGGTCTTCACAGCACCAGGGCAGACCACAAATGCAATGGGAAAGTTGCTCCACGGCGCGAATAAAAAGCCTTCCCTCGCCCCCTGAAACTTTTTTTTCCTCACTTTTTCTCTCTCTCTCTCTCTCTCTCTTTTTGACAGTAATTTCCAATTCCCACCCACACACACCGAGCGAGCGAGAGAGAGAGCCGCCGACTCGCAGCGCCCGTCGCCTAGTAACCCGAGTGAGGAGGACTTCCCTCCCTCCCGCTTCTTGCCTCGCCTCGCAACCTAACCTGATGGGCTGAGCTGGAAGGGTGGGCGGAAACCGATTCGGGCAACGTGATTGGCCGAGGCCGGCGGAGTCCCCCGCGCGCTCATTGGTCAATCACAACGCCAATCATTGTCGCCCCGCCGCCGCCGCCGCCGCCGGCAGTCGCGCTAGGTTGCCTCAGCACGGGCTGACGTCACCGCCACCTCTCCCGGGGATCTGGCAAAAGCAGATTTCCGAGGAAGGCTTGGCAGCGCAGCAAAAGATCAAAGAGGGATCTTTTAAAAACATATATAAATGCACATATACCTTAAAAAGAAACCTAAGTCACTTCCATCGCAACCACTTTCATTCTATGTTAGAAATCCCCTCTGCATTTTTGTGCAGCAAATACGTAACCTTTGTGGGGCGGGGGGAGGGTATTTTTTTTAAATGCCTGCTCAGTATTATGCTGCACTTTTTGGAAGCATCCACTGAACATTCATGTAAAAGGGTAATTATTGCAAATTAATCCAATGTGAGCTCATCTGGTGGGCACGATGAATCATTCGCAACCTTGCGTTTACTCAGATGCTGAGGGATGACTACCCCAGCCTAATTTACATCAGTGCTTATTCCAAACTAATCACCATAATGAGTTACTGCCAATGCTTCACAAAGCTATGCCGCAGTTTGCAGTACTCTCCAAATCGTGATGTATCGCTTGCTACTGCTGCAAATTTATGCAAGGAGTTTTTTTTTACCCCTGCTGAGAGTTATTTTTCTAATTATCTCGATTCTCTCAATATAAAATGTAAGGGTCCAAACATTTATCCTATTCCATAGCTCCCTCTCGAAGGAGACTCCCCTGTTTTTTTTGGTAACAATATATGCACAATTTATGTAAACCTCTATCCGATAGTCTTTTTCTGTTTAAAAAAAAATGCTTTCTGTATGTTTCAACGGATCTGCAGTTACAATCTCTCCTTAATGAAAATAAATGTGGACAAGTCTCCCAGGGTCCCATCAAACTCAGCTCTTTTTCTAATGCATCCCTGAGAATGATGAGAATCTGCCTGACTCCTTCCCTTCGGGGTTTAATATACTGTGAGATGCTGGCCAGCTATCATATGCAGTGGTGACAGTAGGGATATTTTCTTCTAAAACAAAGACGGTATCTAAGGAATATAGTGATGCGTGTGTTTTAAGCCAGATGTTTCAAACTAATGACCAATTAGGAAAGTATGTGAAACAGACAAAACTGAATTGCAACCGCAACTAAAGGGAGGTTGCAACAGGAATTGAGTCACATGATTAAGTCCCAAACGATTAACATTATGCGAGCAGCAAATAATGCTTATCATATCTGGCAAGTTGTTCCTGCAGCTTTACTTAAGGGCAAAGAGACTAGTCAGATCTACGGTGCCCAGCCATGTTATTTACTTGAAGGAATCTTACCTTTACAGGGCAATTCTCGTGTAAAGGGCTTGTGCACAGAGACTGGCATTAGTGCAGTGATTGGGGAAGCCCATCCACAATGACTGCGAATTGCCACACAATGTCACGTGCAGTTGTGGTTACAAATCAATTAGTGGTGCTTTATTTTCCCTTTTATGCATGAATCCATTTTCTCCTTGGTTGCCTCTTGTATATCAGGCCATGGCAGGATGGATTGGCAACCGGCTCCCAGGCTCCAGCTAATGCAGCTGTCAGCTGACCACAATTACCTACATGCACTCAGCACCAGCCCACAGCAACCCAGTGGAGTTCGGGAAACCACTGCTCAGCGCCACATATTGGCATTTCAATGTACTGCAATGATATGCGAGGACAACAACAACAACAACTTGTATTTATATAGCGCCTTTAACGTAATGAAACCTCCCAAGGCACTTCACAGGAGTGTTATGACATTTTTTTTTAAATTTGAGATCGCACCACATAAGGAGAAATTAGGGCAGGTGACCAAAAGCTTGGTCAAAGAGGTAGGTTTTAAGGTGCGGCTTGAAGGAGGAAAGAGATGTAGAGAGGCGGAGAGGTTTAGGCAGGGAGTTCCACGGCTTGGGGCCCAGGCAACAGAAGGCACGGCCACCAATGGTTGAGCGATTATAGTCAGGGATGCTCAAGAGGGCAGAATTAGAGGAGCGCAGACATCTCGGGGCGTTGTGGGACTGGAGGAGATTACAGAGATAGGGAGGGGTGAGGCCATGAGGGGATTTGAAAATAAGGATGAGAATTTTGAAATCGAGGCGTTGCTTAACCGGAAGCCAGTGTAGGTCAGCGAGCACAGGGTGATGGGTGAGCGGGACTTGGTGCGAGTTAGGACATGGGCAGCCGCATTTTGGATCACCTCAAGTTTACAGAGGGTAGAATGTGGGAGGCCAGCCAGGAGTGTGTTGGAATAGTCAAGTCCAGAGACAACAAAGGCATGGGACCATGTTTTTATTTTTAGTCATTTTCTTCAGTTCAGATTTCTACATCTAAGTGCCCTTTACTACGCCAACAACAGCAGCAGCAGACATTTAGATCCTGCCTTTAATGTAGAAAAGCACCTCAAGGCACTTCAGAGACGCGTAGTCAGACCATAATGGGTGCTGAGCCAGCGAGGGAGCTATTTAGAGGTGTGACTAATAGTGGAGGGTTTTAAGCAGGGTCTTACAGGTTAGCTGCATATCCAGGACTAAGTGACACAATGGGGAAATGGCACAAAAGGGGCAAAATATCGCACTCTTTTACCATTCCTGCGACCGTTCACATTCCGTGAAGCCCCATCGAACGGTGATACCCAGGTTCATGTGTGCTATTTCCCAATACTGGAAGTTGCCAGATCTTGGTTAAACCCTGAAATGAGTATCCACGGCATAACTAAAACCGCCTTTTTCCACCTCCCTAACATTGCTCACCTCCACCCCTGCCTCAGCTCTTCTGCTGTTGAAACCCTCATTCATGCCTTTGTTACCTCTAGACTTGACCACTCCAACTCACTCCTGGCCGGCCATCCACATTCAACCTACGTAAACTTGAAGCCATCCAAAACTCAGCAGCCCATGTACTAACCCGCACCAAGTCAAGATCACCCATCACCCCTGTGCTTTCTGACCTACATTGACTCCCAGTTAAACAATGCCTCGATTTCAAACTTCTCATCCTTGTTTACAAATCACTCCATAGACTTGCCCCTCCCTATCTCTGTAATCTTTTTCAGCCTCACAATCTCACAAGATGTCTATACTCCTCAAATTCTGGCCTCTTGAACATCCCTCATTATAACTGCTCAACCATTGGTGGATGTGCCTTCAGCTGCCTAAGCTCTGGAACTCCCTCCCTAAACCTCTACGCTTCTCTACCGGTCTTTCCTCCTTTAAGACGCTCGTTAAAACCTACCTCTTTAAACAAGCTTTTGATCATCTGCCTTAATTTCTTCTGTGGCTTGGTGTCAAATTTATCTGTTTGTCTGTAACACTGTTGTGAAGCGCCTTGAGACGTTTTACTACATTAAAGGCGCTATATAAATAAGTTATTATTATTATTATACCTTCACTGTACCAGTGCTTCCCTACAGGGATGAGGGGAGATCGGATGACGGTCCCCACAAACACTCTCAAGGACATCCTACTCCTGCGATCAAGCGCAGTATCAGCAGAGTAGGGTGTAGGTTGTTTGCTCATCTGTTCCAGCCCAGGGAATGGTTTCTCAATACAAAATAAAGTGTAGCATTTACATGCATACTGTAACATTAAAACTTTTCAATATTCAAAACCTCCTTGAAAAAATGTAACATCCTCATTGACTCTTGGGAATCTCTGGCCCAAGACGGCTCCGTTTGGAGGAGAAGCATCTGAGAAGGCGCTGAACACTTTGAGTCTCTTCATCGGGAGCACGCGGAAGCCAAGCACAAATAGTGGAAGGAGCGCACGGCAAATCAAGTACCCCACCCACTCGACCCTTCAACCACCACCTGCCCCACCTGTGACAGAGACTGTAGATCCCGTATAGGACTCTTTAGTCACCTGAGAACCCAGGCTGCACTGGCGCACTGGTGGCAGTGTTGGACCTCGTCGTTGATGTCTGCCCTTGTTGATAGTAGGCTCCCAAGGTATAGAAAGTAGTCCACGTTGTCCAGGGCCGTGCCGTGGATCTTGATGACTGGGGGGTAGCGCTGTGTGGCAGGGTCAGGTTGGTGGAGGACCTTTGTCTTATGGATGTTTAGTATAAGGCCTATGCTTTCGTATGCCTCGGTGAAGATGTTGCCCATGTACTGTAATTCAATGACAGAGGATGGGAAGGTCTTGGATCTAGCCTGGAGGCCTGAGTGGACTAGTGTAAAGTTGGTGACCTTTGCACAGTCATAGTTGTTTGTAATGTCTTCATGTAGTGACTGAATAGGGAATTATTTTTGCTCCCAAAAAGAGCTGATGTCAAGTGTAATTATAGTTTGACATAACTAATGCTTAGGCTTCGAGGTGGTGATAATTTGGCTTTGCCCATCTAGTCAATCAAGCAACCCAAAGCTTGACTGTGCACAGTCAGTAAACAAAGGGACATCTAAAACTAGCCTTGATGCGTAAACTGAAATAACAAGCATGGTCTTGAAGGGCACTTTGGACTTGGCCAACATTACCAACAGGGTGGAAACAGATACAAATGGTCATTATAAACCAAAAAAGAAGTTAAATTACATATTGCACGCACAGCATTGTCGGCATCCTTTCCGCATGGACAAGCAGAATGTCCCAAAACCTGAAGCCTCCTATTCCACTTCCAGCTTCATAAATGTAAAAATGTTCCTGAGATTATCATGGATTATTTTGCTCTCCTATCTTTTTATTTCCTTTGTAGACCTCTTTTTTAAAGGTTATTTTTGCTGTTTCTATTTTCTGCATACATTGGAATAAAGATTGTGTAGTCTCGTGAAAATAGTTTGGTTGTACAGCATCTTTATTGTAGTAGATGTCGTTTCTGGGGATATTGGTGTTTGCGGTTAAGGATGTGATATAGTTGATATTTACTGTCACCACGCCATAACTCAAAGCTCTCACCTTTCACTCCTGGCAGGATGTCAGTGTAGTACCATGTAGGCTGCACTGAAAATGATGGCACGTGCCTCTCCAGAGTCATAAGTGAATAGAAAGAAACAGAAATGTTGGACAATAGGAATAAGTTGTCAACATTCTTGTTCCATTGCTACCCATGGGTGGAGTCCCAGACCATTATCCCAGGACATCAATAAGAACAACTTGCATTTATATAGCACCTTTAACATGGTAAAATGTCCCAAGGCGTTTCACAGGAGCGATTATCAAACAAGATTTGACACAGAGCTACATAAGGAAATATTAGGACAGGTGAACAAAAGCTTGGTCAAAGAGATAGGTTTTAAGGAGTGTCTTAAAGGAGGAGAGGTAGATATGCAGAGAGGTTTAGGGAGAGAATTCCAGTGCTTAGGGGCTTGGCAGCTGAAGGCACGACCGGCAATGGTGGAGCGAAGAGAATCTGAGAAGCGCAAGAGACCAGAATTGGAGGAGCGCAGAGATCTTGGAGGATTGTAGGGCTGGAGGAAGTTACAGAGAAAGGGAGGGGTGAGGCCGTGGAGGGATTTGAAAACAAGAAGGAGAATTTTTAAATCGAGGCAATGCCGGACTGGAAGCCAATGTAGGTTGCCAAGCATAGGGGTCATGGGTGAATGGGACTTGGTGCAAGTTAGGATGTGGTCAGCAGAGTTTGGATGAGCACAAGTTTACAGAGGGTGCAAGGTGGGAGGCCAGCCAGGAGAGCATTGGCATAGTCATAAAAGGTTACTGCACAAGATAAGTGCTCACGGGGTTGGGGGTAATATATTAGCATGGATAGTGGATTGGCTAACTAAAAGGAAACAGACAGTCGGGATAAATGGGTAATTTTCCGGTTGGCAAACGGTAACGAGTGGGGTACCACAAGCTGGGGCCTCAACTATTTACAATCTATATTAATGACTTGGATGAAGGGACCAAGTGTAATGTAGTCAAGTTTGCTGATGACACAAAGATGGGTGAGAAAGCAAGTTGTGAGGAAGATACAAAAAATCTGCAAAGGGATATAGACAGGCTAAGTGAGTGGGCAAACATATGACAGATGAAGTATAATGTGGGAAAGTGTGAGGTTATCCACTTTGGCAGGAAAATAAAAAAGCAAATTATTATTTAAATAGAGAGAGATTACAAAATGCTGCAGTACAGAAGGATCTGGGTGTCCTTGTACATGAAACACAAAAAGTTAGTATGCAGTTGCAGCAAGTAATCAGGAAGACAAATGGAATGTTGGCCTTTATTGCAAGGGAGATATTGTATAAAAGCAGAGAAGTCCTGCTACAACTATACAGGGTATTGGTGAGGCTACACCTGAAGTACTGCGTACAGTTTTGGTCTCCTTATTTAAGGAGGGATATACTTGCATTGGAGGTAGTTCAGAGAAAGTTCACTAGGTTGATTCTTGAGATGAAGGGGTTGACTTATGAAGAAAGGTTGAGCAGGTTGGGCCTATACTTATTGGAGTTTAGAAGAATGAGAAGTGATCTTATTGAAACATATAAGATACTGAGGGGGCTTGACAAGGTGGATGCAGAGAGGATGTTTCCACTCATGGGGGAGTTTAGACATAGAGGGCATGATATTAGAATAAGGGGCCGCCCATTTAGAACTGAGATGAGAAGAAATTTCTTCTTTCAGAGGGTCGTAAATCTGTGGAATTCTCTGCCCCTGAGAGCTGTGGAAGCTGGGTCATTTAATATATTTAAGATGGAGATAGACAGATTTTTGAATGATAAGGGAGTGAAGGGTTATGGGGAGCGTGCGGGGAAGTGGAGCTGAGCCCAAGATCACATTCGCCATGATTTTATTAAATGGCAGAGCAGGTTCGAGGGGTTGAATGGCCTACACCTGCTCCAATTTCTTACGTTCTTATGTCTAGAGGTAATAAAGGCATGGATTTCAGCAACAAATGGGCTGAGGCAAGGGTGGAGACGGGTGATGTTACAGTGGTGATAGAGAGGACATGGAGTCAGAATCTCAGTTCAGGGTCAAATAGGATGCCAAGGTTGCGAACAGTTTGATTCAGCCACAGCCAGCTGCCAGGGAAAGGGATGGAGTTGGTGGCTAGGGAACAGAGTTTGTGTGGGGTGCTAAGACAATGGCTTTGGTCTTCCCAATATTGAATTGGAGGACATTTCTGCTCATCCAATACTGAATATCGGATGAGCAGTGTGCCAAATTAGGGGCTGTAGCGAGGTGGAGAGAAGTGGTGGTGATGTGGAACTGAGGGCCATAGAATCATAGAAAAATTATGACACAGAAGAACATAAGAACATAAGAAATAAGAGCAGGAGTAGGCCATCCGGCCCCTCGAGCCTGCTCCGCCATTTAATGCGATCATGGCTGATCCGATCATGGACTCAGGTCCACTTCCCTGCCCGCTCCCCATAACCCCTTATCCCCTTATTGTTTAAGAAACTGTCTATCTCTGTCTTAAATTTATTCAATGTCCCAGCTTCCACAGCTCTCTGAGGCAGTGAATTCCATAAATTTACAACCCTCTGAGAGAAGAAATTTCTCCTCATCTCAGTTTTAAATGGGCGGCCGTTTATTCTAAGATCATGCCCTCTAGTTCTAGTCTCCCCTATCAGTGGAAACATCCTCTCTGCATCCACCTTGTCAAGTCCCCTCATAATCTTATACGTTTTGATAAGATCACCTCTCATTCTTCTGAATTCCAATGAGTAGAGGTCCAACCTACTCAACCTTTCCTCATAAGTCAACCCCCTCATCCCCGGAATCAACCTAGTGAACCTTCTCTAAACTGCCTCCAAAGCAAGTATATCCTTTCGTAAATATGGAAACCAAAACTGCACGCAGTATTCCAGGTGTGGCCTCACCAATACCCTGTATAACTATAGGAGGAGGCCAGTTAGCCCATCGTGTCCGTGCCAGTCGAAAAAGAGCTACGCAGCCTAATCCCATCTTCCAGCACTAGGTCTGTAGCCCTGTAGGTTATGGCTCTTTAAGTGCATATCCAGGTACTTTTAAAATGTGATGTGGGTTTCTGCCTCTATCATCCTTTCAGGCATTGAGTTCCAGACCCCCACCACCCTCTGGGTGAAGAAATGTCCCCTCTAATCCTTCTACTGAGCGATAAGGGAGTAAAGGGTAATGGGGAGCGAGCAGGGAAGTGGAGCTGAGTCCACAATCAGATCTGTCATGATCTTATTAAATGGCGGAGCAGGCTCCATGGACCAAATGGCCTAATCCTGCTCCTATTTCTTATGTACCAACTCATCAGTGTACTTGTGGAGACTGACATTGGGTTGCAGGATGATGTCACCAAGGGGCAATATGTAGATGAGAAATAGAAGGGGGCACTATTTCGAAGAAGATCAGGGGAGTTATCCCGGTGTCCTGGTCAATATGTATCTATCCCTCAATCAGCATAATAAAAATGAACTATCTGATCATTATCATATTGCTGCTTGTGGGAGCTTGGTGTGCGCAAGTTGGCTGCCGCATTTCCCACATTACAACAGTGACTACACTCCAAAAGTACTTCATTGGCTGTAAAGCGCTTTGAGACATCCGGTGGTCATGAAAGGCGCTATATAAATGCAAGTCTTTCTTTCCTCTTTCTTTACGGCCATGGAAGGAGCGGCCAATCAAACTGTTAATCAGCCTGCAAATCCTTCCACTACCCTTCCCAAAGGGAACAGTGAGAAGACGTAAAAAGAAGGAGACTGCTGAATTCAATATTGTAAATTTTGGGGAAAATTTGGTGAAATGTTTTTCTAAAGATTTGATGGTCCAGTATAGCCAAAAATGTTCCTGATCTGATGTTGGTTTAAATTGACTGTAGGACTTCCCATTATTACTGTCAAATTTAACAGCAATTTTCATGCTGTGTACTGACATCCCTTGGAAACTTGTTTGGGACCGGCCAGATTTGGAATGATGAATAGTTGATCTCTCATGTCAGTACACATGGCAAATCAAGACCAAGTGTATGACATGGTCAGGTAAGTGGACAGGGAATAATTGAACCAATACGTGATTCAGTCCCCCATCTTAAAGTCATACATTCTACCCTTATTTTTGTATTTTTATCATAAATTCCTATGGCCACAGTTATAATGTAAACTGTAAACTTGATACTGTGGTGCTGCAGTGCCTCCAGTGGAGAGGGTTGTAATTACAGATTGACTTCAAACACAGATTGCCATGTTGATAAGCAAGTACTTAAGATACTTTAAATAAAATGATACAATGTTAAAAGTTACAGAGAGGCACAATTATTGATATGAAACGTATAAAGAAAAAAACCTCATCACCATCATAGGCGGTTCCTTGAACAAGGATGACTTGCTTCCACGAAAGTTCACAGATGTTTCAATGAAGGACCCGATGTTCCAGTCCTGAACTCCAATTGAGGGGGTGGAAGATGCCGGTGCGTGAATTTTTTTAACGTGTGGTGACCGTTGCACATCAGCCACCACACGGGCTTGACAGAGCTTGGCCTTTATCCAGTGGCAAGGATTAACCAGGACAACTGGAGACCCGCTCTGCTGCACGGACCTAGTGCGCACACATATCGCAGTGTGGGCTGGGCCGTGCTGCCCCTGGGCCCTCAGCTCTTCTGGGCCCCGTACCCTCATTCACCGCACCTCCGCCCATGATGTTCCAGGGCCCGGTGCTCCAGCTCTATTTATAGCCCCGACCTGCAGCGGTGTTCTCACACAGGTCGGGGCGACCCATGATGTATCAGTGTTACAAATGACCAAGTCTTAAATCAAGAAGCTCAAGTATAGTGGTTCTGGCATTGAAAATATAAAAGAAAGAAAGACTTGGATTTATATAGCACCTTTCACAACCACCAGACGTCACAAATCGCTTCACAGCCAATGAAGCACTCTTGAAGTGTAGTCACCATTGTGGTCAATGTGGGAAACGCGGCAGCCAATTTGCACACAAGCAAGCTCCCACAAGCAGCAATGTGATAATGACCAGATAATGTGTTTTTGTTATGTTGATTGAGGAATAAATATTGGCCTGCACACCAATGATAACTCCCCTGCTCTTCTTTGAAATAGTGCCATGGAATCTTTTACGTCCACTTGAGAGAGCAGACAGAGCCTCAGTTTAATGTCTCATCCAAATGACGGATCCACATGAAGATTTCTTCACTACATTAGTCTATGTAAACACCCTTTCGGTGTGTATGGTTCAGTCATTTTGCAATCATTCAACTCTTCAGTACTGAGGTGAATGATCAGCCATGATCTTATTGAATGGTGGTGCAGGCTCGAAGTGCCGAATGGCTTACTCCTGCACCTATTTTCTATGTTTCTATGTTTGCGCCAGAGAGTAAAAAGGAAAGTCTTAAATGAAATCCAAATTAGCCATCATCTATTTACAAGTTTTACTATTCATGTACACACAATATCTGCATAAGAATTTAATTTTCCACATTTAAGGCTATGGATGATTTACGAAAAGATGAAACTTGATAATGTAATTAAATAAAGGTAACATTTTAGAATTGGAATAAGCACGAGCAATAACTTTGAGGCTGTAAGGTTGTTCTGAATGTCTGATTATTCTTGATTCTGCAGCTACTCCAGATGTTGTCTGGAGATAATGAGCAATTCTACCAAATATGCCAGATGTCAATCGGCAGGTTATTCAGCGTACTCTTAGAGTTTAATTTTATGTTGAAACATTATCAGGGCGACATATTTTTTCCTCAAAAAGACATCTTTTTGTTGTGTAAGAAGAAATCCTGAAAAATTGTTTGCCCTTCAACTGGGGATTGATTTATGAATCTTTTATTTACCAAAAAAATGATTTAAAGTCAATGACTTACAAGGGAAACTTTATTCTCAGAGGTTAGAAAAGAGATAATAAAAATAAAGAAAGATTTCAGCATCCATTTCTCTTTGCTTAGCTGGGCAGGCAGTTCACTGAGTTATACTTTAGCTCAAAATTGCCACGACAGCAGCTTTCTTAGGCTTCTTTATTGAAATACTTTCACCTACTCAACCCTACAATCATTTACTAAAACTGATTTTCAGGCTGAACACTAGTGCATGTTTAATTTTCCCCATGAACGGATGCCAGAAACTGTTATTATATGGTTTTTGTTGTGAATTTCAGCAAGACTAGAATGTATTAAAAAAGACATATAATAATTGGACCCGAAACATTAACTCTGCTTCCTCTTCACAGATGCTGCCTGACCCGCTGAGATCTCCAGCACCCTCCGTCTCCATTCCAGACTCCAGCATCCACAGCATTCTGCCTTTGTATAATAATTGGAAGATTGACAGGCCCAAAATGAATACTGTGGCTTTATGCTGAATATAAAGACCACAACTTGGAAACTGTATCAAACCTGTCCATCCACTAATTAAATTTCCCGATTTTCATTTTATTTTCATACATATTTTGAAGTCTTGCCTTACATTTTCTTTCATGAACACCTCGCTCCCATTTCTTCATCTTCTTGTTCTTTATATCTTCACCAGCTGAGAGGTAGCTGCCCTTATCCCAGAGCGTCACCAATGCCAATAGCCAATAGCCAGCAGGAAGTGGGCCAAGATGACAGTAAGAGACTCTCTGTCCAATTGCTTCCTCTTTCCATGATCAATAGTTCATTGTGTGGAGGATCACAAATCCCAACCCATATCCTACCACTCTGACCCCATGCATTAATGCTGGAAAGCTCAGTGTCATTGTAACTTACAGCTGTAACTTGCAAGATCCTTAATTGTACAAATGTGCTAATGTTTTAAGAGTGTTTTGAAACAAGACATTTTATGAGACTATTAAACAAAATGATCATGAAATGCTGCTGTTGTGATCTCAAATTTGAAAATGTACATTTCTGGCAACCTGAATCCAAATCCACCTCATGAATAGATATCAAGAATAGGTATCTTCTGCTGCAGATCTAAGGTCCCAAGTAAAACTTTAGATGCCTGAGAGAGGGTGCAGAAAAGATTTACAAGAATGATTCCAGGGATGAGGGACTTCAGTTACGTGGATAGACTAGAGAAGCTGGGGTTGTTCTCCTTAGAGCAGAGAGGATTGAGAGAAGATTTGATAGAGGTGTTCAAAATCATGAGGGGTCTGGACAGAGTAGATCGAGAGAAACTGTTCCTATTGGCGAAAGGATGGAGAACCAGAGGACACAGATTTAAGGTGATTGGCAAAATAACTTTTTTACACAGGGAGTGGTTAGGATCTGGAATGCACGGCCTGAGAGAGTGGTGGAGGCAGACTCAATCACAGCTTTCAAAAGGGAATTGGATAAGTACCTGAGAGAAAAAAATGTGCAGGGCTACGGGGAAAGGGCGGGGGAGTGGGACTAGCTGGAGTGCTCTTGCAGAGAGCCGACACAGGCTCAATGGGCTGAATGGCCTTCTTCTGTGCTGTAACCATTCCTATAATTCTATATGTTTTGCAAACTTGTTTCTGCTTTTGCAGTTTAAGTTAGAATATAATCTGTGGCAACATTTATATGCAAGCCAACTCACTTTCTTCATTCTACTAGGAATGACTGTTTCAGTGTAGGGATTTTTCCCATATGTCCTGTTAATTAAATATACCCTGGCATAGCACCACAGTTTGCAGAGTTTGACTGGAGGAAGCCTACCCTGCTGCTATTTGCAACTTCCATATTTTGCACTGTTACTTAGACTTGAAGAGTGCAGACGGTGAAATGTTACAAAGCAGCATTCAGCTGTAAAATAGGAATATCATTAAAATATTCTAGCCTGAGCTTTACCTAAAAGGTTATACTCAGTCCTCATTTGCAACATAATTCTTTTAGAAATGTTCATTTGCTTTAGGGATGTGGCCAGTCTCTAGTTGGTCCAATGGCACGCTTCAGTTTGGGAATGGTGTATGAACAATGACATTGGAAACAATATTGTGCTACTCAGTGGCATGGTGCGTTAGACTCACGGCCTTCCATAAAGGCTTGCATTTATTTAGCGCCTTTCATGACCTCACGACATCCCAAAATGCTTTACAGCCAATCATCATCATCATCATCATCATCGGATAGACCATCAGCGGCAGGTCGGGGCCATAAAAGGAGCGGTGAGCAGCGGCCATGAGCAGCATGGCGCCATACCACTGCAAGGTACAGCGTAGGTTGTTGCAGGAGGGCAATGGTAGTGAAGAGGGACGTCACCAAGGTCCGGGTTGGTAATTGGAGCGTGGGCAGATACAGCAGGAGCGGCGAAAGATTGTAGAGGGATGTGATCGGGCCCAGGAGAGGCGTGAGTTCAGAGCCAGAAGCGGCATGGGCCCAGGGGCAGCACGGGCCCAGCCCACAGTGCGATATGTGTGCGCACTAGGCCCGTGCAGCAGAGCTGGTCTCCAGTCGTCCTGGTTAATCCTTGCCACTGGACCAAGACCTAGCTCTGTCAAGCCCGTGTGGTGGCTGGTGTGCAACGGCCACCACATGTTAAAAAAAATCCACACACAGGATTCTTCTACCCTGGAATATTAGGTCCTTCATTGAAACACCTGTGAACTCATCCCTTTTTGGCATGGAAGCAAGTCATCCTCGTCCACTCTAAAAATGAGTTTTTGGGTGACTGAACAGACCAATACAAGAACCACAGTCCCTGTCACAGGTGGGACAGACAGTCGTTGAGGGAAAGATTGGGTGGGACTGGTTTGCCAAACGCTCTTTCCGCTGCCTGCACTTGGTTTCTGCATGCTCTCGGCGATGAGACTCGAGATGCTCAATGTCCTCAGAAGTACTTTTGAGGTGTAGTCACTGTTGTAATGTGGGAAACGCGGCAGCCAATGTGCGTACAGCAAGCTCTCACAAACAGCAATGTGTTCATGACCAGTTAATCTTTTTCTTGTGATGTTGATTGAGGGATAAATATTGGCCAGAACACTGGGGATAATTCCCCTGTTCGTCGAAATAGTGCCACGGGATCTTTTATGTCCACCTGAGAGAACTGATGGGGCCTCGGTTTAACGTCTCATCCAAAAGACGGCACCTCTGACAGTGCGGCACTCCCTCAGCACTGCACTGGGAGCGTCAGCCTAGACTTTTGTGCTCAAGTCCCTGGAGTGGGACTTGAACCCATGACCTTCTGACCGAGAGGTGAAAGGTGAGAAACAATCTCCTTTTTTTTCCCTGTTTTATTTTAACTCCTATTTCCTTTTTCACCCAGGGAGCTCAAGCTTTGGATGCCCCATCTTTCCTTCATTATGGGAATATACTTGGTTTGTACCCTCGCTTTGCACTCTCACCTCTCAGTCAGAAGATTGTGGCTGACACACTGGGAAAAGTACGGGCTTTAAATACTGTCATTGGTTTAAAAGGGATGTATAATTTTAAATGTAATTTGAACATGTCTCATTTTAAGTTAGTGTACGTTATGCAAACGTGTATATTTTGTCACATGCACATTTAGTTGGGGACTCCGTCCCCTCATTCCCCTGACATTCCTGCCCCCCCCCCCCCCCCCCGTCGCAGTGGGTGACATGTGCAGTCGTGAGCCTATCACTGTATCACTCTCAGCCTGGAAAACACCATCAGGCTGTAGGTGGGTGGGAATGTGTGGCTGCAATCTGCTCCGCACGCCTACATACAAAGTCACAACATGAGCAGCATCGCAGCAGTACTACTCCATTTGTAATTAACATTTTATTGTATATTAACTATATTTTACTTGGCAGATCGCTGGTGTTAGATTCCCAGTATTAGTGATCCCACTATGAAAAGGGCTTAATGAAGGTGCATACTTGTGCACTGTGGCTAATGTCTGTTTATTTTGATCTTCACACCAACCTGGGATTACAGCGGGCTCCCTGAACACAGCTCCACATGATCTTGTAGATCCACCAACACAAAAACGAGAACACAATCTGTTATGTATGCATGTCAATGATGTACTGTAACACTAGACCTGAATGTACCTTCACCCTGTATATACCATACCTGTACACCAGAGGGTGCTGCTGCTGGAGACCCAAGGGTCACCTGTACACTGCAGGTAACCAAGTATAAAAGGGAGCTCACCTCTTGGTGTCCTCACTCTAGGAGCTGCAATAAAGTACAACAGTCTGTACAGTTCAAGTGCCATACCCCTGCCTCATGGACTCATTAACAGAGTGCTTACATACACAATACAATCGCAAGGAGATAATTAAGACAGCAAATACATACCGTAGTCCCAATTGGTAGCATAATCAGTTCCCTAATAAAATGTCATCTTTGATCGATTGGTAGCAATGCTTACTTCTAAACCAGAAGATACGAACAATGACGGACAGGTAAAGACCATCGGGTCCATCGAGCCTGTCCCACATAATTGCAATGCCTTGTGTATCACGACATATACACTCCACCCCACCCCAAACCATGTGATCACCTGGGAGAGGCAAAAAAAAACCAGATTAAAAACCCAGGCCAATTTGTGGGGAAAAAAATCTGGTAAATTCCTCTCCGACCCATCTAGGCGATCGAAACTAGTCCAGATCACCACTCTGGCCATGAAATTCCCTGCAGTACTTACATTCTCTAAGAAACAAATCCAGCTTTCACATTTTGTCACATGCACATTTAGTTGGGGACTCCGTCCCCTCATTCCCCTGACATTCCTGCCTCCCCCTCGCAGTGGGTGACATGTGTAGTCGTGAGCCTATCACTGTATCACTCTCAGCCTGGAAAACACCATCAGGCTGTAGGTGGGTGGGAATGTGTGGCTGCAATCTGCTCCGCACGCCTACATACAAAGTCACAACATGAGCAGCATCGCAGCAGTACTACTCCATTTGTAATTAACATTTTATTATATATTAACTCGATATTTTACTTGGCAGATCGCTGGTGTTAGATTCCCAGTATTAGTGATCCCACTATGAACCGAGTTTAATGAAGGTGCATACTTGTGCACTGCGGCTAATGTCTGTTTATTTTGATCTTCACACCAACCTGGGATTACAGTGGGCTCCCTCAACACAGCTCCACATAATCTTGTAGATCCACTAAGTAATACAAAAACGAGAATACAATCGCAAGGAGATAATTAAGGCAGCAAATACATACACACAGCAGCTTGTTCCAGAGGTCTACTATTCTCTGGGAAAAGAACCACCTCCTGACGTCTAACCTAGATCTAACCCTAAACAACTTAAATTTGTGCCCCCTGGTCCTGCCCAACCTATTTAATTGAAATAAACTGTCAGCTGGAACACCGTCTATTCTCTTCATTATCTTATAAACCTGAATCAGATTCCCCCTAAGTCTACGCTGCTCTAAGGCATAGAGTCCCAACCCTTTTAACCTATCTTAATAACTAAGATGCTTTAGACTTGGAATTAGTCTAATGGCCCTCTTCTGCATCCTTTCCAGAGCCTCAATATCACCCACTGGGTGAGGAGACCAAGATTGGACACAGTATTGCAAGTGTGGTCTGACTAAGGTCTTGTACAAGGACAAAACAGTACGCCTCGTCTTATACTCAATTGTCCTATGGATAACGTGTTCATGATGGCGAGTTTAAGCACCACTCTGGGCCTCGGGAGCATAATCCAAGCTGACAGTGTACAAGTGGGAGATTGGCTACCTTTGGAATAAGACAGATGTCAGTCTGGGTTGACGTTAAAGATCCCAACAATGTCCGAAGAACAGCGCTGAGTTCTCCAGGTTTCCTACCCAGCACTCCTCCCTGAGCCCAAGGCAGCTTAACTGGTCATTCAGGGGAGTTCGCCCCCGTGTTCTGGCCAATATTTATCCCTCAATCAACGTAACACAAAACAGATTATCTAGTCATTGTCACATTGCTATTTGCTGTGCGCAAATTGGCTGCCACGTTTCCTACATCATCATAGGCGGTCCCTTGAACGAGGATGACTTGCTGCCACGAGTTCACAGGTGTTTCGATGAAGGACCTGATGTTCCAGTACCTGAACTCCAGTCAAGGGGGTGGAAGATGCCGGTGCGTGAATTTTTTTAACGTGTGGTGACCATTGCACACCAGCCACCACACGGGCTCGACAGAGCTAGGTCTTTATCCAGTGACAAGGGTTAACCAGGACGACTGGAGACCTGCTCTGCTGCACGGACTTAGCGCGCACACATATCGCAGTCTGAGCTGGCCCAGGCTGGCCACACTGCGATATGTGATAAAAGAGCTGGAGCGGCAGGCCTGGGACGTCATGGTCCCCCCCCACCCCCCCCCCCGACCTGCGAGAGAACAGCTCCGCAGGTCGGGCTATAAAAGAGCTGCAGCAGCGTACCACTTCAACCTCCAGCGCGAGCTGCTCCAAGTGTGCGACGATTTTGAGATGGGCGACTGGGTGACATCATCCAAACCCTGGTCGCCATTTTGGAGTGTGGGCAGGAACTTACGGCAGGGCCTAGGTCCAGAGGAATGGGAAGGTCGGGGCGGAAGAGCGGCGAGTGTGTGTGGCGAGATGCGATGAATGTTTACGGCGGAGGAGCGGTGAGAGATCGTGGCGGAGGTGCGACAGATGAGGGTACGGGGCCCAGAAGAGCCGAGGGCCCAGGGGCAGCACGTTTCCTACATTGCAACAGCGACTACACTCCAAAAGTACCTCATTTGCTGTAAAGTGCTTTGAGACGTCTGGTGTCGTGAAAGGCGCAATATAAATGCAAGTCTTTCTTTCATTCAATTCATTTGTTAGCTGTAGAGTCTTGCTGTGGTCGTGAAAGGTGCTATATAACTTACTTTTCTTCATTCAATTAATTTGTTTGTTGTGGAGTCTTTCTGTGTATAAATTGACTTCTCCGCTTGTCTCCTGACCAATAGCAGCTATGCTTCAAAAGGGTAACTCATTACATATGTGAAAAGCTTCGAGATGCGGTAGGTCACTATATAAATGCAAGTTTTATATGTCTGCGCTAACATAAAAGGCACTCATGCATATATGCTTTGAAATTAAATGTAAACTTCAGAAGACAGCAGGTGGTAAGAAAATGTCATAAGCGCGCATCACGAGGCTGCACAAAGCGGTTCTCTCTGGGTTTGTGCCACCTGCCACTTTAATGGAAAACTTCACCTTTACAAGTCCACTTATGTACCGATGAGAATACCATGAATAATGCAACGCTGAGGCACAACGCAAGTGTTTCCTCTGTCAGACACTTGGGGCTTCAACTTTTCCTTTCAACATTCAAGCACATCCTGGGCACCTTTTTAAAAAAAAATGAGATGTAAAGTATATGGCTAATGAACGCCTGCAAATATCAGGTACAAACTCACTTAACTCTGCAAAGAAGGAGCCTCCAATGTATAATTGGTACAAAGCACAAGTACAAACTACATTCTTTCAATAAATTTTAAATAAATGTTTTTTTTAATCTGTAGGAGATTTAAAAACATCAGAATGAGAATAGAATCTTTGTAAGAAATAAAACACTTAATTCTCTCACTGCAAAAAACCCCCCCAGTAATTTGTTCATTATAGGAATGTGGACACAGAATGTTGTCACATTATCCCTTAAAGTCCTTCGCCTTTCACAAAAATACATGTACACCCTCAATGTTTGCATCATGGAATCTGCTAATTAATGATGGTTGCTGGAATATGAACAAAGAAGTATTATAATCAAATTGCTCTTTGAAGTACTGAATGTCCTCTTTCGCCTTCAATGTGTTCACAACAATCTTTTTATCATGTGCAAATGGGTTTGCTGTAAAGCTTTCAGGTAGAACTTACCACGTTAGTAGTGGTGTGTTACTGGATTTGCTTCACAAGTATGAGAACACATTCTGAAGTCTTTCTCAGGAGTACTGTAAGCCCAGGAATAAATCACTTTCAGGGCAATATTCATCTGCATTTGTTAGAACAGTAATGTGGGGAGATTCTAAATCACGTGTTTTGAGTTTAAGAGATATGAAGGCCTCTGTCTGCCCAAGTGCCGCCCAAAGCTCCACCGATGGCCGCTGAGGTACCCAACGGTTCTTTGGGCGGGATTTTCATCACCAAGGTCCCGCGAAGGTCGGCAGGCGGCAAATTAACGAGGTACGCTGCCAATCTGGGCGGCAGCCCTCATTCTCGGCGGCAGAGTGCCCAAGTGCCGCCGAGGATGGAGTCGGGCCCACGGAGGGTCGAAGACCTGAAAACAAAAATCAGCAGCGAAAAATTAAAAAAACTATCGGAAAATCTTCAGGGGACCCCATCAAGGTAAGCCGCTGTGGAAAAATCAAATAAAAAATGTTCACTATTAACTTTTTTTCCACCATCTTCCTACCTACCGGCGGGGACAGGCCAGCCTCCAGCCAGCGATCCACACACCCCCCCCCCCCCCCCCGTTCTGCCGCCGACTCCCGCCCACAACAATATCACGTCTCTGCAGGCGGGAGTCCACTTACGCTATTCGGCCGTCGGCGGGCACTTCGCGGCGGCTCTCCGCTCCCTCCCGCCTGCGTCGAAGGTGGCACTGGGCGGATGTTGCAGAGGAATGTCGGTGGCAGTCGGCGGTAAGTTCACCAATTTCAGGCCCATAGAATCATAGTATCTTACAAACTTACAGCATAGGAGGAGGCCATTCAGCCCATCGTGCCTGTGCCAGCTCTTTGAAAGAGCTGTCCAATTTAGTCCCAGACCACAGCTTTCCCCCTATACCTCTGCAAATAAGTCCTCTTCAGGTAATGTCCAATTGTCTTTTAAATGTTCCTGTGGAATCTGATTCCACTGCCCTTTCAGGCAGTGCATTCCAGATCTTAACAACCTTCTGTGTGAAAACCTTTCTCCTCATCTCCCCTCTAGTTATTTTGTCAATTATTTTAAATCTGTGACCTCTGGTCACCGACCCGCTTGCCAGAGAAAACAGTTTCTCGCTACTTGCTCTGTTAAAACCCCCCATAGTTTTTAAATACCTCTGTTGGGTCTTCCCTTAACCTCTCTGCTCGAAGGAAAACAATCCCAGCTTCTCCAATCTCTCAGCACAACTGAACTCACTCGTCGCTGGTATCATCCTGATAAACCTCCTCAGTACCCTCTCCAGGGCCTTGACATCCTTCCTAAAGTGTGGTGCCCAGAATTGTACGCAATACTCCAGCTGGGGCCTAACCATAGATTTGTAAAGGTTTAGCATGACTTCCTTGTTTTTATATTCAATGCCCCTACTTACAAAGCCAAGTCTCCCGTACGCTTTCCTAACCACCTTCTCAACTTGCTCTGCCACCTTCAATGATTTTTGAATATGCATCCCCCTCAAAATAATACCATTTAGATTATACTGCCGCCCCATGTTGTTTTACCCAAAGTGCATCTCCCCCTCAAGGTGGACTAACTGATATAGTTAATCGTCACCTCGCCCAGTTTCCCACTGCATAACGACCACGGAAGTAAACAAACGAAACCTCAGGTTTACCGGTTTTATTACGAGCAATGCGCGGGAAGATTCAGCTTAAAACCTCCGAAATACAAGAGGTTTCAAGTATAATTTATACAGGTTTTGGAGAGGAGCACCTTCCTACAAAATCCTCCATAGGTCTAATTCTATCAGTGAAGTTACATTGATTTGTCGACTCTTATCAAACTGTCTCTGAGTGGTATATGCAATTGCCCATCTTCTATGGTGTTGTTCCATGACTTGCATTTTGCGACAGTATAATAGATGCCTAAACTGGCTTCCTTATCTCTTGCTCGGAGACTTCTGATCAACAACTGCTGATTTTGCTGTTTAAGTATTACAGAGGTTATGAATTCACTTTAATGCATTATACATTTGTGCTATACCTACATAAGCAAGTGTTACATACATAGCCAATTATACAGACCCTCCTAATACTGATAAGTTCACTACCTTCAGCATAATTCTGACCACCTATTTGCAACTCTTACAATTTATCCCTTAAAATGCATCACCACACTTATCCGCATTAAATTGCATCTGCCATGTGTCTGCCCATTTCGCCAGTCTGTCTATCTATGTCCTCCTGAAGTCTGCTCACCGTCATGCTCACTATTTACTACATTGTCAAGTTTTGTATCATCCGCAAACTGCGAAATTGTGCTCCCCATACCCAAGTCCAAGTCATTTATACATAACAAAAATAGGAATGGTCCTAAAACCGACCCCTGGGGGACCCCACTGCATTCTTCTCTCCAGTCAGAAAAACATCTGTTCACCACTATGCTCTGCTTCATTTCCCTTAGCCAATTTTGTACCTTTAATACCATGTGCTTCTATTTTCTGAGTACATCTGTTATGGGGTACTTTATCAAATGCTTTTTGAAAGTCCTTATATACATCATCATCATCATAGGCAGTCCCTCGAAACGAGGATGACTTGCCAAAAAGGATGTGTTCACAGGTGTTTCAATCAAGGACCTAATATTCAAGGTCCTGAACTACGTCCGGAAGGGTGGAAGATGCCTGCGCGTGGATTTTTTTTAACATGTGGTGGCCGTTGCACACCAGCCACCACACGGGCTTGATAGAGCCAGGTCTTGGTCCAGTGGCAAGGGTTATCCAAGACGACTGGAGACCTGCTCTGCTGCATGGACCTAGTGCGCACACATATCGCAGTGTGGGCTGGCCCATGCTGCCCCTGGGCAGGGGCCCTTATATACAACATCTACTGCACCAACTTCAACAGCCATCTGTGTTAGTTCATCAAAGAACTCAATCAAATCAGTCAGACATGATTTGCCTTTAACAGATCCATGCTGACTGTCCCTTGTTAACCCACTTCGCCAAGTGAGAATTAATTGTGCCCTTGACAATGGTCTCTAGTAGTTTGCCCACCAATGACGTTAGACTGGTTGGCCAGTAGTTATCAGATGTAATACCTCTCCTCTTTTTTGAACAGGCATCTAACATTTGCAATCCTCCAGTCCTCTGGCATCATTCCAATATCCAAGGAAGATTGAAAAATTGTGGTCAGAACTTCTGCTATCTCCACCTTAGCTTGTCTCAGCAACCTAGGATGCACCCCATCTGGACCAGGTGACTTGTTGACGTTGAGTGATGATTTTGAACCTATTTAGCACCTCATTTGTATCTATTTTTACCCGAGCTAATATCTCTACTCCCCCCTCCTCTATGCTGACATTAACTTCAACATCTTTTGTGAAGACTGATGCACTGTACTTATTCAGTACCTCAGAAATACACTCTGCCTCCACAAGATGCTTTCCTTTTTTGTCCCTAATCGGCCCCACCATCCCTTTAATTATCCTTTTACTTTTTATATAATTATAAAAGATTTTTGGGTTCCCATTTATGTTACTTGCATACTCTTCATACTCTTTCTTTATATCCTTTTTCAGTGACCCCCTGCATTCTCTGTATTCTGCCTGGTTTTTGATTGTATCGTGTGCAATGTCCTTTTTTTCTGTTTATTTTAACTTCAATTTCCTTTTTCATCCAGGGAGCTCGAGCTTTGGATGCCCCATCTTTCTTCCTTATGGAAATATGCTTGGTTTGTACCTGAACTATCACCACCTTGATAGTCCACCATTGCTCATTGATTATTTCCCTCGCCAATCTTTGATTCCAGTACTCCTGTGCTAGATCCCTTGTCAAATCACTGAAATTAGCTCTCTTCTAGTTGGGTATTTCCCTTTGTCATTTTCCGTACCTATTTTAAAAACCTAATTATATTATGATCACTATTACCTGGATGCTCTCCCACTGAAACACACTCCACTTGCCCAACTTCATTCCCTAGAACTAGATCCACTGCTTCATTCCTTGTTAGGCTCGAAACATATCAAGAAAGTTCTCCTGTACACATTTAGGAATTCTTCACCTTCCTCGCCCTTCACTCTGCCTCCCACATACTACCCTATGTAAACTAGAGGTGATCCAAAACTCGGCTGTTCATGTCCTAACTCGCACCAAGTCCTGCTCACCCATCACCCCAGTGCTCGCTGACCTACATTGGCTTCCATTTAAGCAACGCCTCGAATTCAAAATTTTCATCCTTATTTTCAAATTCCTCCATGGCTTCGCCCCTCCCTATCTGTGTAATCTCCTCCAACCCCCCCCAAGATGTCTGTGCTCCTCTAATTCTGCCCTCCTGGGCATCTCTCATTGTAATCGTTCAACCATTGGTGGCCGTACCTTCTGTTGCCTAGACCCCAAGCTCTGGAACTCCCTGTCTAAACCTCTCCGCCCCTCTACCTCTCTTTTCTCCTTCAAGACTTCAAAACCTCTTTGACCAAGCTTTTGGTCACCTACACTAATTTCTACTTATGCTGCTCGGTGTCAAATTTTTATCACAATAGTACTCCTGTGATGCACATTGAGACGTTTCACCACATTAAAGGCGCTATATAATTATAAGTTGTTGTTGTTTTTCATCATCTATATTAGTGCAATTGAAGTCTTCTACTATGACTGCTCTCAGTTTATGTTGGTGGTTTCCATGGTGACCAGACTTCACGATTTGCTCTGCTCTTGGCGTTCCTTTACCCTTGTGATATCATGTACTTGGGATACTCACCTTTGTGAGGTGGGCCTTGCCGGGCAGTGACCATGCCTGACATTTAAAGTCTCTCTGCTGTGGAATCGTGAGAACTGGGAGAATGACAGGAGTGCAGCATAAGGTAAAATTACAGAAATGTACAGACACACAGCATGGTGCCATTGAGCTCATCCCAAAATTGCATCTTGTTTTGCAAAAGGAGGATTGCTGTAGTTCTGAAAGGGTAAGAAGCTGGCACGTTAAAACCAAACGAGACAAAAGAAATTAAAGCATGCCCTGTGGTGATGACTGCACAGGGAACATTCTGTGCCAAGCACCACAAATATCATTTAAAAAAAGATTTGACCATTTGAAAACCACCAGAACAATGGCATATTGAAACTTCACGCTTTAGATCACACCACAATGCCAAACATTCAATATCCTGAAATCGTAAAGTAATGTTGGCTGGGAGACAACACTAGTACAAAAAGCCCAGAGAAATCTAGAAATTTACAGGAAGGAGGCCAGTCGGCCCATTGTGTCCGTGCCGGCCGACAAAGAGCTATCCAGCCTAATCCCACTTTCCAGCTATTGGCCCGTAGCCCTGTAGAAACTTTTCTCCGGTAACTTTTTCGCGACAGCTTGTCTACTTTTGTATTTCAGATTTTTGACACTCCTTTAGGAGAGTGAAAGACAATTAGCTAATGAGGATGATGAAAATCTGGAACTCTCTCCCTCCCAATAAGCTGTTTGTTAATTAATTGATGTAGGGAAGCCTACTGCCCCAGCGAGAGAATAAGCAATTAAAATCAGTAGGAGGGATGCTGGAACTGACAACAGTTTACTCAGCCTGCAAAGAACGAATGGCAGCAGGCCAGGCTTAAATTCAAATTTCAAGTGGCCAGATAATAAATCGAAGTGATTTATGTTAAGTGACTGCAGCTAGGAATATTTAAAGGCTGTTTCAATGAAAGTTTGAAACTAAAATAAAATGACATGACATTGGAACTTATAAGGTCACCAATAGTCAGCAAAAAAACTGCTGAACAGTGTCAGCTGTGGCTCAGTGGGTAGTGCTCTCGCCTCTGAGTCAGAAGGTTGTGGGTTCAAGTCCTACTCCAGGAACTTGAGCACAAAAAAAAAATCTAGGCTGACAGTGCAGTGCTGAGGGAGTGCTGCTCGGTTGGAGGTGCTGTTCGGATGAGGCGCTAAACCGAGGCCCCGTCCGCTCTCTCAGGTGGATGTAAAAGATCCCGTGGCACTATTATGAAGGAGCATGGGGAGTTATCCCTGGTGTCCTGGTCAATATTTATCCCTCAATCAGCATAACAAAAAACAGATTATCTGGTCATTATCACATTGCTGTTTGTGGGAGCTTGCTGTGCGCAAGCTAGCTATCCCGTTTCCCACATGACAACAGTGACTACACTCCAAAAGTAGTTCATTGCCTGTAAAGCGCTCTGGGACGTTGTGAAAGGCGCTATATAAATGCAAGTATAAGATGCAATCCTGGAATAGTGCGACTGAAGCCAGAATCCAATTTCTGCAGAGCGGAAGTGGGATGAAATCATAGAGATGTCAAGATTATATTATCAGGGAGTGATATTCTGCAGCAAAAAAAGCACCGAGCCAGACAGCAAACCGTTTAAATGCATACGCATATTTCCAATGATGCGCAAAAAAGTAGATTACACTTGTTTCATCTGCAAATAAATGTCAGAGTTGACAGGTTAGTATTCCGCGCTTGACTCCTGCTCTTCAAAGTGACGAGCAGCAGGAATTGCCAGCGAGAAAGCGGTCACCGTTAGTGTGGCGCTGGAGGGTGCCCACGGGTGCACTTCTTGTGACATGTGTGGAGTGCTCCGGGGTGTTGAAAGTGCGATGGCTGACTCAGGCTGCACGTCGGAAAAAAATGTCTCACCGTGGGAAGAGTACAGAACATCGCTACCCTTACAGCCACCCACTGGCTGCTTTGCATTATTTTACAAGAGGGTTAGTCACCACTAGCAAGATACTGAGCGCACATGTTTACGGAGGAGACATATGCCAGAGTGTCATCCGAATATTTTTTTTCAAATACTGACGATTGCATTAGTGTGTGTGGACCTTTTGACTGCTGATTTTAAACCCGAATGTAACATGTCTGGTGCACCATGACCAGTCGTGAAATACCACTTAGTGCTTAACCAACTTCTCACTACTCAAGTGTGATGAAGTTAAAGAGCTTTTGCCTGAGCAGGCTGTGTGCTGTTTATTAAGTATTACTGCAGATAGCTCACCTGGTTATGTAGCCAACGATACCAAGATGGTGCCCGGAATGGCAGCTGTGCTGACCCGTGGCTATCCAATGCCACCGTACACCTTCTCGCCTCCATTCTCTTCCCCCACCACCGTATAAAGTTTAATCTTAAGCTTAAGTTCCCTCTGGCCCTAATCGCAGGTGCATTCCCCCCACCCCGCCCTGAAAACACAAACCCATGTTGCATGGACAACAACCTGGGTCCACCGACCGGTCCTCTCCGCAGTACCAACAACCTCCTGGACCTCTCCAGTGCACCTGGAACTCACTCCCTCTCCGGATTCCGAGGATGTGGAACAAATCCCCCAGGGCTGAACTCTGTCCTCCCGATCTGGCGGTGCCCTTCAGAATCCCTTCGGCCGGTTCAACGCCGGCCCCGGAGTCCCTTCGGCCAACTCGGAGCTGGCCTCGGCGGTGACCCCAGAGTCCCTTCGACCGGCAGCCCAATCTGTGGAGGCGAAAGCAGCTGGAGGAGCTGCAGTACAGCCACTGTTAGGCGCGGGTAATGGCCACCGCCACTCTGACTTCTCTCACGACCCCTCGAGAAGCTAAAATGGAGTGTCCCTCATCCCCACCCTTCATCACACCTCAGATCTCCCACCACCTTTCCTAAAGGCGCTGCCAATGCCGAGCTTACGGCTCACATCCCACCGTAGGCAACTAGGCCCGTGCAGTAGAGCCTGGTCTCCAGTCGTCTCGGACCCCCTTGCCAGTGGACCAAGAACTTGCTCTGCTCAGCTCGTGTGGTAGCCGGTGTTAAAAGAACTCACCCCCAGGCATCTTCCACCCTTCAAAATGAAGATCAGGACCTGGAACGTTAGAACCCTCATGGCCAACCCCAACAGCGACAGACTGGAACGGTGCACAGCTATCGTTGCCCGGGAGCTCAGACGCTTCGGCGTTGACATCGCCGCCCTAAGTGAGAGCTGGCGGGCAGGGGAAGGCCAGCTCAAAGAACAAGGTGGTGGTTACAACTTCTTCTGGAAAGGCAAACCAGAAGAAGAACGCCGTCTTCATGGAGTTGGCTTCGCCATCAAGAATGAGCTGATGGGCCGTCTCAGAGACTCCCCCCTTCGGGATAAGCAAACGTCCCATGACTCCCTGACTCACCCTAGCCCAGAACCAGTGCACCACAGTCATCAGTGCGTACGCCCCAACACTCGATGCAACAGAGGAGATCAAAGAGGAATTCTACTCCAGCCTCAAACAATCCCTGTCCCGAGTCCCCATGGACGACAAGCTGATCCTCCTTGGTGACTTCAACGCCAGAGTCGGTAAGGACACAGACCTCTGGGGAGGCGTGATCGGCAGAGAGGGGGCAGGGAAAACCAACTCCAACGGTACCTTCCTCCTGACAAAACGCCTAGAACATGACATGGTCATCATCAACACCTTCTTCTGTCAGAGGGACAATACAAGGCATTATGGCAACACCCTCGCTCCAAGCACTGGCATCTGCTCAACTACGTCATCGTCTAAGCGAGAGACCGCAAAGACGTGCGCATCACCCGTGCCATGATAGGAGCTGACAACTGTTGGACGGACCACCGCCTAATCCGTTCCGTCATTAACATCAATATAGCCCCAAAACAGTGACGGCAACAGAAACAATGCAGGAGAAAAATCAACGCTGGGGCACTCAAAGACCCAGTTAAGAAAGCCCTATACAGCCAGCATCTCACTGCCGACCCTCGACGACCCTGAGATGCAGAATGCCCACAGCGCTTGGTCTGCCCTCCAGGCCACCATAATCAGTGCCTGCGAAGAGACGCTCGGTCACTCAACCAGGAACCACCAGGACTGATTTGACGAGAACGACCAGGAGATCCAGGAACTAATAAGCCCCAAGCGCAAGGTATTTCTGAAACTAAAGCAGCAACCTAATTCGGGAGCAGCTAAGCAGCTCTACAGGCGGCTAAAGGCCAAGGTCCAACAAAAAACTACCACCTAAAGAATAGTTGGTGGGTGGAGAAAGCACAGAAGATCCAGAAGTTGGTCGAAAACCACGATGTTTGAGGTTTCTTCAGCGCAGTCAAGTCCACCTACGGCCCAAGCACCCAAGGCCCCACCCCACTGCTGGCCAAGAATGGAGAGGCACTCATTAAGGACACCGAGGCAGTCAGGGCCCGCTGGAAGGAGCACTTCAAAGATCTCCTTAACCGAGACTCTGCCTTCGACGCAAGTGTCGACTCCACCCCGCAGCATGCTACCCACCACCATCTCAGCAAACCCCAGCCCTGCACAAGGTAGAAAAGGCCATCATCCAGCCCAAGAACAACAAGGCATGAGGAGCAGATGGAATTCCCGCCGAGGTACTAAAGTATGGTGGAGAAGCACTACTGGCATGAATGCATGACCTCATCTCTCTTATCTGGAAGGAGGAGAGTGTGCCAAATCTCAGAGATGCCATAATCGTGGCCATCTTCAAAAAAGGGGACATGTCCAACTGCAGTAACTGCAGAGGAATCTCCCTGCTGTTGGCCACTGGAAAAGTCATTGCAAGAATCCTCCACAACCGTCTTTCTTGAAGGAGGAAAGAGAGGATGTGAGGCGGAGAGGCTTAGGCAGGGAGTTCCAGAGCTTGGGGCCTAGGCAATAGAAGGCACGACCACTAATGGTTGAGCGATTATAATCAGGGAAGCTCAGGAGGGCAGAATTAGAGGAGCGCAGATATCTTGCTGGGTTGTGAGGCTGGAGGAAATTACAGAGATAGGAAAGGGTGAGGCCATGGAGAGATTTGAAAATAAGGATGAAAATTTTGAAATCGAGGCGTTGCTTAACCGGAAGCCATTGTAGATCAGCGAGCATAAGGGTGATGGGTGAGCGGGACTTGGTGGGAGTTGGGACACGGGCAGCCGAGTTTTGGTTCACCTCTAGTTTACTAATAGTAGAATGTGGGAGGCCAGCCAGGAGTGCATTGGAATAGTTATGTCTAGAGGTAACAAAAGCATGGATGAGGGCTTTAGCAATGGATGAGCTGAGGCAAGGGCGGAGACGGGCAATGTTACAGAGGTGGAAATAGGCTGTCTTAGTTAGGCTGCAGATATATGGTCGAAAGCTCATTTCAGAGTCAAATATGACACCAAGGTTGCGAACAGTTTGGTTGAGCCTCAGACAGAAGTTGGGGAGAGGAATGGAGTCAGTGTCTAGGGAATATAGTTTGTGGCGGGGACTGAAAACAATGGCTTTGGTCTTTCCAATATTCAATTGTAGATAATTTCAATTGCTCATCCAGAACTGGATGTCGGATAAGCAGTCTGACAATTTAGAGACCGTGGAGGGGTCGAGAGAAGTGGTGGTGAGGTAGGGCTGGGTATCATCGACGTACATGTGGAAACTGGTGCTGTGTTTCCAGATGATGTCACCAAGGGGCAACATGTAGATGAGAAATAGGAAGGGGCCAAAGATAAACCCTTGGGGGACAACAGAGGTAACGATGCGGGGATGGGAAGAGAAGCCATTGCAAGTGATTCTTTGGCTATGATTACAGAGATAAGAATGGAATCAGGCGAGTGCAGTCCCACCCAACTCGATGACGGTGGAGAGGCGTTGGAGGAGGATGGAGTGGTCAACTGTGTCAAAGGCTGCAGACATGTCAAGAAGGACGAGGAGGGATAGTTTGCCTTAGTCACAGTCACAAAGGATGTCATTTGTGACTTTGATGAGAGCCGATTCGGTACTGTGGCGGGATGAAAGCCGGATTGAAGGGATTCAAACATGGAAAAGCAGCAGAGTGAGGGTAATTGGATAGCCCTTTCAAAGAACTGGCACAGGTACGCTGGGCCGAATGACCTCCTTCGGTGCTGCGTGATTCTATAATTCTCCCGTGGCTGAAGAGCTCCTCCCAGAGTCGCAATGTGGATTCAGTCCACTAAGGGGTACAACGGACATGATCTTCACCATGCAACAACTACAAGAGAAATGCAGGCAACAGCACCAACCCTTGTACATGGCCTTCTTTGACCTCACAAAGGCCTTCAACACTGTCAACCGTGAGGGAATATGAAGCATCCTCCTCCGTTTCGGCTGCCCCCAAATGTTTGTCATCATCCTCGGCCTGCTCCACGATGACATGCAAGCCGTGATCCTGACCAATGGATCCATCACAGATCCAATCTATGTCCAGACTGGGGTCAAGCAGGGGCTGCGTCATCGCACCAACGCTTTTCTCGATCGTCCTTGATGCTATGCTCCATCTCACTCTCAACAAGCTCCCCGCTGGAGTGGAACTAAACTATAGAACCAGTGGAAACCTGTTCAACCTTCGCCGTCTCCAGGCTAGATCCAAGGTTGTCCTATCTTCTGTCGCCGAACTACAGTATGCGGACGACGCTCGAGTCTGCGCACATTCAGAGGCTGACCTCCAAGCCATTGTTAACATCTTCACCAATACGTACGAAAGCATAGGCCTTACACTAAACATCCATAAGACAAAGGTCCGCCACCAACCTGACCCTGCCACACATCACTCCCCTGCCACCCCCAGTCATCAAAAACCACGGTACGGCCTTGGACAACGTGGACCATTTTCCATTACTCAGGAGCCCACTATCAACAAGGACAGACATTGATGTCAAGGTCCAACACCGGCTCCAGTGTGCCAGCGCAGACTTCGGTCGCCTGAGGAAGAGTGTGCTTGAAGACTAGGACCTCAAATCTGGTACCAAACTATGGGGCAGTAGTGATACCCACTCTATATAGCTCAGAGACGTGGACCATATACTGCAGACATCTCAAAGTGCTGGAGAAGTACCACCAATGCTGCCTCCGCAAGATCCTGCAAATCCACTGGGAGGATAGACGCACCGACGTCAGTGTTCAGACCAACATACCCAGCATCGAAGCACCGACCACACTCGACCTGCTCCATTGGGTGGGCTACATCGTCCGCATGCCCGGCATGAGACTCCCGAAGCAAGCGCTCTACTCAGAACTCTTACACGGCAAGTGAGCCCCAGGTGGGTAGAGGAAACATTTCAAGGATACCCTCAAACCCTCCTTGAGAAACTGCACCATCCCCAGCGGCACCTGGGAATCCCTGGCCAAAGACCGCCCTAAGTGGAGGAAGAGCAGCCGGGAGGGCGTTGAGCACCTCGAGTCTCGTCGCCGAGAGCATGCAGAAACCAAACGCAGGCAGCGGAAGGAGCGTGCGGCAAACCAGACTCCTCACCCACCCCTTTCCTTCAACCACTGTCTATCCCAACTGTGACAGAGATTGCAATTCCTGCATTGGACTGTACAGTCACCTGGGAACTCACTTTTAGAATGGATGCGAGTCTTCCTCGATTTCGAGGGACTGACTATGATGATGATGATGATGATGTAGCTCACCTGGTTATGTAGCTTACCCAGACACGAGAACGAAGATCAATCTCTGGTCTGCGATGAGTTAGTGTGGTAGCTTTGCAACCATCAAATATTCCTGGGGGGTGGGAGGGGGAAAGAGGGAGGAGGGAGAAGGGAGAGGGAAGGAAGGCGGGGGGGAAAGAGGGGAAGGAGGGGAAGGGAAGGGGAGGGGACAGTTTCTGCTCCTGATCACCATTCCGCAACCCTGACCAGAAGTGGATTCAGGTAAGACAGCATCAGGTTTTTCTCCTGTGATCAAAACACCCGATGGCACTGCTTTGATTCACACATGGAGTGGATATTCTAGTGGGGTTCTCTGAACCATACAGCAGCAATTTGTAAGGGCAGAAAACCAAGGAAAAGAATGGATTTGCATTTCTATAGCACCTTTCATGACCACCAGACATCCCAAAGTGCTTGCAGCCAATTAAATACATTTTTTTAAAGTCACTGCTGTAGTGTGGGAAATGCGGCAGCCAATTTGCGCACAGCAAGTTCCCACAAACAGCAATTCAGTAACGACCAGATAATCTGTTTCTAGTGATGTTGATTGAAGGATAAATATTGGCCAGGATAACTCCCCTGCTCTTCTTCGAAATAATGCCACAGGATCTTTTACGTCCACCTGAGGGGGCAGACCAGGCCTCGGTTTAACACCTCATCCGAAAGACGGCACCTCCGACAATGGAGCTCTCCTTCAGTGATGCACTGGAGTGTCAGCCTAGATTTTTGTGCTCAGGTCTCAGGACTTGAACCCACAACCTTCTGACTCAGAGGGGTGAAAAAAGTCAGATGGATGGAAAATATTTGGTAGTCACTGACAATACTTCACTTTAACCGGTGTATCCATGTGATTATAGTGAAGGTTACACATATTGGACAACAAGACTTCATTTCAAAAGACTCCAGTTATACAGTTGCTCTAGATTTTGCCCAATATCCACAGACAGGTAGTTTCATCAGGAGCACAAACCCCGACGGATTTTTCCCTCCTTAGCCCAGAGGTACTGAAGATAATCATTGCACTCCGAACTACCAACCTGGCTGAGATCAACTCACTCCGGAAAGATTGGGGGTTGATGTTGAGGTACTCCCAGTCTGTGTAGCTCAGCTATTCATCCTGTTAACTGGTTAAGCCATGAGGGAATCCCAAGGCATTACCATTTCAATGCTGCTGCACCCACCCAGCTATCAATGCTGTCTTTTGAAGCACAGCAGAAAATCACCTCAGCAGTTCTAATAGTAAGACAAACTGTCAACATAATGCCTGAAAATTGAAGGAGTTGTAAAGCTGCATTCCCTGAGTTATTAAAGAACAAACTTGCCCTTATATAGCGCTTTTCACATCCTCAGGTCCAGTCCGTTAGACAGCTCACAAATAGAATTATGAGAAGAAATGAGTGGTTAGTCAACCAATGCAGTAAAAGATTTTGGCTTTAAAGCCATGAGTGTTTTGGGGTAAAGCATGTTGGTAAGGGAGAGATGGGCCGTTTTCAACCTGGCTGGTGGCTGCTGAAAGACTAGCTATCAATATACAGAACTGAGATTCATCACAACTAGATAAGGAGGTGAGGTTGCTGAGACTTTAAAGAGCTCGAAATGTAATCAAGAGGGGTGAGCAAGATGAAAGGAGAAAGTAAATGAAGGTAAAGGAGAGAGAGACTAAACAATCAGGAAACAAAGTTAAAGGATTATTAAGCATACATACACGAATGGAAGCATTGAGAATAAGAAACTCTGGCTAGAGGTATATTGATGTTCAGTTTTGAGTTCTGCCAGAACCACTCGGCTCCAGACCTCATTACAGCCTTGATCCAAACATGGACAAGGGAGCTGAATTCCAGAGGTGAGGTGATAGTGACTGCTCCTGATATCAAAGCAGCATTTGACAGAGTGTGGCATTAAGGAGCCTGAGTGAAATTGAAGTCAATGGGAATCGGGTGGGGGGAGGGAGTGGGGGGGCAGGGAACTTTCCACTGGGCTGGAGTCATACCTAGCACAAAGGAAGATGGTTGTGGTGGTTGGAGGTCAATCATCCCAGCCCCAGGACACCACTGCAGGAGTTCCTCAGGGCAGTGTTCTTGGTCCAACCATTTTCAGCTGCTTCATCAATGACCTTCCCTTCATCATAAGGTCAGAAGTGGGGATGTTCTCTGATGATTGCATAGTGAGTGGGCGAGTGAGTGGGCAAAAATTTGGCAGATGGAGTATAATGTGGGAAAGTGTGAGGTTATCCACTTTGGCAGAAAAAATAAAAGCAAATTATTTAATGGAGAAAAATTACAAAATGCTGCAGTACAAAGCAACCTGGGGGTCCTTGTGCATGAAATACAAAACGTTAGTATGCAGGTACAGCAAATAATCAGGAAGGCAAATGTAATGTTGGCCTTTATTGCAAGGGGGATGGAGTATAAAAGCAGAGAAGTCCTGCTACAACTATACAAGTTGCCACACTTAGAGTACTGCGTACAGTTTTGGTCTCCTTATTTAAGGAGGGATATTCTTGCACTGGAGGCAGTTGAGAGAAGGTTCACTAGGTTGATTCCTGAGATGAAGGGTTTGACTTAAGAAGATAGGTTGCGCCTATACTCATTGGAGTTCAGAAGAATGAGGTGTGATCTTATTGAAACATAAAAGATAATGAGGGGGCTTGACAAGGTAGATGCAGAGAGGATGTTTCCGCTCATGAGGGAATCTAGAACTAGGGGGCATAGTTTCAGAATAAGGGGCCGCCCATTTAAAACTGAGATGAGGAGGAATTTCTTCTCTGAGGGTTGTAAATCTGTGGAATTCTCTGTCCCAGGGAGATGTGGAGGGAGGCTGGGTCATTGAATGTATTTAAGGTGGAGATAGACAGATTTTTGAGCGATAGGGGAATAAAGGGTTATGGGAAGCAGGCAGGGAAGTGGAGCTGAGCCCAAGATCAGATTAGCCATGATCTTATTAGGCCACATGGTCTACTCTGCTCCTATTTCTTATCAGTTCCATTCACAACTCCTCAGATAATGAAGCAGTCCATGCCCGCATGCAGCAAGACCTGGACAACATTCAGGCTTGGGCTGATTAAGTGGCAAGTAACATTTGCGCCACACAAGTGCAAGGACTAGCTCTAACAAGCGATAGGCTAACCACTGCACCTTGGCATTCAACAGCACTACCATTGCCAAATTCCCCATCAACATCCTGGGGGTCACCATTGACCAGAAACTTAACTGGACAGAGTCAATACTGTGGCTACAAGAGGTCAGAGGCTGGGTATTCTGCAGCGAGTGTCTCACCTCCTGTCTCCCCAAAGCCTTTCCCTCATCTGCAAGGCACAAATCAGGAGTGTGATGGAATACTCTCCACTTGCCTGGATGGGTGCACCTCCAGCATCACTCAAGAAGCTCGACACCATCCAAGACAACGCAGCCCGCTTGATTGGCACCCCATCCACCACCTTAAATTCCACCACCGGCACACCGTGGCTGCAGTGTGTACCATCTACAAGATGCACTGCAGCAACTCGTCAAGGCTCCTTTGTCAGCACCTCTCAAATAGACGACCTCTACCACTGAGGAGGTCAAGGGCAGGAGGTGCATGAGAACACCATCACCTCCAAGTTACACACCATCCTGACTTGGAAATATATCGGCCCTTCCTTCATCATCGCTGGGTCAAAATCCTGGAACTCCTTCCCTAACTGCACTGTGGGAGCACCTTCACCACACGGACTGCAGCAGTTCCAGGCCGCGCCTCATCACCACCTTCTTGAGGGCAATTAGGGATGGGCAATAAATGCTGGCCTTGCCAGTGACGCTGACTCTCAAGAACACATTTAAAAAAATGTATCAGTAAGAAATGAGGTAATAGGGCCGACCCCGAGTGATTTTATTTTTCAAAATACAGGGTGGCGAGGAGGCGAAGAATATCCTGGTGGAATAGCGAGAGAGCGAAGAAATCAAACTGGGTAGTGGGAAGTGGACAGGAACTCTGCTCTGCTCAGTTTAGCACCTGCCCCATTTTCCACTAGCATTTCTGGCAGACAGGAACATTTTTGGATGGGCATATCCATTTTTGGGATGGACAGTACTGTAGGAGAGGATAGGACAGAAAGTCCTATTTCATGCCAGTTCCATCTCGTTAGCACCAGTTGATGTTCTTGGCAGTATAAAAAGAAGCATCCGGGGTTGGGAGCTGGACTAAAAGCAGAAGAAAATGTAATGAGGCCAACAATCAGAGTGGTAGCGTAGGCAGAAACCTTAGTTGTGACCCCATCTTGGTGTTTATTTTGCTGTTGCTAAATACTTTCACATCTGCCTTTGTGCCATTTGTTGTGGAACTGCTATTTTTCTGCCCTTCCCACCAGACTATAGGTGCTCATTGGGGGTACCCCTGTATCTCCCTTTTGGAAGTAATAGTGATTGTAAAGGTTAGAGAGTACTGTGAGCAGTTCTAGATGCCCCACCTTGGGAAGGATACATTGGCCTTGGAGGGAGTGCAGCGTAGGTTTACCAGAACGACACCTGTACTTCAAGGGGCCGATTTTCAGCACCTCACCGTCCGCTGCCGCCGACATTCCTCCTGAAGATCCGCCCAGTGCCACTTTCGGGGTGGCCAGGAGCGGGCGGGAGGGGAGAGCCACCAGGAACCGCCCCCGCTGACGTCAGCGGACGGCCGAGTAGCGCAACTGAGCTCCTGCCTGCCGAGCTCCCAGATTTCTGCGGGCGGGACTCGGCGGCAGAACGGGGGTGGATCGCTGGCTGCAGGCTGGTCTGTCCTCGACCGTGAGTATGAAGAACCTGACAAAAAAAGGTAAATGAACATTTTAATACTTTTTTTTAATCCAACAGCGACTGACCTGGATGGGGTCCCCTGATGGTCTTCGGATACTTTTTAAAATTTTTGTTGTTTTGTTTCCCCTCCGTGGGCCCCGACTCCATCCTTGGCGGCACTTGGGCGGCAAAGCGTCTCTGCCGCCAAGAACGTGACCTCCCGCTCACGGCCAACCAGATTGGCGGTGTACGTCTTCCATTTGCCGCCCACTGAGGGACCTTCTTAATGAATATCCCGCCCAGAGTACTATTCAGTACCTTGGTGGCACTTGGGCGGGTGGAGGCCTTGCTGAAAATCAGCCCCCAAGTGTTAAATGATGAGGCGAGATAACACAAACTAGGGTTGTATACCCTGGAATCTTGAAGTTTAAGGGGTGATTTGATCAAAGTTTTCAAGATATTAAGGGGAACAGATAGGGTTGAGAAACTATTTCCACTGGTTGGGTACACCACCTCCAGTCTGCCAGTGCAGCCTTTGGCCGCCTGAGGAAAAGAGTGTTTGAAGATCAGTCCCTCAAAACTGTCACCAAGCTCATGGTCTACAGGGCCGTAGTAATACCTGCCCTCCTGTATGGCTCAGAGACGTGGACCAGGTACAGTAGACACCTCAAGTCGCTGGAGAAATATCACCAGCGATGTCTCCGCAAGATCCTGCACAAATATTAGCGTCCTCGACCAGGCCAACATCCCCAGCATTGAAGCACTGACCACACTTGATCAGCTCCGCTGGGCAGGCCACATAGTTCGCATGTCAGACACGAGACTCCCAAAGCAAGCGCTCTACTCGGAACTCGTCCACGGCAAACGAGCCAAAGGCGGGCAGAAGAAACGTTACAAGGACACCCTCAAAGCCTCCCTGATAAAGCGCAACATCCCCACTGACACCTGGGAGTCCCTGGCCAAAGACCGCCCTAAGTGGAGGAAGTGCATCCGGGAGGGCGCTGAGCTCCTCGAGTATCGTCGCCGAGAGCATGCAGAAATCAAGCGCAGGCAGCGGAAGGAGTGTGCGGCAAACCAGGCTCCCTGCCCACCCTTTCCCTCAACGACTATTTGTCCCACCTGTGACAGAAACTGTGGTTCTCGTATTGGACTGTACAGCCACCTAAGAACTCATGCTAAGAGTGGAAGCAAGTCTTCCTCGATCCCGAGGGACTGCCTATGATGATGAGTCTAGGACTGGGAGCACAGTCTAACAATTAGAGCCAGACCTTTCAGGAGTGAAATTAGGAAACATTTCTACACACAAAGGGTGGTGGAAGTTTGGAACTCTCTTCCGCAAACAGCAATTGATGCTAGATCAATTGTTAATTTTAAATCTGAGATTGATAGATTTCTGTTAACCACAGGTATTAAGGGATATGGGGCAAAGGCAGGTATATGGAGTTAGGTCACAGATCAGCCATGATCTCATTGAATGACAGAACAGGCCTGAAGGGCTAAATGGCCTCCTCCTATTATTGATAGCTCCTTTGCTCAATACCACCACCTGAGTTTATAGGGAAGAAAATCATTCCCGACGAGCAGATTGTATGTCATGCAAGGAAATATTCACTTCTCCGATTGGTGACACACTGCATTAATCCAAAGTCCCTTGTCTAAATGCAGCAATTCACCAAGTTCCCATTAATGCAACCTTAAGAAAGCAACTTCTAGATCATTCCACAAACAATACCTGCACCCACAAGCATAATGCCAGCATAATCATTGGCACGTGCCTACTTCCTGCTTTCCATTGGTGCCAGTGAACACCTCAACCTAACCTGGTGCTACTTGAGTGGCAGGAGTGTGCAGTACTTGGCCGCTGCAGTCTAGCAGGGATTAAGATGGCTAGAATCTCTCAGCAGGTGGGTCCCACATTGGACCTGCTGTAGGCTGCATAACTTGTGTTGCTGCACAAGCAGCCTATCCCTGCCTCTTTCCTACCACACGTGGAGGCATTGAATACTGGCAAAAAGATACTCATTTCTGCAGATCGATAAACAGCACCATCAGCTGTGCACATGCCTCCCATAACATTAGTACTTGGCACTGCCTCCGCATGGTCACTGATCTATAAGAAAACAAATCTAATAGTTCCAGTGACATCAGAAGCCCCAGGCGCTGCTTTTCTGCAACTCATCAAGCCTGCTGAAGCCAGAAGAAACAGTCTGGCAGAATACGCCCTTACTGACTGCAGTCTAACCACCGATGAAGGATATGCAGACTGCCCATTCTGCAACAATGTTACAGAAGCTGCTGTATACTCCATGGTAACCTGCAGTTTTGTTAAACCATCCATCACACTGTGCGTGCTGCCAGTGGACTCTGAGCCACGATCTCCAGCACACTATCTGATACAGCTTCCCATAGCCTGAGCCAAAGCTTGATGCTCCGCCAGCATCATTATTTTAAACTCAGGACCCAGAAGCTCCAACGCCCCAGCCTCCTCATGCAGGAGGTGATGACTCCTAACCCTTCACGACTGATGGGAGCATGCTAAAAAGTGCCTGCTTTGTTAGAGGCTCATGTGCTACGTGGGAAGTCATGGGCGCTCCCCAGTGTCCCTGACGACTACATGTGCAAGAAGTGTATCCAGCTGCAGCTCCTGACAGACCACATTGCGGCACTGGAGCTGCGGATGGATTCACTGTGGAGCATCCACGATGCTGAGGATGTCATGAATAGCACACTTAGTGAGTTGGTCACACCGCAGGTTAAGGTTACACAGGCAGATAGGGAATGGGTGACCATCAGGAAGATCAGTGGAAGGAAGGTAGTGCAGTCATCTCCCTCCAAAACAGATATACCACCTTGGGTACTGTTAGGGGAGATGACTCATCAAGGGAAGGCAGCAACAGCCAAGTTCATGGCATCATGAGTGCTCTGCTGCAGGAGGGCAGGAAAAAGTGTGGGAGGGCTATAGTGATAGGGGATTCTATTGTAAAGGGAATAGATAGGTGTTTCTGCAGCCACAAATGAGACTCCAGGATAATATGTTGCCTCCCTGGTGCAAGGGTCAAGAATGTCACGGAGCGACTGCAGCGCATTCTGGAGGGGGAGGGTGAACAGCCAGCTGGCGTGGTACATATAGGCATCAACAATATAGGTAAAAAAACGGGATGAGGTCCTACAAGCTGAATTTAGGGAGCTAGGAGTTAAATTAAAAAGTAGGACTTCAAAAGTAGTAACCTCAGGATTTCTACCAGTGCCACGTGCTAGTCAGAGTAGGACTTGCATGATAGCTCAGATGAACACATGGCTTGAGTAATGGTGCAAAGGGGAGGGATTCAAATTCCTGGGACATTGTAACCGGTTCTGGGGGACCAGTACAAACCGGACGGTCTGCACCTGGGCAGGACCGGAACCAATGTCCTAGGGGGAATGTTTGCTAGTGCTGTTGGGGAGGGTTTAAAGTAAAAAGGCAGGGGGATGGGAATCTATTCAGGGAGGCAGAGGGAAGTAAAAAGGAGGCAGAAGCAAAAGGTAGAAAGGAGATAAGCAAGAGGGGAGGGCAGAGAAATCAAGGGCAAAAATCAAAAAGGGTCACATTACAACATAATTCTAAAAGGACAAAGAGTGTTAAAAAAACAAACCTGAAGACTCTGAGTCTCAATGCGAGGAGCATTCATAATAAGATGGAGGAATTGACTGCGCAGATAGCTGTAAACGGATATGATGTAATTGGGATTACGGAGACATGGCTCCAAGGTAACCAAGGCTGGGAAGTCAACATCATGGGGTATTCAATATTCAGGAAGGACAGACAGGAGGGAAAAGGTGGGGTAACATTACTGGTTAGAGATTAACGCAATAGTTAGTAAGGAAGGACATTAGCGTGGATGATGTGGAATCTATATGGGTAGAGCTGCGAAACACCAAATGGCAGAAAACATCAGTGGGAGTTGTGTACAGACCACCAAACAGTATTAGGGGGGTTGGGGATGATATCAAACAGGAAATTAGGGACGTGTGCAATAAGGGTACAGTAGTTATCATGGGTGACTTTAATCTGCATATTGATTGGGCTAACCAAACTGGTAGCAATACTATGGAGGAGGATTTCCTGGAACAATATGTCGAGGAACCAACTAGGGAGCTGGCCATCCTAGACTGGGTGATGTGTAACGAGAGAGGATTAATTAGCAATTTGGTCGTGCGGGGCCCCTTGGGGAAGAGTGACCATAGTATGGTAGAATTCTTCATTAAGATGGAGAGTGACACAGTTAATTCAGAGACTAGGGTTCTGAACTTAAAGAAAGGAAACTTCAATGGTATGAGACGTGAATTGGCTAGGATAGACTGGAGAATGATACTTAAAGGGTTGACGGTGGATAGGCAATGGCAGACATTTAAATATCACATGGATGAACTACAACCATTGTACATCCCTGTGTGAAGTAAGAATAAAAAAGGGAAGGTGGATCAACCGTGGCTAACAAGGGAAACTAGGGAAGGTGTTAAATCTAAGGAAGAGGCAAATAAATTGGCCAGAAAAAGCAGCAAACCTGAGGACTGGGAGAAATTTAGAATTCAGCATAGGAGGACTAAGGATAGGAGGGGGAAAATAGAGTATGAGAGTAAGCTTGCAGGGAACATAAAAGCTGACTGCAAAAGCTTCTATAGATATGTGAAGAGAAAAAGATTAGTGAAGACTAATGTAGGTCCCTTGCAGTCAGAATCAGGGGAATTCATAATGGGGAACAAGGAAATGGCAGACCAATTGAACAAATACTTTGATTCTGTCTTCACTAAGGAAGACACGAATAACCTCCTGAAAATACAAGGGACCGAGGGTCTAGCGAGAAGGAGGAACTGAGGGAAATCCTTTATAGTCAGGAAATGGTGTTGGGGAAATTGAAGGGACTGAAGGCCGATAAATCCCCAGGGCCTAATAGTCTGCATCCCAGAGTACTTAAGGAAGTGGCCCTAGAAATAATTGATGCATTAGTCGTCATTTTCCAACATTCTATAGACTCTGGTTCGGTTCCTGTGGATTGGAGGGTAGCTAATGTAACCCCACTTTTAAAAAAAGGAGAAAACAGGGAATTATAGACCGGTTAGCCTGACATCGGTAGTAGGGAAAATGTTGGAATCAATTATTAAAGATGTAATAGCAGCGCATTTGGAAAGCAGTGACAGGATCGGTCCAAGTCAGCATGGATTTAAGAAAGGGGAATCATGCTTGACAAATCTTCTAGAGTTTTTTGAGGATGTAACTGGTAGAGTGGATAAGGGTGTGGTGTATTTGGACTTTCAAAACGCTTTTGATAAGGTCCCACACAGATTAGTGTGCAAAATTAAGGCACATGGTATTGGGGGTAATGTATTGACGTGGATAGAGAACTGGTTGGCAGACAGGAAGCAAAGAGTGGAAATAAACGGGTCCTTTTCAGAATGGCAGGCAGTGACTAGTGAGGTACCGCAGGGTTCAGTGCTGGGACCCCAGCTATTTACAATATACATTAATGATTTGGACGAAGGAATTAAATGTAATATCTCCAAGTTTGCAGATGACACTAAGCTGGGTGGCAATGTGAGCTGTGAGGAGGATGCCAAGAGGCTGCAGGGTGCCTTGGACAGGTTAGGTGAGTGGGCAAATACATGGCAGATGCAGTGTAATGTAGATAAATGTGAGGTTATCCACTTTGGTGGCAAAAACAGGAAGGCAGAATATCATCTGAATGGTGACAGATTAGTAAAAGGGGAGGTGCAACGAGACGTGGGTGTCATGGTACATCAGTCATTGAAGGTAGGCATGCAGGTACAGCAGGCGGTTAAGAAAGCAAATGGCATGCTGGTCTTTATAGCGAGGGGATTTGAGTATAGGAGCAGGGAGGTCTTGCTGCAGTTGTAAGGGCCTTGGTGAGACCACACCTTGAGTATTGTGTGCAGTTTTGGTCTCCTAATCTGAGGAAGGACATTCTTGCTATTGAGGGAGTGCAGCGAAGGTTCACCGGCCTGACAACCGGGATGGCAGGATTGACATATGAAGACTGGATCGACTAGGCTTATATTCACTGGAATTTAGAAGAATGAGAGGGGATCTCATAGAAACATATAACATTCTGACGGGAGTGGACAGGTTAGATGCAGGAAGAATGTTCCCGATGTTAGAGAAGTCCAGAACCAGGGGCCACAGTCTAAGGATTAGGGGTAAGCCATTTAGGACTGAGATGAGGAGAAACTTCTTCACTCAAGAGAATTGTGAACCTGTGGAATTCTCTACCACAGAAAGTTGTTGAGGCCAGTTCGTTAGATATATTCAAAAGGGAGTTAGATGTGGCCCTTACGGCTAAAGGGATCAAGAGGTATGGAGAGAAAGCAGGAATGGGGTACTGAAGTTGCATGATCAGCCATGATCATATTGAATGGTGGGGCAGGCTCGAAGGGCCGAATGGCCTACTCCTGCACCTACTTTCTATGTTTTCTCTGACACCTCTAGGATTGGGGGGAGAGTAGTATGGTTTTCTCAGTCGCATAGTTCACATCACTTTTAGTAGGAGTGAAGTAACAGTTTCACGACATGGTTCACTAATTAATGTAGGCTGCAATAGGTACAGAACATATCCTCCTACTTCCCATCCACCACCTTTTTTGGCCTCCATTCCAAGCTTTTGCTGCTCCTTTAGGATTGGGGTGGGTGGGGTGGGACCTCATGTCACAGCTTTCTCACCCATCACAGGTTGTCTTCTCCTTGAAAAACACAATAAACTAAGGGTTACCTAGCATGCAGTAAAAGCCATATATCAGCAAGCTGCCTATAATGGGTGTGATTACAGGTGAATGTGGCCAACAATTACATTCCATACAAGACATTTGTAGAATGAATATATGCAAGGATGCGCGTGAAGAAACACTTCCAGGTAAAGGCAGGGATGCAAACGCACCATCCTACCCCACGGGCAATTCGAGCACATTAACACAGCAGATTGGAGGGGCCGGGGGGGGAAAGAGAGCAAGGGGTCAACACAAGTGGCATACATGATTAGTATAATGTATTGTTGGACCGTGGGTCTGACTTCTGTTACTTTGCTTCTCTGGTAAGGTCATACATTTTTTTCTGGCACAGAATAGCCATGCACAGGGTATTGGGAGTTGGCACTAACTACTTTTGTTGCAATGGATCAGAGCCGATCTCTGAAGTCCCGTTTCTCGGTCTTAAAGAAAGCTGGGCTATGCTGGTTTTTACTTTCCGGCACATGCTAACAAGATTGGCATAAGTGATAAGTGCCAGTCATCAAAACTAGCGTCAAAATTGGTGTAAATTCGGGCATATTTCTCACTTCGCACCGATCCAGGAAACTCCAGGCCACTGAGAACGTAGACATCCCATAGCAGTCAAACAGAGCAATTATTACTCTAAACCAGCAGGCGAGATCTGAATCGCAATGACTGTGTAAAAGCAAAGCATATATATGTATCAAAAACTGCAAGCAAATCAAAGAAATAATTTGAAACAAAGCAACAAAAATCTGAGCAACAAGCTGAAATGGAGCACCGCTGAAAACAGTTATAAATAATGTAACTCAAAATTACTACTTCCAAGTAAATCAGGGAATTAAGACCAGAGAGCACAAAATAGAAATCAGGTGAAACGTAAAATTAAGATAAGACATCAGAAAATGCTTCTTCAGTGACTAAATATTAGACATGATATTAGCAGCAAACAAGAAGAGCATAGTTCAAATGGAGTTGGAGGATATAAAGACTTGAGATATTAAAGGCATGAATGTTGATGAGCCAAAAAACCCTTAATTGGCCCCGACCTTTCTTGTGAGTCATCATTGGTTATCAAGACTCATTTAAATGAAGACTCAGGGACAGATTACATTATCAGCCCCTGTAAACCTTACAACATTGTCTAAACATACATCCCACATATACCACACTGCAAGAGATAGTTAGTCATGGTTAGTCATAATGATTTTACAATTTCTTTTAAAAAGGCACAAAGAATTGACGTCACAGCTAAAGTACATTTAATAATTTGAAGAACATTAGCCTCCCTATTTTTTTTTCTTTCTGTAGTTCGATTTTGAGTGACCTCCACAGCATCCTTCTCCAGTATGATAACATTGACATTGTTGCTTTGAACAGCAACAGGCACTAGAGGTACCAGCATTATTTCACTTCCAAACTGAATGTCGCGCATGTTTTGAAGACTATTACAGCATTTCCAAACAGAAAACAACCTGCGTTCCAGTGTTTATTTATTGAGAACATATTTAACTGCAAAAAAAGTCAAATTATGGTTAAATTCTTTTATTCTACTTTGTAATATCAAAGACAGTTTGTAGAAATTTATTACAGAGGTCAAAAAAGGTGTGTATTTGTACGTTTTAAAGCATGGTACCAAAAAGGTCAGAACACCAAGATTATAAGGCAATTGCCACAACTGTCAAATCACCCTTGATAGAAATTTAAATTTTGTTCTGCAAAATTCAGCTGCAAAAACAACTCTAAAGATCCTTCCATTCATGTATTCAAATAAAAGTATATTGTTTGATACATGCCCAAAAATTTATCGGTTATGTGCTATAGATAGGAATTTCAGTCAGGCTATGATCTTCAAAATTTACATAAAGAAAAAACAACATTTATTTTAGGTATGAAAGCAAGCTTACCTCTTTTAAAGAGTATCTACTATGGGTGATTAAAAATAAATATACAAGTAATTTTGCCACTTCCACGACTTTTGACTCATTCGAGTTTGTAAGAAAAAAAAGTTCCTCTTCCCCACTGAGAGGCACACACCTCATCAGGTCCTTTGCCAATGATCACTTTGAGCTGCCTAGGACAGCAGTTGAGTGACTCGGCCTCCTGTTCTCTTCCCTGTGGAGAAATGCTTGGCCTCTATTCAGTATATCCCCTCACGCCTCAAGCTTGATCATGAATCTCTCATCTATCATCTCGTTTTCCACTTGTACAAGATTGTTAGTGCAAATACCAACCATCATTTTCCTCTCATCAACTGGCAGTATGTAAAACTTACTTTATCATAAGACAAAATGTTTCACAGTAAACTGTGGTCGTGCACAATAGTATTTTGAACAGTTAGGGCAAAACTGAATATACACTCGGAGAATGACGAGTTTTCACACTGTTTCTGGAGGTGATTTTAACAGAATAGTTCCATTTTGAACAGATATTTATCACATACAGATAGAACCCAGAATAATGTGTCCAAATGCCATCCAATACAGGAAGTGCAAGTCAAGAAACATATAATTTAACCTTCTGGTGCAAAGCGATTCTGTTTGGTGGGTGAGGAAATCAAGCCGCAATTAAATGACATGTTTGTGACATGATTATAAAATAGAACAATGAAAGTTAGATTAGCAACTCAAAAAAAAAATCACTGTCAGTCTTTAAATACAAAGCGCAAGCCTTCTGTTTCAAATCCAGTATCGCACAGCAAGAGTTTTTAAAAGTACATAGTGGAATTACACTGTAGTTCCAAAGTGTGCTTGTGTGTGTGTTTTTTTAATAAAGTGGATAATTATAGTGGAAACCATATGAAAACTTGATCAATTTTCATATCCCATTTTGTTATTGGTATTTCAATTCTATCCATTTAGAAATCTAGCAATAATGCCCAGCATAAAGCACTGTACACAGGATTCCACTGCACAGTGTTACAAAGGAGTTCAGTTGAGGCTCTTGAATGCGGAGATTCCGGAGACGACAAACATTTTACATTACTGCTTTTAGCCCTATAAATTAAAAATCTTCGGTATAAGCATTTTTAAATACAATTCAAATTTCTAAATGTTTCATGTCAGAGAATTTGTTAAAAGAACAGAATATATTTACAATAATTATCCCATCGCAGTGCCAAATGTGCTACATCTCCAGGGACTTTCTGCACAAGTGACTCTTTTTGTCCTTCCGGATGACATTTTATTCTGTCTTGCACTATTCAGAATCTGACTGAAATCTTAAAAAAAAAAGTTAATGGTTTGCAGACATAAATGTATCTCACCTTGTTTATCCACTACTAGGTCAGTACAGGTTTATCTGGAAACCATTTCAAATTTTAGGACTAAGCAGATACTGAAAATGAACACGTCAGCTTGATGGTGACTGCATCCCATTTAGGAATACCAAAGAAACACTGGCTCTAAGATTCTACAGCACTGCTCATTTTTTGGACTTTTCTTTTTAAAGTAAAAAAAAATGTCGACAGAGCTTTCATTATTAAAAAGTAAGTGATTTCACGAAAGAGTAAAGGTTCTCCTGATATGCATGTAGAGTCTGAACTTTTCAACCCTCCAAAGGGGTTGCGAGTCATGATCAACTCTAGAAAATATACTGAAGAGAAATCATATATGTCCATGATGAAAACAAATTTCAGTTATGATGCTGCCACCATCTCTTGTTTCGGCGTGTTTTTAACAGGTGCTTTTTCTGTTCAAGAAGAAAAAAGAAAATAAAAAAAAGTTAATTCCCAATTGAATTTTCTTGAAAGAATACAATTTAAAAAATCTACACAGGTACAAACTAAATGGTACCTGAATTTTAAAATCCAATTGTCAGCATCAACCATTCCCAGTTCAGAATGAGGGAACAGCTCTCTCCACTGTGTCCCAATGTGCCATGCTCCATCCTTTACTGCATCAGTGGACCATTTCCTATTCCCATCCCAGCTATCCAATGAATTAAATCCCATTGTTCAAAAAATTGCTTGGTAGAGCACCATATATGTAGCGGTGTACCAAGCCACATTTGTACAGTGGAATTTAACGAGAGAAAAATTGTAAAGATTCAATGATGTCCATTTATTATTTTGGCATGGAACAGATGTCCGAGCATACAACATTTGTTAAGCACTTGCGCAAAAGGGACGTGCTCAAAAGTTAACATTCCACCTCACATGCACAGTATAAAGCCAAGCACTCCACTTTAACAACCGCAAACTTATTTTGCTTTTGTTCTTTCATTTATGCCACCTGTCATTCAAACTGCAAGAGGGATTGCAGATTGTAAAAAAAAAGTTGACAAAACTCCATCTACCAACATTTTGCAGGTAGTTTAAAAAATATCCTTTGCTCCTTTTAGACCATATCAAAAAGGAGCAGACTCTAATAGGCCTCACACAAAACTGTGGATAGAGACAGGCAGGCTTTGACTCCCAAATTTATTTGAAATGGTATTATTCTTTGCCTTTTCTTCTCAGATCCTATTCAATTGCTAAATTCGCTCCTAATGAAAAACTGGGATGATTTGCAACTCCAACAGCAATTAAAACCTGAAGGAATAAGACGCCACACTTGTGATAGTTAATTTTCAGTGCCAGAGAGGTTGATTGACAGTAATTAACATCTATCACGTCGTTAAAAGCATACTTAGACTGAAATAGACAAGACTTAATTTTCTGTGGCGAGTTGAGTTTGTATCTATTGCGCAGGTACAGCAACTTCACACCATTCAATGCATTTCAATGGTGAGAGAGGTAGACAGTGAGATCCCGTTTTCGTAAAGTTGACGGCAGAGCGGCACAATTTGGACAGCAACTTTGAGTTTATCTGCACATCTGCACCTTACCTGCAGTTGCTGTAGCATTGGTGCATAAATAATGGCGAGCTCCATTAGCCCACTGTTAGTGTGAGAGCAAATTAAGACCTTCGAATTGTAAGAAAATAGTTCAAAAAGGAGGAAAATGACTTCCCTCTTGAACTATATTCATGGCCACAATATATTTAAAAGGATTATTAGATACAAAGCGGAGCTGCATCAACTTTCTGTCAGAATACAGCATATAACCCAGCAAGAAGCAAAAATGCACGAGGGTACTTTTCCCGAGCTCGTGCTACTGCCCACTGACCACACACATTAGGAATCCACTGGTAACCTACCCATCATTTGCTGTTCATTCATTTTTCCAAATGGAATAAGTGAACATTACATCACCAGACTGATTCCCAGGGTGGCAGGACTGACATATGAAGAAAGACTGGATCGACTAGGCTTATATTCACTGGAGTTTAGAAGAATGAGAGGGGATCTCATAGAAACATATAACATTCTGACGGGATTGGAGAGATTAGATGCAGGAAGAATGTTCCTGATGTTGGGGAAGTCCAGAACCAGGGGTCACAGTCTAAGGATAAGGGGTAAGGCATTTAGGACCGAGATGGAGAGAAACTTCTTCACTCAGAGAATTGTGAACCTGTGGAATTCTCTACCACAGAAAGTTGTTGAGGCCAGTTCGTAAGATATATTCAAAAGTGAGTTAGATGTGACCCTTACGGCTAAAGGGATCAAGGGGTATGGAGAGAAAGCAGGAATGGGGTACTGAAGTTGCATGATCAGCCATGATCATATTGAATGGTGATGCAGACTCGAAGGGCCGAATGGCCTACCCCTGCACCTATTTTCTGTGTTTCTATGTTACAGGAAATTCTGCAGCTCAAAATATCCAAAACAAAACACACAAGCTCTTTAAAAGCCACAAATTTAAAGATTTTCTGCAAAACTGAATTCAGCTTGTAAATTTGAAATTTTGTGCGTACCTTTTTCTCTTGCAGGGATATTCGGTAATGGTTCTGCAGGAACTTCTGGGAATTCAACTTCTTCCTGAAAAGTTTAAAGAAAACTTTTTCTATTAGTAACTGATGTCAAAGCAGGGATCGGGATACTTGTACATCCTACAAAAGCGTTAATAAGATTATGCATTTAGCCTACAAAACAGAGATTCACATTTGGAGGAAAACAAATTTAGATACGAACATTATATGAAACTTATGCCGGTCAGCGGCAAAGGAGCAGCACTCGCCGTTCACTGTGCTTACAACTGCCCACAGACTTTTCACAGGCTTTTGAGCGGCAACTTGCTGTCATTGGGCATTTGATCTTCATCGTCCTCATAGGCAGTCCCTCGAATCGAGGATGACTTGCTTCCACGTCAAAAAGTTCACAGGTGTTCAATGGTGGACCTAAAATTTCAGGTCCGAACTAAATCTTGAAGGGTGGAAGATGCCTGTGCGTGGATTTTTTTAATGTGTGGTGACCGCTGCACACCAGCCATCACACGGACTTGACAGAGCTAGGTCTTGGTCCAGTAGCAAGGATTAACCAAAACGACTGGAGACCTGCTCTGCTGCATGGACCTAGTGCGCACACATATTGCAGTGTGGGCTGGCCTGTGCTGCCCCTGGGCCCTCGCCTCTTCTGGGCCCTGAATTTGCGCCTCTCCTGGGCCCCGATCACATAGCGCAGCGCCCTCTATGTGGGATCTGTCGCGTGTGAGCATGTCAAGCAACAGCGTGCCTTTTTAACCAATCAAACTGAAGAATCCTCAGAGATACCGGGAAGTATAAATTAGAATATTTATTTAATTGTAGAATCATCGACAGAAAGCGAAATAAGGGGCAAGAAAGATGCAATTGAGAGAGGGGGGGGGGGGGGGGGGGGGAAAGGAAGAGATAAGAGCCAGAAAGTAAAATTAAAAAACATTTAAAAATCTCCATCAATGATTAAATACTGATTGAGACTTTACACTTGTAAAATTACATTTTCAGTGTCAGAGAGGTTGTTTGGCCGAAATTAAGACTGATCACCAATGTTACCCTTAAGCTGCATGGCCACGCAGCGCTCCTGGGGTCCCTCACAGTCGGTGAGCCGGCTTTTAAATTGAAAAAAAAACACGCTTGTATGGACTTTTGAATGGGCGCACAGCCCAAAAACAAATTTACAGGGAACTTCTCACGAGGTTACAAATTCACTTACACTTGTATGCACCAGCCCTAACTTTTTCCGGCGCGTTTATTGGGTAACTACTGCAATTTCACACCCTTACATGGGTTTCAAAGCCGAGTCTCTCGACGAGGTACCGGATACACACAGCTTGTGGAGGAGCAGGGGAAATCAGACAGCATCGTCCTCATTTCTGTGTTTAACAACGCATTTGTGGACCCTGGAAGTTGCTGTCCGATTTTCTCTATTATAATGGTGAACGCTGTTACCTCACTGTTATTCTTAACGCGCAAACGGGCCAATATTCATAGGATTAGCTTTAGTTTTAGTATAAACTTAAGAGTGAGTATTAAAGAACATTTAAATGTCGATGTTACTGAGATTAAATCCGTGAAAATGAACGAACAAGGGAGAAGAGCAGGTTGTGTGTTAAGGGGCTGGCAAACCTCAGGTGTTAATCGTTGAGTAATTAGATGAATGCATATCCTCACCTGAGTTATAGCATCTAGTTCGGCCAGAATTGCATCCTCATCATCTTGAGATAAACCTCCAGCTAAAATTTCATCAATTTGCTGAAATAACAAAAAGCCGTGTTAGGACACATTTGGCAACCTTTCATTGTTTTGGTTTTAATCCTACATATATTGGCATTAGTAGAAAGATTTGGCTGTGCATCACATTACTCACCCGCTGGTATTCAACAGCTTCCTGGGTCTCATCCATTATTCGTTCTACTTCTTCAATAGACATGACCTGAAAAGAAAACGTTTCTTTAGTTTGCTACTGCACCAGTTTCAGAACTTTTACATTATGGTATTATTCGGACCCAAAGGGAAGATATCTTTAGTTGCTCGGAGAAATATTTAACATTTAGGAGGTTTCACCAAATGTAGCAATAGCCCCTACTTTTCAGATACATACCTCGTGCATCTTCTGAAGACAATCGTTTCCAATTTTTAGCCCTTCAATAACTTTCATTTCTATTTGAGTAAATTCAATGTCCTGAACCTTTAAAACAAACAAGAATAAAGTAAAAATGCAATATTTTCACGTTTCAAAAAAAGGGACCAGTTTTATTCATTACAGCAAGGCCTGTATTTGGAGTGGGGAAGAAGAACATAAGAAATAGGAGCAGGAGTAGGCTATTTGGCCCCTCGAGCCTGCTCCACCATTCAATAAGATCAATAAGATCATGGCTGATCTGATCTTGGCCTCAACTTCCACTTCCCTGCCCATGCCCCATAATCCTTGACTCCCTTATCATTCAAAAATCTGTCATCTCCACCTTAAAAATATTCAGTAACCCAGCCTCCACCGCTCCCTGGAGCAGAGAATTCCAAAGATTCACGACCCTTTGAGAGAAGAAATTCCTCATTTTCGTTTTAAATGGGCGACACCTTATTCTGAAACTATTCCCCCTAGTTCTAGATTTCTGAAACTATTCCCTCTAGTGCTAGAAAGAGGCAGTAGAGAAACAGAAATTAAGAGAGCAGGAAATATCAGCTTCCTATCAGAAAAGGGACAATTGGGAAACATTCTTGGTTACTTAGCCATCATTAGACACATTAATCTACTTAATTCATCAACAAAATTAACAAGCAACCTGTTCTGTTTGTGTGCTCATCAAGACAAGGGATGTTACTGCTATACGAATATTATCCATTTCCAACACTCGATACTCAGTGTAAGCATCGACAGTATAAGTGTGATATTTTTCCATTTCTCAACAGCTATTCTGAGTGAGTGCAAATTAGGGCAGTTTTGTATTTTGTACCAATGCTGACTGGGAACTGGATTAAATCTGTTCATATGCAGTTCATGCAAGGTACAAACAGCCAGACGGCTCTTAAACCCATCATTCGGGGGGAGATTTTAAACCACTTTTTAAAAGGAGGTCCAGTATCTAATTCACTGCACATCTTCCTGCCCATCAATTTATTTTGCTTTAATTAATATTGACATCTAAATAATTAATTGAAGTAAGGAAAAGTTGAATGGGATAAGGAGACGACGAGGAGAAAACAGGGAGAAAGAGGGGTTAAATAGAAGGATGAGGGGGACAAGGATGAAGGAGGCATGGAGTGGGGGCAGAAATAGAGGAGGAAATATGGAATGGAGACAGGAAGAGGAAAACAAAGTGATGGGGGATGAAAGAGTAAGGAAGAAGGGAAGGAAGCAAGAGAAAGGGAGGAAGAGCAGAGTGAGGGTTGGGGAGATGAGAAGGCAAGGGAGAGAATTTCTATAGAGAAACTCAGACGAATTCGCCCAGCAAGGTAACCCACGATTCCTAACAAACTCAAAATGGGTGTGTGTATGCACACTTAAATCAAGATCACAACCACAGACAATTTTTCCTATCATGATCTGATGCATTTATGTTCCATGTTGTTATCCAGAACTGAAAACTGTTCCTTACCATTTGTTCAAGGTTGCTAATCTGAACTTCAGTTTTATCAAGAAGTTGCTCCTGATACCGTTTCTTCTTCAGCAGAAGTTTGGCTTTCCTGAAGAACAAAAAAATCTCTTAAGCAAATGGCATTCAGATCTTAAATACTCATTCCTCTAATTCTGCCCTCCTGAGTATCCCTGATTATAATCGCTCAATCATTGGTGGCCGTGCCTTCTGTTGCCTAGGCCCCAAGCTCTGGAACTCCCTGCCTAAATCTCTCCACCTCTCTTTCCTCCTTCAAAGCGCTCCTTAAAACATACCAGCTTTTGATCACCTGCACTAATTTCTACTTATGTGGCTCAGTGTCAAATTTTTATCGGGGAATACTCCTGTGAAGCGCCTTGGGACATTTCACTACGTTAAGGGCGCTATATAAATACAAGTAATTATTGCTGCTAGCTTTTATGACTGAACACGTGTGCAAGAGAGAAACTGAAAAAATTTGTTACGGTCGCTCTCTCCCACCACATTGTTGTGGAAATTTTACATTTATTTGAACATCTGAATTATAATCTACCTCTAATGAAAATCAATCAAGGGGTCAAATACAACTAAAACAAAATCTTCAAAGCTGTGACTGTAATACACAATAAAGTACTTTAACCAGTGTAGTAACCTGTTCCGGCTGAAATCAGGGACTGAATATTCCAAGTGACCCATATCTGCTACTTCAGATCAACTGAAGAGAATTCCGCAGGAGGATGATCTGGATGAGCCAATTGAGCTTCCTTATCTGTACTTATCTTTGAGAAATTGGATAGCAAACCTCAGAGTCCTGCTCACCTGCTTTCCTTAATGGACTTAAATCTGCAGAGGTGAGATGAGAGAGACAGAGTGACTGAGCATTTGGAGAAATATGAGCTGATCAGAGAGAATCAGCATGAATTTGTAAAGGGCAAGTCATGTCTAACAAACCTCGTTGAATTTTTTGAGGAGGAATTGTGCATGGAATTGGAGGCAACCTATTGGCTTGAACAGGGAATTGGTGAGGAGGTAGGAGACAGAAAGTAGGTGTAATGGGCTAGCACTCAAATTGACTAATGGTGTACTGGGGCCACCGTTTTTCACTATGTTTACAAATAACTTGGATGAAGGAATGGAAAACCATATATCTAAGTTTGCTGACGACACTAAGTTAGGTGGCATGGTAAACAGTGTGGATGGGAGCAAAAAGTTACAAACAGACAGTGATAGATTAAGTGAGTGGGCAGATGGAGTTCAATGTCGGGAAGTCTGACCTCATCACTTTGGACCCAAGAATGATAGATCGGGAGTATTTTCTAAATGGCAAGATAGGAATTTGGATGAGTAGCGAGATTTAGGGGTCCAAGTACTGAAGTCACTAAAAGCTAGTGGACAGATACAAAAAATAATTTAAAAGGCTAATGGAACGTTGGCCTTTATTTTAAGAGAGCTGAAATACAAAGAAGTAGAAGTTATGTTACAGCTGTACAGAGCTCTGATTAGACCTCAGCTGGAGTTTTACATTCAGTTCTGGGCACCACAGCTCAGGAAGGATATATTGGCCTAGAAGGGGGTGCAGCACAGATTCACATAATGATACCAGGTCTAAAAGGGTTAAATTATGAGGACAGGTTGCATAGACTAGGCTTGTATTCTCTTGAATATAGAAGATTAAGCGATGATCTAATTGAAGAGTTTATGATTAAAGGATTTGATAGGGTAGGTAAAAACTATTTCCTCTGGTGGGAGAGTCCATTACAAGGGGGCAGAACCTTAAAATTAGAGCTAGGCCGATCAGGGTTGATGTCGGAAAGCATTTCTTCACACAAAGGGTAGTGGAAATCTCAAACTCTCTCCAAAAAGCTGTTGAGGCTGGGGGTCAATAACAAATTTCGAAAAGGAGATTGATAGATTTTTGTTAGGCAAGGATGTTAAGGGTTATGGAACCAAGGCGAGTAGATGGAGTTGAAGTACAGATGAGCCATGATATAACTGAATGGCAGAACAGACTTGAGGGGCTGAATGGCCTACTCCTGTTCCTGTGTTGTGAGGAAAAGGGATTTAAAACAAAATATATGAAGAATCAAACTTAGAAAGGGTGAAACATTCCCGGCATGGACTGGTTGGGCCGAAAGGCTTGTTTCTGTGCTGTATATCCTATATAATCCTGTACTACAGCTGCAAGACTGATATGGACTGCTACAGAATAATACACTTAATTGTTGAATTTTAACAAGTCAGTAAATGTCACAAGTTTACAAAACACTTGATCCAATCCTGCGATACCCACTCTTTCTTGCCACCACGTAGCAGCTGCCGAGCTAGCTCCCGCTCCTTTTCCAGCTGAATAGCAATTCTCTTCTGGTATTGCTTCAACTTGTCACGTTGCTGTTTTAGTTGCTAGAAAAATAAAGTGGAAAGAATTAAATACAGATGAAAATATATCCCCATTTCATCAACCAATTTAACAACGTGCTGGAACAGACAAAGTAGTTCACTTAATGCAGCACTTTGTGTTCAGTTTATTTGGATTTCAGGGATTCCCCAGGCTTTTAAAATAAAAGCAGTGCTTTAACTAATGGGCATCAACTGGCTTCAGTGAGCTTGAATGACAAACCTTTATTCACAAGTTAGATACAGATGAAGGAGGCCACCTTAACGCAATCCCACCCGCCCACCATGCTATCTGAAGCTGAGTTCATGGTCAGACCATGCTTGAATACCATCAGGCTCAGCCTATGGAATCAGTTGACTAAAGTGTGTAGCTTTTGGCGTGAGCTGAACAGGATGGCTTTGGTCTTGCTGTCGTTGAGTTGGAGAAAATTCTTGCCAATCCCTGACTTGATGTTGGATAGCAGTCAGCGGCCGCAGAGTAGGATATTGATGGCGAGGTAGAGCTTGGTATCATCAGCATGCACACAGAAGCTGACCCCATGCCTACAGATATCAAAGGGAGTGTGCAGATGGGGTAAAACAAAAATGGCTCAAGGATACAAGCTTGGGCACGCCTCAGGTGACCGTGTGGAGGCAGAAGTTATACAGGGTACATTGGGATAGGTCGGAATGGAGTCAAGCATTGGTGGTACCATGTAGTTGAACTACAGTGGAGACATAGTGCAGGACAATAAAACAACTTGTATTTATATTGCGCCTTTAATGTAGTGAAATGTCCCAAGGTGCTACACAGTAGTATTATGAGATAGAAACATCAACACCGAGCCGCATAAGTAGAAATTAGCGCAGGTGACCAAAAGCTTGATCAAGGAGATATGTTTTAAGGAGCGTCTTGAAGGAGGAAAGAGAGGTAGAGAGGTGGAGAAGTTTAGGCTGGGATTTCCAGAGCTTGGGGCATAGGCAACAGAAGACACGGGCACCAATGTTTTGAGCGATTATGATCAGGGATGCTCAAGAGGGCAGAATTAGAGGAGCACAGACATCTCAGGGGCATTGTGGGGCTGGAGGAGATTACAGAGATAGGGAGGGATGAGGCCATGGAGGGATTTGAAAATAAGGATGAGAATTTTGAAATCGAAGCATTGCTTAACTGGAAGCCATTGTCAGTCAGAGAGCACAGAGGTACCATGGTCACAATCATATAGGATGTCTTGATTTTGTGTGCAGGACTGAAATCAGACTAATGGATTTGAACAAGGGGTGACAGGAAAGGTGATCACTGAGCTGGATAGAGAGGACACATTCAAAAAGGACCTCAAAGATGGGTCGAAGCTGAAGACGGGAGATTGAGCTTGAGTTGTTAAGGATTGGGGTAATTGACTCTGACAGTTTGAAGAGAAAGATCCTGAAGAAAGGAAGTTATTGATGTCAGCCAGCATGAGACAAATGAAAGATAGTTACAAGGAAAGGATTTGAATCAAGGGATCTGCAGATGGGTCTCCCGGAGGAAAATGCGTGGGAGGAATAAGTTAGAGAATGATATGCAGTTCGGAGTGGAATTGTGGATGGGGGAAAAAGATGAAAGGACAAGGTAGCTGAGCCTCGACGCTAGAGATGAAAAAATCTACAAGATGCGGAGGAGAGCGAGCAAAAGAACTTCCATTTATAGAACACTTTTTATGTCCTCAGGACATACCCATGTTTCACAGCCAATTGTTTTGGAGGAGAGTGAGTTACGTAGCTAATTTGCACAAAGTAAGATACAACAACAACTGAATGAATCATCAGTTAATGTTTTTTTCATCGAAAACAAAAGAAAAGAAAAGGCTTGCATTTACAAAGCACCTTTCACTTTACAGGCAATTCATTCATTTTGAAGTATAGTCCCTGTTGCAGGGTAAACACGGAAGCCAATTTGAACAAAGCAAGGTCCCAAAAACAGCAATGCAATAAATCACCAGTTGGAGGGTGTTGGTAGGATAATAAATGTTGGCTAGGACACCAGCTGAGTTAATTTGCTCTTCAAGTCTTTTATATCTACTTAAGCTCAGTTTAATGGTTCTTCTGGAAGATGGCACCTCTGACAAAGTAGCACTCCCTTAGTACTGCACTGAAGTGCAAGTCTAGGTTCTGTGCTCAAGTCTCTGGGATGACACTTGAACCCATGACCTTCTGACCCGGAGGCAAATGTGCTACCATTGAGCCAACTGACGCAAAGCTCAGTTGGCTTTGGACACTCAAATTGTGGGAATGCTGCACAGAAGTTGAATAGAATGATCCCATGAATAAGGGTGCCCGAGTAACTCTTTCACAAGCATGCAGTCTCCTTTACTCATCCTTTCAAGAATCGCAGGAGTGAAAGCAAACTGGATGTTTACAATATAATGAGGTGACATCCTGAACAGTAGAATTTCCAGATCAGTTTTGACATTTAGAAGTTTAGTCATTGCTTCATATGCATTTATAATTTTTTATAACAATCCGACTCGCTGACAGAAGTGGGTTCACCAAGAATAAAGAGGTAACGTTCAGCTAAATGTCATACAGCACAATTACAGAATACCAACCACCCATAGCGAGGTTATCTGAATGCGATGTAAATTAGTGAAGCAAAGCAATGGCATCTCCCAGTGGTGGAAATATATATATACACATACACACTGTTTAAATTGGATTTCTATACAACACATAGCATAAAACACTTGGAGTACTGTTTCAAAAATTAATTTTAATACATTTAGATCACAACTAATAGAAAGATAAACAAATACAATGGCACGGAATGCGACGGCACTCGCTGCTGACCTCGAAAAAAGCTGCCCACAAAGATCTTGCGATCTCTGTGGCATGAATGTCAGCTCTCCCGACCTCAGTTTGAATCTGGCGCTAAATCAAGCGTCCAGCAACAGTGATGTCATCAAGCTGGTTAAGCAGCCAATCACATTGAAGAATTCTCACAGAGCAAACTAGGAAGTAAAGTGCACAGATTATAAATTGAAATTGTAATAAATCTTAGAGAAATAAAGATTGGGACATACACATATGATTAAAGTTGTAGCTGAAATATCAAACAAACTTTAAAAACAATTATATTAAAAACTTATAATTCTTAATCGTATTAATGGAAAAATTTGACATTCCACAAATAGCAAATTCATTTTTCAGGGCCAAAACGGTTGTTCACCAGTCAATGCAGTATTAAAAACCGAGTTACACTTCTTTCAACAAGGCTGACGTTTTGGGAGTTTTATCAGCGATTCTCCAGTGTAAAAGAAGTGATTGAATTGATTGCTGGCTCTGGGGAGCTCCACAGCGCAGCCTGTGGCTGAGCTGGGAATGGTTGACTGCAACTTCAGGATTTCCACATTTATCTGCGCACGCGCTAAATCCTGAAGTTGCTGTCAGTTTCAGAGGGGTAATGACGGCAAACGCTGACAGTTTCGCCACCATTACCACCGCAAAATCCGGGCCAATACATTTTTACAGAACAATACAAAGCATCGCTTTAAGTGTATATATTGTCAACCGACGCCTAAAACAGATTATCTGGTCATTATCTCATTGTTGCTTGTGGGACTTTGCTGTGCGCAAATTAGTTGTCACATTTCCTATATTACAGCAGTGACTACACTTCAAAAAGTACATCATTGGCTGTAAAACGCTTTGGAACATCCTGTGGTTGTGAAAGACGCTATATAATTGCAGTGTCTTCCTTTTTATACGGCATAAAACTAGATGAGACACAAGGGTAGCATGTGCAAGGAGTTCAGGTTGATGACCAATGCTGAAAATCTGATTTAGTCTGGAAAACCACCTTGTATCCAACCAGGAGCAGCTAGTGTACTTGTTCAGGCACGATCTGACTCCAAAACAAAGTGACAAGAGATTCCCAGCGATGTTAATCACCTTGTTTGACACAGCATTTAATTTAAACCCAGTGGGACGCCAAATCTGGCTTAGAGTGCACTTCTTCAACCTACTTAGTACGTATCTAAGCATGCACGCAGATCTTCCCTAAACACTTAAACAGGAGTGAAACAGGGTTCAGCATGGCTGAAACCTGAACTGTAGCTACCAGTCTCAGCCCAGTGGTCACCATTGTAAACGTTCACTCAAGTGCCAAGCACAACACATGGGGCTCAATTTTCCCCAATGCCGTTTTTTGGCGTAATTCAAGAGTTATGCCCGTTTTTTTTGGGCCCGACTATGCCAAAAAAAACATTAAAACTTTCCCCATTCTAATTTTTGAAATTGGCGCCACACAGCCTGTCCTTTAGCTTTGCGGGCGGGGGGGGGGGGGGGGGGGTGGGGAGAAGAGGGGCGGTGGAGCGAATGTCTGCGCCGAAAAAAGTTGTACTCATTCTGGAGGAGGTGCTGGTGCCGCCCATGGAGGTGCCAGCCCCTTTCCTGAGTGGTGCAAGTGTTGGGACGTTTTATGGTTTCAATACAGTCCGAGGCTGCGAGACCCAATGGGGTGCAGCGAGCCACACCCAGTGTGAGGAGGGGAAGGAGAGCTCGACGGCGCTCTCCTGAAGTGCAAGATATAACAGATGTGGTTCAGATGATGGCAATGAGTAGCGAGAGCATTGACCTTACCCGATCACTCCTGGACACCATCAATGGGGTGGGTGATGAGGTAGCGGGACTGTCGGGAGAAGTAACAACACTCGCGAGAAATGGAAACACAGTCTGAGTACACTAGGGATGGAATTTCTCAGGTAGCTGCTGAAATAAGGGAACACGCCCAGACCCCACGCCTATTGACAATCAACTGCCACTCCCACTCCAATCCTTAGATCAGCCTCTGAAACGTAGAAACATAGAAAATAGGTGCAGTAGGAGGTCATTTGGCCCTTCGAGCCTGCACCACCATTCAATAAGATCATGGCTGATCATTCCTTCAGTACCCCTTTCCTGCTTTTTCTCCATACTCCTTGATCCCCTTAGCCGTAAGGGCCATATCTAACTCCCTCTTAAATATATCCAATGAATTGGCATCAACAACTCTCTGCGGCAGGGAATTCCACAGGTTAACACCTCTCTGACTGAAGAAGTTTCTCCTCATCTAAGTCCTAAATGGCCTAACCCTTATCCCAAGGCTATGTCCCCTGGTTCTGGACTTCCCCATAATCGGGAACATTCTTCCCGCATCTAACCTGTCCAGTCCCGTCAGAATCTTATATGTTTCGATGAGATCCCCTCTCATCCTTCTAAACTCCAGTGAATAAAGGCCCAGTTGATCCAATCTCTCCTCATGTGACAGTCCAGCCATCCCTGGAATCAGTCTGGTGAACCTTCGCTGCACTCCCTCAATAGCAAGAATGTCCTTCCTCAGATTAGGAGACTAAAACTGTACACAATATTCCAGGTGAGGCCTCACTAAGGCCCTGTACAACTGCAGTAAGACCTCCCTGCTCCAATACTCAAATCCCCTAGCAATGAAGGCCAACATACCATTTGCCTGCTTTACCGCCTGCTGTACCTGCATGCCCACTTTCAGTGACTGATGAACCATGACACCCAGGTCTCGTTGCACCTCCCCTTTTCCTAATCTGCCACCATTCAGATAATATTCTGCCTACGTGTTTTTGCCCCCAAAATGGATAACCTCACATTTATCCACATTATACTGCATCTGCCATGCATTTGCCCACTCACCTAACCTATCCAAGTCACCCTGCAGCCTCTTAGTGCCCTCCTCACAGCTCACACCGCCACCCAGTTTAGTGTCATCCGCAAACTTGGAGATATTACACTCTATTCCTTCATCTAAATCGTTAATGTATAATGTAAAGAGCTGGGGTCCCAGCACTGAGCCCTGCGGCACTCCACCAGTCACTGCCTGCCATTCTGAAAAGGACCCGTTTATCCCGACTCTCTGCTCCCTGTCTGCCAACCAGTTCTCTATCCATGTCAGTACATTACCCCCAATACCATGTGCTTTGATTTTGCACACCAATCTCTTGTGCGGGACCTTGTCAAAAGCCTTTTGAAAGTCCAAATACACCACATCCACCGGTTCTCCCTTGTCCACTCTACCAGTTACATCCTCAAAAAATTCTATAAGATTTGTCAAGCATAATTTCCCTTTCATAAATCCATGCTGACTTGGTCCGATCCTGTCACCGCTTTCCAAATGCGCTGCTATTTCATCCTTAATGATTGATTCCAATATTTTCCCCACTACTGACATCAGGCTAACCGGTCTATAATTACCCGTTTCCTCTCTCCCTCCTTTTTAAAAAAGTGGTGTTACATTAGCTACCCTCCAGTCCATAGGAACTGATCCAGAGTCGATAGACTGTTGGAAAATGATCACCAATGCATCCACTATTTCCAGGGCCACTTCCTTAAGTACTCTGGGATGCAGACTATCAGGCCCCGGGGATACATTGGCCTTCAAGCCCATCAATTTCCCTAACACAATTTCCCACCTAATAAGGATATCCTTCAGTTCCTCCTTCTCACTAGACCCACTGTCCCCTAGTACATTTGGAAGGTTATTTGTGTCTTCCTTCGTGAAGACAGAACCGAAGTATTGGTTCAATTGGTCTGCCATTTCTTTGTTCCCCATTATAAATTCACCTGAATCCGACTGCAAGGGACCTATGTTTGTCTTCACTAATCTTTTCCTCTTCACATATTTATAGAAGCTTTTGCAGTCAGTTTTTATGTTCCCTGCTAGCTTCCTCTCGTACTCTATTTTCCCCCTCTTAATTAAACCCTTAAGTCCTCCTCTGTTGAATTCTAAATTTCTCCTAGTCCTCAGGTTTGTTGCTTTTTTTAGCCAATTTATATGCCTCTTCCTTGGCTTTAACATTATCCTTAATTCCCCTTGTTAGCCATGGTTGAGCCACCTTCCCCGTTTTATTTTTACTCCAGACAGGGATGTACAATTGCTGAAGTTCATCCATGTGATCTTTAAATGTTTGCCATTGCTTATCCACCGTCAACTGTTTAAGTATCATTTGCCAGTCTATTCTAGCCAATTCATGCCTCATACCGTCGAAGTTACCTTTCCTTAAGTTCAGGAGCCTAGTTTCCGAATTAACTTGGTCACTCTCCATCTTAATAAGGAATTATGGTCACTCTTCCCCAAGGGGCCTCGCACAAGATTGCTAATTAGTCCCTTCTCATTACACATCGCCCAGTCAAGGATGGCCAGCTCTCTGGTTGGTTCCTCGACATATTGGTCTAGAAAACCATCCCTTATACACTCCAGGAAATCCTCCTCCACCGCATTGCTACCAGTTAGGTTAGTCCAATCAATATGTAGATTAAAGTCGCCCATGATTACTGCTGTACCTTTATTGCACACCTCCCTTATTTCTTGTTTGATGCTGTCCCCAACCTCACTACTACTGTTTGGTGGCCTGTACACAACTCCCACTAGTGTTTTCTGCTCTTTGGTATTCCGTAACTCCACCTATACCGATTCCACATCATCCAAGCTAATGTCCTTCCTTACAAGAGCATTGATTTCCTCTTTAACCAGCAACGCCACCCAGCCTCCTTTTCCTTTCTGTCTATCCTTCCTAAATGCTGAATACCCCTGGATGTTGAGTTCCCAGCCTTGGTCCCCCTGGAGCCATGTCTCCGTGATGCCAATCACATCGTATCCGTTAACTGCTATCTGCACAGTTAATTCAACCACCTTATTCTGAATACTCCTCGCATTGAGGCACAGAGCCTTCAGGCTTGTCTTTTTAACACACTTTGCCCCTTTAGAATTTTGCTGTAATGTGGCCCTTTTTGTTTTTTGCCTTGGGTTTCTCTGCCCCCCACTTTTACTATTCTCCTTTCTATCTTTTGCTTCTGACTCCATTTTATTTCCCTTTGTCTCCCTGCATAGGTTCCCATCGCTCTGCCATATTAGTTTAACTCCTCCCCAACAGCACTAGCAAACACCACCCCCCCCCCCCAGGACATTGGTTCCGGTCCTGTCCAGGTGCAGACCGTCCGGTTTTTACTGGTCCCACCTCCCCCAGAACCGGTTCCAATGTCCCAGGAATTTGAATCCCTCCCTTTTGCCCCACTCCTCAGGCTACGTATTCATCTGAGCTATCCTGCGATTCCAACTCTGACTAGCACGTGGCACTGGTAGCAATCCTGAGATTACTACTTTTGAGGTCCTACTTTTTAATTTAGCTCCTAGCTCCCTAAATATGTCTTGTTGGACCTCATCCCGTTTTTTACCTATATCGTTGGTACCTATATGCACCACGACAACTAGCTGTTCACCCTTCCTTTTCAGAATGCCCTGCACCAGCTCCAAGACATCCTTGACCCTTGCACCAGGGAGGCAACATACCATCCTGGAGTCTCAGTTGCGGCCGCAGAAACACCTATTTATTCCCCTTACAATCGAATCCCCTATCACTATATCTCTCCCGCTCTTTTTCCTGCCCTCCTGTGCAGCAGAGCCGCCCAAGGTGCCATGAACTTGGCTGCTGCTGCCCTTGCTTGATGAGTCATCCCCCTCAAAAGTACCCAAAGCGGTATATCTGTTTTGCAGGGGGATGACTGCAGTGGACCCCTGCACTACCTTCCTTGCGCTGCTCTTCCTGTAGGTCACCCATTTACTATCTGGCTGTGTACCCTTTACCTGCGGTGAGACCAACTCGCTAAACGTGCTATTCACGTCATTCTCAGCATCGTGGATGCTCCAGAGTTCATCCACCCGCAGCTCCAGTGCCGCAATGCGGTCCGTCAGGAGCTGGAGGCGAATGCACTTCTCGCACACGTAGTCGTCAGGGACACCAGAGGCGTCCCTGACTTCCCACATAGTACAGGAGGAGCATAAACACGTGTCCGAGCTGTCCTACCATGACTTAACCCTTAGATACACTTAAATTGGCAACAACAATGCTAAATGTTACTTACTTACAAGCCGGGCCTTCCACATTACCGCCTGCCCACGCCCCCCCCACCCCTCTCCAACCCCCCATCACATTATCCAAGATGCTCGAAAGAATAAGCTTGATACCAACCCGAGAAACGCTGCGGCACCGCCTGCGGGCAGGGGTGGAGTCACCAAGACCAAACGCAGCAGGCAGTCTTAGAAAAAGGTGGAGCAGAGATGGGTGCAGCCTTTCTTTGCTGCTGCTGCTGTAGTTGTTATTATTAGTTACTGAGTGAGGACGCCGTGTGTGAGGAGCGAGCGTGCTTGTCGGTGAGAAGAGTGTGTGCGCGGTGAGGAGTGAGCGTATCAGTAAGGAGTGAGTGTGTCAGTGAGGAGTGAGTGAGTGTGTCAGTGAGGAGCGATCCTGTGGGGGGTGTAGGCTTGGTAATACTCACCTAGATTGCCCTTGATCTTGCTTGCAGCTTCTTCCCGTACGTCTCAGCTACCTGGTTCTGCACCGGCCTAACGGTATGCGAGTCCCAGTCTGAGCCGAAGTCCGTCTCGGTGGAAGAGCAAGGCTCAGCTCCTCTTGACGTTGCGTTGTGATGAGGGCAGGAGGATGAGCCCGCGCTGCTCCCTGGAGTGGCCTGCCTCTACGCTGTTCTCGGGCCACTGCACCTTTTATGGCCCCGACCTGCCGCTGGTGTTCTCACACAGGTCGGGGCCTCCATGCTGTGATCGGTGATTGAAGCGTAGGCAGATACAGCAGGAGTGGCGAGAGACTGTGGAGGGATGTGATCGGGGCCCAGGAGAGGCGTGAATTTGGGCCCAGGGGCAGCACGGGCCCAGCCCACACTGCGATATGTGTGCGCACTAGGTCCGTGCAGCAGAGTAGGTCTCCAGTCGTCTTGGATAACCCTTGCCAGTGGACCAAGACCTAGCTCTGTCAAGCCCGTGTGGTGGCTGGTGTGCAACGGCCACCACATGTTAAAAAAATCCATGCACACGCATCTTCCACCCTTCAAGATGTAGTTCAGGACCTGGAATATTAGGTCCTTCATTGAAACACCTGTGAACGCATCCTTTTTAGCGTGGAAGCAAGTCATCCTCGATACGAGGGACTGTCGATGATGATGATGATGACTGTTGTAACTGTTCTCAAATTAAAAGTTTTTTTGTAAGTGATGTAAATTTACAAGTTTAAAAGTTTGAAAGTGATCTTAACTGAATACTTTAAAGTTCGATACAATAATATTTTTTATTAAAGTTAATTACAAACAAGTGTTAACATTTTGAATAAAATATATTTTAAATTATAACTGAATCATTTACATTATTTGTTCCATTAACACAACACAACATTACAGAACAGGTCCAAACAGTAAACATGGTCCATGTGGAATAGTTGTCGCTGAGCCTTCAGGCAGCAAAACGTTCATAGATGAGCTGCTGGCGCAAGGCTCGAGCAATCGTTAAAGGGGCACAACGGCCCGCCCTCCTCCACCCGTGCTCCAGGTTCAGGCAGTTGCATGGCTTCCTCGTCCTCCTCATCATCTGCATCTTCCTCATCATCATCAGCCACTCTCACTTCAGATGGGTCTTCTACTACCAGCTGCTGCTGCCTCATGATGGCTAAGTTGTGCAGCATGCAGCACACAACAGTGAACTGACCGACAATCTCAGAGGAGTACTGCAAGTAGCCTCCGGAATGGTGCAGGCATCGGAAACGCTGCTTCAAGATGCCAATGGTCCTCTCTGCACGTTGCAACGTGCGATATGTTGTAGTCCCGCTCAGCTTCTGTCCGGGTTACGCGTAGGGGCGTCACGAGCCAGGTGGCGAAGCCATACCCTTCATCACCCAGCTCTGCCTTTGGGCTGTTGCTGAAACATGGCAAATATAGTGCTCTCGTGTAGGATGAACGCATCATGGTGCTCCCCAGGGTATCTCGCGAGCTGCACGTTCATGGAGCGGCATCTCGGAATCTTCCAAAGGTGCTCACAAGGTGATGTGGGTGCAATCCCTGTACCTTTGGGATGCCAGCAATCCTGAAGAATCTCACAGCCCTGTCACGCATTGCCTGGGCGGTCATGGGGAACTTTATGTAGTCATTCCTCCGGGCATATAGTGCAGCAGTCACCTGCCAAATGCAGATATGTGTTGCATGTTGAGAAATGCCGCACAGTTGTGGCCTGGAATGACCCGGATGCATAAAATGAAAGTGCAGCTGTAACCTTCACTTCAACTGACAAAGCAGTCCTCCTGATGCTTCTAGGGTGCAGGTCTGCTTTTATTAACTCACAGATCTCGGTTACAACTTATTTGCGGAAACGCAGCCTTCTCACAGTCTGCATCACTCGGGTGCAGGTATGAACGCCTGTCTCGATATAGCTGATGTGGGTAAGGCCTCCTGCCCATCATCCTACGTGCTCGGAGGTTCCTCAGGTGATGAAGCAATCTTCTCCTCTGCAGCACCATCATGCAGAAGGCTTGCACGAGGTGTGGCATTGTCAATATGGCCCCCATAATTTAATTGTACCTTTGCAACAAGCTCAAAACAGCAGGACAAAACACTCGCACCTCTTCTTTCCTCTTTCTCTCCAAGGTGCACGCTCTAGTATGAACCACACCCTGGTTTGCGCATGCGCAATAGGCTTGCTTAGAATGGGAAGCTAGGCATTCAATGAAGACATTTGGGGCAACAAAGTCGAATGCAATTCTTTAATTTTTGATTTTTTTCCCCCCCAAAGTACCACCCCAACCACCGAACATCTCCTCACCGGGCTGGAGGGTCGGCCGGCAGAATCGCACCCTCGCCTGGCTTCCAACCCCACCCCCACCCCCCCGCCAAACTTCTTTTGAAGCCGAGCCCCAAGATCCTGTGTCCCGGCGAGGGAGCGATTCTGCCGGCTGATGCTCCAACCCTTGAGCCCAGTGAGGAGACGTTCGGTGGTGGGGTGGCACTTTGAAAAAAATCAAAAATTAAAGAATTGCATTAGACTTCCATTTTCTCCCTTTTGAATTTGAAACAATTTATGATGCATATTCTTTGCCTTCTTGACTCCCTCCAAAACTTCGCCTAAAAACAATGGTGTCTTTCTGCGCCGATTTTGTAATAGGTGCTGCTTTTTCTTAAGTGCCCAGAAGGTTTTTTTTTGGGAGTGATCACATACGACGTCCTAGGAAAAATTTAAGTTGACCAAACTTGCTTAAATGTGGAAAAACTGGCGCAGACATCAGGTTACGCTCCCTATGATGCAAAAAAGTCGCAACCAAAAAAAGTTTTATCTAACTGGCGCAGAAACTTTGGGGAAACTTGGAAATTTGTATTTACTCCAAAAAAAAACTGCACACCAAAAAAACAGCATAGATAATTGAGGAAAATTAAGCCCATGGAGTTATCTAAATAATCAGGTTTAAAACAGCAAGGGCAGTTTTGTTGTATGGTTTAGACACTGACAACACAGAAGCTGTCAGTCTATACAAGCTGATTAATTTTATTCAACACTTCACTTATTTAGAAACAAGAAAACATTTGCATTTCTATAGCACCTTTCACAACTGCAGGCTGTCCCAATGTGCTTTACAGCCAATGAAATACTTTTTTTTGGAGTGTAGTCACTACTGTAATGTATGAAACGCAGCAGCCAATTTGCACAAAGCAAGCGCCCACAAACAGCAATGTGATAATGACCAGATAATCTGTTTTTTTAATGATGTTGATTGAAGGATAAATATTGGCCAGGTAACCGGGGATAACGCCCCTGCTCTTCTTCGAAATAGTGCCATGGGATCTTTTACGTCCACTTTACAAAGCAGACAGGGCTTCGGTTTAAGGTCTCATCTGAAAGACGGCACCTCTCGACACTTCATTACTCCCTCAGCGCTGCACTAGAGTGTCAGCCTAGATTTATGTGCTCAAATCTCTGGAGTGGGACTTGAACCCACAACCTTCTGACTCAGAGGCAAGTGTGCTACCCACTGAGCCACAGCTGACACAAGATTTAGGTACAAGAACTTCTGCACTTTATGGAGACCAACGCATATCATGTAATTAGTAAAAACATAGCAAACAAATTCATTATAAACAGAGTGTCATTTAGAACGATTAATACATTAAAATGAAACTGTGTCTATTGAATCGCTTCTGGGCTTTTTTCGTAATTTATATAAAGTTGCTCATGGGTTTATTAGTTTTAGTGACGGTATCAAATCCTTACCATTTCTTTCTGGCATCTGCAGAGTGTAGGCTGTGTATCACCCTTGACGCTGTGGGTTGGCTATCCGCCCCAGGCCACAAAGCCAGCTAATTGGAGGCACAATCACATGGCTGAGAGTGGGGAGATGTCTGGCATTCCTCCACTCCCCAGCAAAGACCAAGAACCCGACATGGGTGGGAAGTCAAATCTACAAGCTGGTACACAACGGATTTGTTAGCCCACCCCAAGTTCTGGCTCTTCTGCCAATGGGACAGGTGCTAATGGCCAGAATGCTCCACATCCCCAATATCACAAGTTTAGTGACTGGTGATCAATAACTACTGGGATCTAATATCATCCTGTATTTATATAACTGTTCATAAGACTCAAATGACGGTGTTACATTTCAGCCTCATAGCAACAGGAATACATCTTCCAACCAGTCTGCCCCCACCCACTAACAAAAATCAGTTCTGCTTCTGACAATTCAGGGAAGGCTGCTCACTTTCACTGTTTAGCAGAAAGCCCGATTTATAAAACCAATGTCATTAGATCAGGGACCTGTAATACAATTAGGTACATCTTATTAGAGGGGAGGGAAGAGAAAAAAACTCTTTTTCAAGATAGCAGTTGAACAGTTATGGAAAGTGAAGACTACCTTACAAATTGAAGGATGGTTGCCGGGGGAGGGGTAAAATAAGTGCAGATTTTTTTTTCCAATGACCAACTCATCAACATTCTGTTACTCATCATCATCATAGGCGGTCCCTCGAACGAGGATGACTTGCTTCCACATGAGTTCACAGGTGTTGCAATGAAGGACTCGATGTTCCAGTCCTGAACTCCAATTGAGGGAGTGGATTTTTTTAACGTGTGGTGACCATTGCGCGGCAGCTACCACACGGGCTTGACAGAGCTAGCAGTGGCAAGGGTTAACCAGGACGACTGGAGACCTGCTCTGCTATTCTGTTACTAACCCGACAGTGAATCCATTATTTTCTATTACAAGTATCTAACAACTGCAGCATGATTGGATAGGCTGAGGTTGTTTTCTTTGGAACAGAGGAGGCTGAGGGAAGACCTTATTGAGGTGTATAAGAGGAGCCTAGATAGAGGGCCCTAAATAGAGTGGATTGGAAGGACCTATTTCCCTTAGTAGAGAGGTCAACAATCAGGGGGCATAGATTTAAAGTAATTGGTAGGAGGTTGAGGGGATTTGAGGGGACATTTCTTCACCCAGAGGGTGGTGGGGGTCTGGAACTCACTGCCTGAAAGGGTGGTAGAGGCAGAAACCCTCACCACATTTAAAAAGTACCTGGATGTGCACTTGAAGTGCCGTAACCTACAGGGCTACGGACCAAGAGCTGGAAAGTGGGATTAGGCTGGATAGCTCTTTGTCAGCCAGCGCGGGCACGATGGGCCAAAATGGCGGCCTTCTGTGCTGTAAATTTCTATGATTGTATGACAACCAGCCAACAGGTTGGTCTCTTCCACGATATCTGCAGCCAAAATGGTAACAACTTCATAACTCTGGAAAGTAAAGAAAAAACAATGCAGCCAGGACTGTTTGAAATGTCTCTTGAATTCTCTATCACCAAAGGCCAGAACAAACCAATTTTGGTCATTTTGTCCCATTTGTGCTCCAGAGAAATGAATGCATTAAATCATTCAATTCCCACTGGAGGAGTTAAAGGACTGTAGCAAGACACCGTCAGCTTAAGGAAAAAAAAGCAAGGAGAGCTGAGAAATTTGAACAAAACACCTCAGTTTCTTCTTTGTGACAAACTAAACACAAAATGGCTTAGATGGCCTCTAACTCTTACTTGAGGAGTGAAAGATAACAGATACAGCATTTACTAACTAGCCTGTTTGTTTAGAAACCAGGTCTGCCAAAATTAGGGATACTGTAGGGCTACCCAAGAAAAAGGGGCAAGTTGGAGTACGAGTTTAATTTATTGCCTTTGTTACCTCTAGACTTGACTATTCCAACACACTCCTGGCTGGCCTCCCATATACTACCCTACGTAAACTAGAAGTGATCCAAAACTCGGCTGCCCGTGGCCTAACTCGCACCAAGTCCCGCTCACCTATCACCCTTGTGCTCGCTGACCTCCCGGTTAAGCAATGCTTCGATTTCAAAATTCTCAGCCTGGTTTTCAAATCCCTCCATGGCCCTCGCCCCTCTCTATCTCTGCAATCTCCTCCAGCATCCCCCCACCCCAAGGTGTCTGCGCTCCTCTAATCCTGTCCTCTTGAGCATCCCTGATTATAATCGTTCAATCATTGATGGCCGTGCATTCGGTTGCCTAGGCCCTAAGCTCTGGAACTCCCTGGCTAAACCTCTCTGCCTCTCTACTTCTCTACTTCTCTTTCCTCCTTTAAGATCGTTCCTTAAAACCAACCTTTTGACCAAGCTTTTGGTCACCTGCCCTAATTTCTCCTTATGTGGCTCGGTGTTGAATTTTGTGTCTCATAATACTCCTGTGAAGCACCTTGGGACGTTTCACTACTTTAAAGTCGCTATATAAATACAAGTTGTTGTTGTTAAGTTACTGGAGTCAAACCAGCATAGAAAATACAGAACTGAAGTAACCCATGTTTATTCTGTGTTAATATGGTTTTGAACATGTAGTTTCTTGCTTTATTGGAATTCCAAAGTGCAACATAAGCGGGGAGAAGATAGCAGATTGGACTTGGAGTCAAGGTCCAACTATCACTTTGGATTGTTAATAATGGCAGACAGAGGTCAAGTTCTGAAACAAATTAGAATCTTGTTTTGCAACCAGGGCAGATTTTCTTCATCTTTTGAAACCATTCATTCCAAGCATCTTCAAGAAGTCTTCAGACTGAGATTGTTTGTTGTGAAGTATACAGATGGGTTCATGCAAGTTCGGCAAGGTCCATATGCCGAGTCAGAGAATGTATTAAAACGTGCACTGTTACAGAATTTGGGAGTTTGAAAAGATTAGTTGAAACCGAATCAATCAAACAAAATCACATTTTGGGGTATTTACACAAGATATTTTCTCAGCTTCAATACCATGGTTCACTCAGGTTCCTACAGTCCAAAGTGCACCCGTTTCTGTTCTATATTTGGATACATGATACGGAGACCCAGGGATTGTAACAGAACTCTTGCTCTGTACATTGGATCACGTGATTTTTTTTTTTTGAAAACACACTGAATATGAATCGTTTCCAGAGAGACCAGTGGTCTGAACCAACAAGTTCATTTACATAAAAAGATAACGGATCAACAGTGAACTATATACTTCTCTAGTCTCGACAATATAAAATAGACGCTACTTACTTTCTCCCTCTAAACAGGACAACTTTAAAATATAAATTAACTTCTTTCTCTGTGGAGCACACTACCATGTATATTCTGCTAGCTGGCCTTAGGCTGCTGGCTGCAGAACTGAAACTGAGTCGGAGAGTAATCTGTAATTGGAGATCCCTGGCCACTGAACTGTCCACCTGAGAGTACTACAGCAAATGGCCCAGATCCTCTTCTCAAAACGTAACTAATAAATCAAACCTACTGCCCCAGGCTGGGGCCCGATTCTTTGTCCTGTGTCAAAGCGGCATGACACCCGCCATAGTCATATGGAACAACGGGCAGTAAATGACTGCATCTCCATTACACTGCTTCCCAACCACAGATGTTAGGCTAACTGGTCGATAGTTTCCTGCTTTTTGTCTGCCTCCTTTTTTTAAATAGGGGTGTTATATTTGCGGTTTTCCAATCTCCTGGAACCGCCCCAGAATCCAGGGAATTTTGGTAGATTACAACCAGTGCATCCACTATCTCTGCAACCACTTCTCAAGACCCTGTGACAGCTGGGCTCCCCCTCTCACACTGCATGAAGTGTCCCTCCCTCCCCCTCTCACACTGCGTGGTGTGCCCCTGGGCCCCCCCTCTCACTGCATGGTGTGTCCCTCCCCCTCTCACACTGCATGATGTGTCCCTCCCTCCCTCCCCCCCTCACACTGCATGGTGTGTCCCTCCCTCCCTCCCTCCCCCTCTCACACTGCGTGATGTGTCCCTCCCTCCCTCTCTCACTGCATGGTGTATCCCTCCCTCCCCCTCTCACACTGCGTGATGTGTCCCTCCCTTCCTCCCCCTCTCACACTGCATGGTGTGCCCCTGGGCCCCCCCTCTCTCACTGCATGGTGTGCCCCTGGCCCCCCCTCCCCCCCTCTCACTGCATGGTGTGTCCCTCCCTCCCCCACTGCGTGATGTGTCCCTCCCTCCCTCTCTCACTGCATGGTGTATCCCTCCCTCCCCCTCTCACACTGCGTGATGTGTCCCTCCCTCCCTCTCTCACTGCATGGTGTATCCCTCCCTCCCCCTCTCACACTGCGTGATGTGTCTCTCCCTCCCTCCCCCTCTCACACTGCATGGTGTGCCCCTGGGCCCCCCCTCTCTCACTGCATGGTGTGCCCCTGGCTCCCCCTCCCCCCCTCTCACTGCATGGTGTGCCCCTGGGCACCCCCCTCTCTCACTGCATGGTGTATCCCTCCCTCCCCCTCTCACACTGCTTGGTGTGTCCCTGGACTCCACCTCTCTCAGTGCTTGGTGTGAACATAAGAACATAACAAAGAGGAGCCCGTTCCCCATAACCCTTTATTTCCTTATCGCTCAAAGATCTGTCTATCTCCACCTTAAATATATTCAATGACCCAGCCTCCACAGCTCTCTGGGGCAGAGAATTCCACAGATTTACAACCCTCAAAGGAAAGAAATTTCTCATCTCAGTTTTAAATGGGCAACCCCTTATTCTAACCTTGTCGAGCCCCCTCATTATCATGTTTCAATAAGATCACCTCTCAGTCTTCTGAACTCCAATGAGTATAGACCCAACCTACTCAACCTATCCTCATAAGTCAATCCCCTCATCTCCGGAATCAACCGAGTGAACCTTCTCTGAACAGCCTCCAATGCAAGTATATCCTTCCTTAAATACGGAGACCATACTCGATCCCCCTTGCAATAAAAGCCAACATTCCATTTGCATTCTTGATCACTTGCTGTACCTGCATAACTTTTTGTGTTTCATGCACAAGGACCCCCAGGCCCCTCTGTACTGCAGCAAGTTGCAATTTTTCTCCATTTCAATTATAATTTGCTTTTTTATTTTTTTCTGCCAAGTGGATAATCTCACATTTTCTCACATTATACTCCATCTGCCAAATTTTTGCCCACTCACTTAGCCTGTCTATATTCCTTTGCAGATTTTGTGCGTCCACCTCATAATTTGCTTTCCCACCCATCTTTGTATCGTCAGCAAAGTTGGTTACATTACACTCCGTCCCTTCATCCAAGTCATTATAGATTGTAAATAATTGAGGCCCCAGCACCGATTCCTGCGGCACCCCACTAGTTACTGTATGCCAACCGGAAAATGACCCATTTATCCCGACTCTCTGTTTTCTGTTAGTTAGCCAATCCTCTATCCATGCTAATATATTACCCCCAACCCCGTGAGCTTTTATCTTGTGCAGTATCATCATCATCATAGGCAGTCCCTCGGAATCGAGGAAGACTTGCTTCCACTCCCTAAGTTAGTTCTTTGATGGCTGAACAGTCGGATAAGAGAGCCACAGACCCTGTCACAGGCAGGACAGACATTCGTCGAGGGAAGGGGCTGGTTTGCCGTACGCTCCTTCCGCTGCCTGCGCTTGGCCTTTTCACGCTCTTTGCGTCGAGACTCGAAGAACTCAACGTCCTCCCGGATGCACTTTCTCCACCTCGGGCGGTCTTCAGCCAGGGTCTCCCAGGTGTCAGTGGTGATGTCGCACTTTACCAGGGAGGCTTTGAGGGTGCCCTTATAACGTTTTCGCGGTCCTCCTTTGGCTCGTTTACCACGAAGGAGCTCCACATAAAGCATTTGCTTAGGGAGTCTCGTATCTGGCATGCGAACTATGTGACCTGCCCAGCGAAGCTGATCCGAGTGTGGTCAGTGCTTCAATACTGGGGATGTTAGCCTGGTCGAGCAGTAACCTTTTATGTGGCACCTTATCGAATGCCTTCTGGAAATCCAAATACACCACATCCACTGGTTCCCCCTTATCCACCCTGCTCGTTACATCCTCAAAGAATTTCAGAAAATTTGTCAAACATGATTTCCCTTGCATAAAACCATGCTTACTCTGCTTGATTGAATCATGTTTTTTCAAATGTTCCTTAATAATGGTCGGCAAGTATAAGAGCTGGAGCGACGGGCCTTGGAACATCGTGGCCCCCCGACCTGTGAGAGAACAGCTGATTTTGAGATGGGCGACTGGGTATCAAAATCCTGGTCGCCGTTTTGGAGCGTGGGCAGGAACATCGGCAGGACCCAGGTACAGAGGAATGGGAAGGTCGGGGCGGATGAGCGGCACGTGTTTGTGGCGAGATGCGGTGAATGTTTGTGGCAGAGGAGCGGCGAGAGATCGTGGCGGAGGTGCGACAGATGAAGGTACGGGGCCCAGAAGAGCAGAGGGCCCGGGGCAGCACAGGTCAGCCCGCACTGAGATATGTGTGCGCTAGGTCCGAGCAGCAGAGCAGGTCTCCAGTCGTCTTGGTTAATCCTTGCCACTGGAACAAGACCTAGCTCTGCCAAGCCCGTGTGGTGGCTGGTGTGCAACGGTCACCACACGTTAAAAACATTCACGCACAAGCATCTTCCACCCACTCAATTGGAGTTCAGGACTGGAACATCGGGTCCTTCATCGAAACACCTGTGAACTCGTGAAAGCAAGTCACCCTGGTTCGAGGGACCGCCTATTATGATGATGATGATGATGACATTGCTCAGTGGTAGCACCCTCGCCTCTGAGTCAGAAAGTTGTGCGTTCAACACTCCAGAGATTGGTGAACGAAAATCTAGGCGGACTAGAAAATCAGTGCCGTGCTGAGGGAGTGCTGCACTGTCGGAGGGGTCGTCTTTCGGATGAGACGTTAAATCGAGTCTGCTCTCTCACATGGATGTAAACGATCCCATGGCACAATTTCAAAGAAGAGCAGGGAGTGTCCTGACCAATATTTATTCGTCAACCAACATCACAAAGATTACCTGGTCATTATCACATTGCTGTTCGTGGAAGCTTGCTGTGCACAAATTGGCTGCTGCGTTTCCCACATTACAACAGTGACTACACTTCAAAAGTACTTCATTGGCTGTAAAGCGCTTTGGGACATCTGGTGGTCATGAAAGGCGCTACAAAAAGAAAGAAAGAAGAAAGACTTGCATTTATATAGCGCCTTTCACGGTCACCGGATGTCTCAAAGTGCTTTAGAGCCAATGAAGTACTTTTTGGAGTGTAGTCACTGTTGTAACCCTTTACACACAGTTTCTAAGCAATACAATTTACAGGTTAAAACTACCAACACAGGGAAACAGAATCAATTTTTGCCCCAAGTACACTATGGGCCTGCAGAACTTTTACAGAGGACTCAGAGTGCAACACAACTAACACTTTAGGAAGTATAAAGAAAAACAATTAACCTGTTTAGCAGCACTGTATCACAGCATCCACACTTGTCATTCTGGAATGTAAATGAGGTGGATAGTGATAGACTTCACACTGCGATGTATGCGTGCACTAGGTCCGTGCAGCAGAGCTGGATAATCCTTGCTACCGGATAAAGACCTAGCTCTGTCAAGCCCGTGTGGTGGCTGGTGTGCAATGGCCACCACACGTTAAAAAAAATCCACGCAGACACATCTTCCACCCTTCAAGATGTCTGTTCGGGATCTGGAATATTAGGTCCTTCACTGAAACACCTGTGAACTCATCCCTTGGCATGGAAGCAAGTCATCCTCGCTTCGAGGGGCTGCCTATGATGATGATGATCACCGCATATTATAGCACCAATACACAATAGCACAGAATGCATGGAGAGAGGTTTAATCTCCTCACATGGTGAAGAAAAAGCAGAGCACTCAGCAGGACTGTCCAGAGGCCTGGATTCAGATCACTGAGCCACATGGTTAACACTTTGCTCCAACAATGGTTTGTGGTAGAGAATTCCAGGTGCTAACCAATCTGTGCATCTTTTCTAACACTCTTTATGCAGCGCAGTGTCAAATTTTGTTTGATAATGCTCTTGTGAAGTGCCTTGGGATGTTTCACTGTTAAAGTCACTATATAAATACAAGTTGCTGTTGATGAGATGCTAACAAGCGCACAAATTTGATACAATAAAAATAATTTAAAAATCTTAAACATGAATTGATAATTTTAAACTGGAAGCTTTGGGGAACCGGAGGCCAATGTAGGTCAGCTGGGACAGAGGGTGATGAGTGAGTGGGACTTGCAGCGGATTACAATATGGGCTGCTGAGTTTTGGATGAGCCAAAAGTGAAGTTTACAGCCTACAGAGGATGGGATGCTAGCCAGGATGGCACAGGAATAGCCGGGTCTGGAAATGACAACGGCATTGATGGGATGTTTCAACAGATGGTCGGAGGCGGACAATGTCGGTGGTGGAAGTAAGCGGCCTTTGTGATAGAGAGGACGCAGGGTCAGAAGCTCAGCTCGAAGCTGATTAAGCTGAAGTTGTGTTACAAAGACATGTTACATATTCTGTGGCTACGACCGTGATGCATTTTCCCCTTGTCCTCCAAATCCAGCGCCACACCGCCCCTTTGTTGCCCAGCTCAGTGGGACTGCCCTTGCTTGGTTCCAATCTTACCTATCCATTCATAGGCAGAACATTTCTAGCAATGGCTTCACTTCTGCCAGTAACAGGGAGGAGGACAACATCAGTGGCAAAGGTATGGAGTTTGCAGTGGGGGCCAAAGACAACGGCTGTGCACTTCCCCACTGCACAACTAGAGGAAACTGCGGCTCATCCAGGACAGGATGTCAGACAAGCAGTCTGTGAACACAGAGGCAGCGGAAAGGGCGAGAAAGGTGGTGGAGAGTTAGAGCTGCGCATCATCAGCGTACACCTGGATAGCTGATCCAGTGTCTTCAGAGGGGGAAAGGGCGATTACAGTGGTTTTCGAAGGAAGGGGCAACAGTGCCCATGAAGTGGAAAACATTTACATTGTCAGCTAGCATGGGGACCAGAAAGGAAAGTTGGGTGGTCAGCAGTTTAGTCGGAAAAGGATCAAAGTAGCAGGAAGTTGGGCTCATTTACAAGATGAGCGTGGAGAGAGTTAGAGAAATATGTGGGATCATGGCAAGACGAGGGAATATTGCCTTGTTGGGGAAGGGTACAGGCAGCTAAATACAGGTTGGACATCACTTATTCGGGACTCCATTATCTGGCACTACCCCTCGTCCGGCAAGATTTCGGCGGTCTGGGGCGTATGCGCAGAAAGCGGCCGACCTCCACCTCGACTTTGGGGCCGCGACGGCACCTGGCCAGTGACGACACCCATTGGGGCCGCACCGACACTTGGCCCGCGGACATTTCCTCTGCGGCCCGCCAACACCTGCCCGGGGCGCCGACCTCCTCCCCCTCCACCCCGACCTCAGGCCGCTGACCTCCCCTCATCCGGCAAAATCTCTTATTCGGCACAGGCCAGGTCCCGAGGGTGTCGGATAAGGGAAGTTCAACCTGTATATGGTCTCAATCTTGCTGACAAAGAAGTCCATGAGCTTCTCGCACTTTGTTGGGGGTGAAGGTGGAAGGTACGGGAACTGCAATTTTTTAAGGAGATGGTTGATAGTGGAGAAAAGAAGCCGAGATCATCCTGGAATAATGGTCAATTTTGGCAGGGGAGAGTGAGGCCCGATCGTGCTCGATGTGGTCCAGCCAGGTCTGGTGATGACTGGCTAAACCCGTTGTGTGCCAGATACGCTACGCTCATCTACACCCCTTGGACTGGAAGAAAAGATCTATATTAACGACTTGGAGGAAGGGACCGAGCGTAACGTAGCCAAGTTTGCTGACAATACAAAGATGGGAGGAGGTCACAAAAAATCTGCAAAAGGACAGACAGGCTAAGTGAGTGGGCAAAAATTTGGCAGATGGAGTATAATGTTGGAAAGTGTGAGGTCATGCACTTTGGCAGAAAAAAATCAAAGAGAAAGTTATTTAAATGGAGAAAGATTGCAAAGTGCCACAGTAAAGCGGGACCTGGGGGTACTTGTGCATGAAACACAAAAGGTTAGTATGCAGGTACAGCAAGTGATCAGGAAGGCCAATGGAATCTTGGCCTTTATTGCAAAGGGGATGGAGTATAAAAGCAGGGAAGTCTTGCTACAGCTATACAGGGTATTGGTGAGGCCACACCTGGAATACTGCGTGCAGTTTTGGTTTCCATATTTATGAAAAGATATACTTGCTTTGGAGGCAGTTCAGAGAAGGTTCACTGGGTTGATTCCAGAGATGAGGGGGTTGACTTATGAGGAAAGGTTGAGTAGGTTGGACCTCTACTCATTGGAATTCAGAAGAATGAGAGGTGATCTTATCGAAACGTATAAGATTATGAGGGGGCTTGACAAGGTGGATGCAGAGAGGATGTTTCCACTGATGGGGGAGACTAGAACTAGGGGGCATAATCTTAGAATAAGGGGCCGCCCATTTAAAACTGAGATGAGGAGAAATTTCTTCTCTCAGTGGGTTGTGGATCTGTGGAATTCGCTGCCTCAGAGAGCTGTGGAAGCTGTGACATTGAATAAATTTAAGACAGTTTCTTAAATGATAAGGGAATAAGGGGTTATGGGGAGCGGGCAGGGAAGTGGACCCGAGTCCATGATTGGATCAGCCATGATCGTATTGAATGGCGGAGGAGGCTTGAGGGGCCATATGGCCTACTCCTGCTCCTATTCCTTATGTTATGAGGGACAAATCATGTGAAACAATCAGAGCGGCAGAGATTAAAGGTATTACTGGGGCAAGGGATTGGGTTGGCAGATCGACAGCTACAGAAATATTGTGGTGAATGGAAGATCAAAGACTAGGCTAGACTAATGATCCAGAGACACGAGTTCAAATTCCGCCACGGCAATTGAGGAATTTAAATTCAGTTAATTAAATAAATCTGGAATAAAAAGCTAGTATCAGTAATGGTGACCATGAAACCCATCCTTCACTGCCATCCTATATGTGACTCCAGATCCACACAGCAATGTGGTCGACTCTTAACTGCCCTCTGAAATGGCCTAGCAAGCAGTTGTAACAAACTGCTACGAAAAACAAGAATAATAAAACTGGACGGACTACCCAGCATCGACCTTGGCTTTGGACACAACAATGGCACACCCAGCCCAGTCGACCCTGCAAAGTCCTCCTCGCTAATATCTAGGGACTTGTGCCAAGATTGGGACAGCTAGCCAACAGACCAGTCAAGCAACAGCCTGACATAGCCATACTCACAGAATCATACCTTTCAGCCAATGTCTCAGACTCCTCCCTGGGTATGTCCTGTCCCACTGGCAGGACAGACCCACCAGAGGTGCTGGCGAAGTAGTATACAAGTCGGGAGGGAATGGCCTTGGGAGTCCTCAACATTAACTCCGGACGTCATTAAGTCTCAGGGCTTCGGCTCAAGCATGGGCAAGGAAACCTCCTGCAGATTCCCACCTACCGCTCTTCCTCAGCTGATGAATCAGTACTCTTCCATGTTGAACACTACTTGGAAAAAGCACTGAGGGTAGCAAGGGCACAGAATGCACTCTGGGTGGGGGACTTCAATGTCCATCACCAAGAGTGGCTCGGCAGCACCACTGCTGACCAGGCTGGCCAAGTCCCGAAGGACATAGCTGCCAGACTGAGCCTGTGCAGGTGGTGCGAGAAAGCAGGGATGGAGTACAGAAGTTGCATGTTCAGCCATGAACTCATTGAATGGTGGTGCAGGCTCGAAGGGCCGAATGGCCTACTCCTGCACCTATTTTCTATGTTTCTATCTGAGAGAACTAACATGAGGGAAAAACCTACTTGACCTCGTTCTCACCAATCTACCTGTCGCAGATGCATCTGTCCATGATAACATTGGTAACAGTGACCACCACACAGTCCTTGTGGAGACAAAGTCACGTCTTCACACTGAGGACACACTCCATCATGTTGTGACACTACCACTGTGCTAAATGGGATATATTCAGAGCAGATCTAGCAGCTCAAAACTCGGCATGCATGAGGCACTGTGGTTGACTTGGCCCTCGACCATGTTCGTTCCGTTTCCAGCATTTCTGCCATCACCCCTACCCCGCCCTCCTAGAACCAGAACCTGTCCTCATCTTTCATAAGTCTCCACATTCATTCCTTTTGTCTTTTAATCTCTCCTGCCTTCCATCCTACCACAGATCTTCCCTTTTGTTCTTTCCTCCCCTCGACCATTTCCAACACCTCCAGCCTGATCCAACCACCAAACACATCTTCTCCTCCCCTCCCGTCCCCTTTCAGCATTCCAAGGGGACCGCTCCATCCACGACACCCTGGTCCACTCCTCAATCACCCAACAACCTTTCCCATTCTCATGTAAGCGCAGGAGATGCAACACCTGCCCTTTTACCACCTCCCTTCCCACTGTCCAGGGCCCCAAACATTCCTTCCAGGCGAAGCAGTGACTGGGGGGGGGGGGAGAGGAGAAGGGGGAGCGGGGAGGAGAAGAGAAGGGGGAGCGGGGAGGAGAAGAGAAGGGGGAGCGGGGAGGAGAGGAGAAGGGGGAGCGGGGAGGAGAGGAGAAGGGGGAGCGGGGAGGAGAAGAGAAGGGGGAGCGGGGAGGAGAAGAGAAGGGGGAGCGGGGAGGAGAAGAGAAGGGGGAGCGGGGAGGAGAAGAGAAGGGGGAGCGGGGAGGAGAAGAGAAGGGGGAGCGGGGAGGAGAAGAGAAGGGGGAGCGGGGAGGAGAAGAGAAGGGGGAGCGGGGAGGAGAAGAGAAGGGGGAGCGGGGAGGAGAAGAGAAGGGGGAGCGGGGAGGAGAAGAGAAGGGGGAGCGGGGAGGAGAAGAGAAGGGGGAGCGGGGAGGAGAAGAGAAGGGGGAGCGGGGAGGAGAAGAGAAGGGGGAGCGGGGAGGAGAAGAGAAGGGGGAGCGGGGAGGAGAAGAGAAGGGGGAGCGGGGAGGAGAAGAGAGGGACGGGGCAGGGAAGGGAAGAGAGGGACGGAGCGGGGGGAAGGGAAGAGAGGGACGGGGCAGGGAAGGGAAGAGAGGGACGGAGCGGGGGGAAAGGTGGGACGGGGGGGGGGGAAAGGTGGGACGGGGGGGGGAAAGGTGGGACGGGGGGGAAGAGAGTGGGACGGGGGGGAAGAGAGTGGGACGGGGGGGAAGAGAGTGGGACGGGGGGGAAGAGAGTGGGACGGGGGGGAAGAGAGTGGGACGGGGGGGAAGAGAGTGGGACGGGGGGGAAAGAGAGTGGGACGGGGGGGAAAGAGAGTGGGACGGGGGGGAAAGAGAGTGGGACGGGGGGGAAAGAGAGTGGGACGGGGGGAAAGAGAGTGGGACGGGGGGGAAAGAGAGTGGGACGGGGGGGAAAGAGAGTGGGACGGGGGGGAAAGAGAGTGGGACGGGGGGGAAAGAGAGTGGGACGGGGGGGAAAGAGAGTGGGACGGGGGGGAAAGAGAGTGGGACGGGGGGGAAAGAGAGTGGGACGGGGGGGAAAGAGAGTGGGACGGGGGGGAAGAGAGTGGGACGGGGGGAAGAGAGTGGGACGGGGGGGAAGAGAGTGGGACGGGGGGGAAGAGAGTGGGACGGGGGGGAAGAGAGTGGGACGGGGGGGAAGAGAGTGGGACGGGGGGGAAGAGAGTGGGACGGGGGGGAAGAGAGTGGGACGGGGGGGAAGAGAGTGGGACGGGGGGAAGAGAGTGGGACGGGGGGGAAGAGAGTGGGACGGGGGGGAAGAGAGTGGGACGGGGGGGAAGAGAGTGGGACGGGGGGGAAGAGAGTGGGACGGGGGGGAAGAGAGTGGGACGGGGGGGAAGAGAGTGGGACGGGGGGGAAGAGAGTGGGACGGGGGGGAAGAGAGTGGGACGGGGGGGAAGAGAGTGGGACGGGGGGGAAGAGAGTGGGACGGGGGGGAAGAGAGTGGGACGGGGGGGAAGAGAGTGGGACGGGGGGGAAGAGAGTGGGACGGGGGGGAAGAGAGTGGGACGGGGGGGAAGAGAGTGGGACGGGGGGGAAGAGAGTGGGACGGGGGGGAAGAGAGTGGGACGGGGGGGGAAGAGAGTGGGACGGGGGGGGAAGAGAGTGGGACGGGGGGGAAGAGAGTGGGACGGGGGGGAAGAGAGTGGGACGGGGGGGAAGAGAGTGGGACGGGGGGGAAGAGAGTGGGACGGGGGGAAGAGAGTGGGACGGGGGGGGAAGAGAGTGGGACGGGGGGGAAGAGAGTGGGACGGGGGGGAAGAGAGTGGGACGGGGGGGAAGAGAGTGGGACGGGGGGGAAGAGAGTGGGACGGGGGGGAAGAGAGTGGGACGGGGGGGAAGAGAGTGGGACGGGGGGGAAGAGAGTGGGACGGGGGGGAAGAGAGTGGGACGGGGGGGAAGAGAGTGGGACGGGGGGGAAGAGAGTGGGACGGGGGGGAAGAGAGTGGGACGGGGGGGAAGAGAGTGGGACGGGGGGGAAGAGAGTGGGACGGGGGGGAAGAGAGTGGGACGGGGGGGAAGAGAGTGGGACGGGGGGGAAGAGAGTGGGACGGGGGGGAAGAGAGTGGGACGGGGGGGAAGAGAGTGGGACGGGGGGGAAGAGAGTGGGACGGGGGGGAAGAGAGTGGGACGGGGGGGAAGAGAGTGGGACGGGGGGGAAGAGAGTGGGACGGGGGGGAAGAGAGTGGGACGGGGGGGAAGAGAGTGGGACGGGGGGGAAGAGAGTGGGACGGGGGGGAAGAGAGTGGGACGGGGGGGAAGAGAGTGGGACGGGGGGGAAGAGAGTGGGACGGGGGGGAAGAGAGTGGGACGGGGGGGAAGAGAGTGGGACGGGGGGGAAGAGAGTGGGACGGGGGGGAAGAGAGTGGGACGGGGGGGAAGAGAGTGGGACGGGGGGGAAGAGAGTGGGACGGGGGGGAAGAGAGTGGGACGGGGGGGAAGAGAGTGGGACGGGGGGGAAGAGAGTGGGACGGGGGGGAAGAGAGTGGGACGGGGGGGAAGAGAGTGGGACGGGGGGGAAGAGAGTGGGACGGGGGGGGAAGAGAGTGGGACGGGGGGGAAGAGAGTGGGACGGGGGGGAAGAGAGTGGGACGGGGGGGAAGAGAGTGGGACGGGGGGGAAGAGAGTGGGACGGGGGGGAAGAGAGTGGGACGGGGGGGAAGAGAGTGGGACGGGGGGAAGAGAGTGGGACGGGGGGAAGAGAGTGGGACGGGGGGAAGAGAGTGGGACGGGGGGAAGAGAGTGGGACGGGGGGGGGGGGGGAGTGGGACGGGGGGGGGGGGAAGTGGGACAGGGGGGGGGGGAAGTGGGACAGGGGGGGGGGGGGTGAAGTGGGACGGGGGGGGGGGTGAAGTGGGACGGGGGGGGGGGGGAAGTGGGTAGGGGGGGGGGGGGAAGTGGGTAGGGGGGGGGGGAAGTGGGTAGGGGAGGGGGGGAAAGTGGGACGGGGGGGAGGGGGGAAAGTGGGACGGGGGGGGGGGGGGGGGAAAGTGGGACGGGGGGGGGGGGGAAAGTGGGGGGGGGGGGGGGGGGAAGTGGGACGGGGGGGGGGGAAGTGGGACGGGGTGGGGGGGGGAAGTGGGACGGGGGGGGGGAAGTGGGACGGGGGGGGGGAAGTGGGACGGGGGGGGGGAAGTGGGACGGGGGGGGGAAGTGGGACGGGGGGGGGGAAGTGGGACGGGGGGGGGGGAAGTGGGACGGGACGGGGGGGGAAGTGGGACGGGACGGGGGGGGGGAAGTGGGACGGGACGGGGGGGGGAAGTGGGACGGGACGGGGGGGGGAAGTGGGACGGGACGGGGGGGGGAAGTGGGACGGGACGGGGGGGGGGAAGTGGGACGGGGGGGGGGGGGGGGGGGAAGTGGGACGGGAGGGGGGGGGGAAGTGGGACGGGAGGAGGGGGGGGGGGAAGTGGGACGGGAGGGGGGGGGGGAAGTGGGACGGGAGGGGGGGGGGAAGTGGGACGGGAGGGGGGGGGGAAGTGGGACGGGAGGGGGGGGGGAAGTGGGACGGGAGGGGGGGGGGGGAAGTGGGACGGGAGGGGGGGGGGGGAAGTGGGACGGGAGGGGGGGGGGAAGTGGGACGGGAGGGGGGGGGGAGTGGGACGGGAGGGGGGGGGGGAAGTGGGACGGGAGGAGGGGGGGGGGGGAAGTGGGACGGGAGGAGGGGAAGTGGGACGGGAGGAGGGGAAGTGGGACGGGAGGAGGGGGGGGGGGGGGAAGTGGGACGGGAGAGACCGGGAGGGGGGGGAAGAGACCGGGAGGAGGGGGGGGAAGAGACCGGGAGGGGGGAGGGGAAAAGACCGGGAGGGGGGGGGGGTGGGGAAAAGACCGGGGGGGGGGGGGGGAAAGACCGGGAGGGGGGGGGGGGTGGGGAAGAGACCGGGAGGGGGAGGGGGGGAAGAGACCGGGAGGGGGAGGGGGGGAAGAGACCGGGAGGGGGAGGAGGGGGGGGGAAAGAGACCGGGAGGGGGGAGGGGGAAGAGACCGGGAGGGGGGAGGGGGGGGGAAAGAGACCGGGAGGGGGGAGGGGGAAAAGAGACCGGGAGGGGGGAGGGGAAAGAGACCGGGAGGGGGGAAAAGAGACCGGGAGGGGGGAGGGGGGGGGGGAAAGAGACCGGGAGGGGGGAAAAGAGACCGGGAGGGGGGAAAAGAGACCGGGAGGGGGGAAAAGAGACCGGGAGGGGGGAAAAGAGACCGGGGAGGGGGGAGGGGGGGGGAAAAGAGACCGGGAGGGGGGAGGGGGGGGGGAAAGAGACGGGGAGGGGGGGGAAAGAGACCGGGAGGGGGGAGGGGGGGGAAAGAGACCGGGAGGGGGGAGGGGGGGGAAGAGACCGGGAGGGGGGAGGGGGGGGGGGAAAAGAGACCGGGAGGGGGGAGGGGGGGGAAAGAGACCGGGAGGGGGGAGGGGGGGGGAAAAGAGACCGGGAGGGGGAGGGGGGGGGAAGAGACCGGGAGGGGGGAGGAAAGAGACCGGGAGGGGGGAGGGGGGGGAAAGAGACCGGGAGGGGGGAGGGGGGGGAAAGAGACCGGGAGGGGGGAGGGGGAGGGGGGGGAAAGAGACCGGGAGGGGGGAGGGGGGGGAAAGAGACCGGGAGGGGGGAGGGGGGGGGAAAGAGACCGGGAGGGGGGAGGGGGGGGGAAAGAGACCGGGAGGGGGGGGGAAAGAGACCGGGAGGGGTGGGGGAAAGAGACCGGGAGGGGTGGGGAAAAGAGACCCGGGAGGGGTGGGGGAAAGAGACCGGGAGGGGTGGGGGGGAAGAGACCGGGAGGGGGGAGGGGTGGGGGAAAGAGACCGGGGGGGGGGGTGGGGGGGGGGAAAGAGACCGGGGGGGGGGGTGGGGGGGGGGGAAAGAGACCGGGAGGAGGGGGGGAAAGAGACCGGGAGGGGGGGGGGGGAAAGAGACCGGGAGGGGGGGGGGGAAAGAGACCGGGCGGGGGGGGGGAAAAGAGACCGGGAGGGGGGGGGGGAAAGAGACCGGGAGGGGGGGGGGGGAAAGAGACCGGGAGGGGGGGGGGGAAAGAGACCGGGAGGGGGGGGGGGGAAAGAGACCGGGAGGGGGGGGGGGGGAAAGAGACCGGGAGGGGGAGGGGAGGGGGCAGGGGAAAAGAGACCGGGAGGGGGGGGAAAAGAGACCGGGAGGGGGGGGGGGGGGGGGAAAGAGACGGGGGGGGAAAAGAGACGGGGGGGGGGGAAAAGAGACGGGGGGGGGGAAAGAGACCGAGAGGGGGGAGGGGGGAAGGGGAGGGGGGAGGGGGGAAGGGGAGGGGGGAAGGGGAGGGGGGAAGGAGACCGGGGGGGGGAAAGAGGGGGGGGAAGGAGACCGGGGGGGGGGGGGGGGGAAGAGACCGGGGGGGGGGGGGGGGGAAAGAGACCGGGGGGGGGGGGGGGGGGGGGGGAAGGAGACCGGGGGGGGGGGGGGGGGGGGGAAAGAGACCGGGGGGGGGGGGGGGAAAGAGACCGGGGGGGGGGGGGGGGGGGGAAAGAGACCGGGGGGGGGGGGGGGGGGGGGGAAAGAGACCGGGGGGGGGGGGGGGGGGGGGGGGAAAGAGACCGGGGGGGGGGGGGGGGAAAAGAGACCGGGGGGGGGGGGGGGGAAAAGAGCCGGGGGGGGGGGGGGAAAGAGACCGGGGGGGGGGGGGGGGAAAAGAGACTGGGGGGGGGGGGGAAAAGAGACTGGGGGGGGGGGGAAGAGACCGGGGGGGGGGGGGGGGGGGGGAAAGAGACCGGGGGGGGGGGGGGGGGGGAAAGAGACCGGGGGGGGGGGGGGGGGGGGGGAAGAGACCGGGGGGGGGGGGGGGGGGGAAAGAGACCGGGGGGGGGGGGGGGAAAGAGACCGGGGGGGGAAAGAGACGGGGGGGGGGGGGGGGGGGGGGGGAAAGAGACCGGGGGGGGGGGGGGGGGAAAGAGACCGGGGGGGGGGGGGGGAAGAGACCGGGGGGGGGGGGGGGGGAAGAGACCGGGGGGGAAGAGACCGGGGGGGGGGGGGGGGAAAGAGACCGGGGGGGGGAAAGAGACCGGGGGGGGGGGGGAAAGAGACCGGGGGGGGGGGGGGGGAAAGAGACCGGGGGGGGGGGAAAGAGACCGGGGGGGGGGGGGAAAGAGACCGGGGGGGGGGGGGGAAGAGACCGGGGGGGGGGGGGGAAGAGACCGGGGGGGGGGGGGGAAGAGACCGGGGGGGGGGGGGGGGAAGAGACCGGGGGGGGGGGGGGGGGGGAAGAGACCGGGGGGGGGGGGGGGGGAAGAGACCGGGGGGGGGGGGGGAAGAGACCGGGGGGGGGGGGGAAGAGACCGGGAGGAGGGGCGGGGGGGGCAAATAGGGGCCTCTGGTGTAGGGGAGGGAAGCTTTTGAGCAGCAGGTCCGGCAGGAAGCCTAAATCCCAGGCCCGGGTGGGTGAGAGGAACAGCAGAAGATGCAGCGATCGGGAAAGCCTCGAGTCGGGGACTTTGGGCCCTCTCCCCCTGCCCCGGGCCCGAGCCCTATCCCCGGCCCCTCTCCCTCTCTCTCTCCCCTCCCCCTCTCACTCACTCACCAGCACGGCTTTATCCTGCTCGGTCACTCGGGACCGCTTCTTCCGCCCGAACAAGTTACCCATTAGTGCGGTGCTGGCGACCCCAGGCCTGCCGCATGCCCGTGCAGAGGGAGCCACGGCCTGGGTCTCTCTCACTGACTGACTGGCGGCTCCGGCCCGGCCGCGGCGTCCCCACGGTAACCACGCCCGGGAGCCCCGGCCGGCCGGCCGACGGAGAGCCGCCCCGGACAAACTGTACCGCGCACCTCAACTCGAAATCATCCCCTGCCGTCCCCACCGCGCAACCTGCATCAGCATCAACAGATTGTCACTGTGGGCATATGTAGTTTACATTGTTTGTGATAAAGGATTGCTGCATTTGTAGTTTACAATTTTTATATATGACAAAAGAAGAGGTGAAAGGATTCCAAGAGTGAGACCAATTATATATTTTGGAGTAGTTTGCACTTATTCTGATTATTTTAAGTGATTTTTGCTCTGCAAATTTACAGTAATAGAGTATCAGGCTGTCTAGGCATTTCTGTGTGTTCTCTGTCTATCCATTGCATTGTTTACGTAGGATACACAACACAGAAACAGGCCATTCGGCCCAACCAGTCTATGCCGGCATTTATGCTCCATTCGAGCCTCCTCCTATCTTTCCTCATCTAAATCTATCAGCATAACCCTCTGTTCCCTTCTCCCGCATATGCTTGTCTAGCCACCCCCTTTAATACCTCTTATACGATTCACTTCAACCATTCCCTGTAGTAGCGAGTTCCACATTCTCACCACTCTTTGGGTGAAGATATTCCTCCTGAATTCCCTATTGGATTTCTTGGTGACTATCTTATATTGATGGCGTCTAGTTATGCTCTGCCCCACAAGTGGAAACACTCTCTCTGTATCCACTCTATTAAAACCTTTCATAATTTTAAAGCCTCTATTAGGCTTCTATTCACATCTCACCTGATTTCCAAAGCTTTCTTTTTTCTTTCAAATCAAACCAGTCACAGTTTAAAAAGTTGGAAAAGTTTCCGCAGTGTCTGGTGGCTTCCTTTACTTGTACGCCAAGCAAAAGTAACGGTTACTATTTTTGGTTTATCCCCATTTGGAAACACTCACCTGTTGCACAGAGCTGGGAGCGGAGTGCAGCGTAGGACGAGAGAAATAATCAAATTCACTGGGTGCCCAACACTGGTTTGGGCAGTTGAATTTGGACTGAGAACTATGAGAAACAGACAAATTAAACTGTCCAATGTTGACTCAAAATAGAAAGGAAACTTGCATAAAACTCTAAAGGATCAGCAAAGATGTGACAATTGGAGAAAGTACTCGGGTGCCAAAATCAGAATGAAAATAATTAGAAATACAAATTAACATCACGTAACCAATATTAATTTTAATACATTTGAAAACTAGGATTTAGAAGTAGAGTATGACTCATAGAATGGTTACAGCACAGAAGGAGGCCATTCGGCCCATCGAGCCTGTGCCGGCTCTCTGCAAGAGCACCTCAGCCAGTCCCACTCCCCCGCCCTTTCCCCGTAGCCCTGCACAAATATTTTTCCTTCAGGTATTTATCTAATTCCCTTTTGAAAGCCACGATTGAGTCTGCCTCCACCGCCCTCTCAGGCCGTGCATTCCAGATTCTAACCACTCGCGTAAAAATGTTTTTTCTTAAATCTGTATCCTCTAGTTCTTGACCCTTCTGCCAATGGGAACAGTTTCTCTTTATCTACTCTGTCCAGACCCCTCATGATTTTGAACACCTCTATCAAATCCCCTCTCAATCGTCTCTGCTTAAAGGAGAACAGCCCCAGCATCTCCAGTCTATCCACGTAATTGAAGTCCCTCGTCCTTGGAATCATTCTCGTAAATCTTTGCTGCACCTCTCTAAGGCCTTCACATCCTTCCTAAAGTGCAATGCCCAGAATTGGACATAATACTCCAGCTGAGGCCGAACAAGATACGCTGGCTCCTTCCCTCCAAACCAGCGATTGCTCTCGGTCCCCCAAATTCAGCAGGACCTCCGTGTTTCAGGCATTTAAGAACATAAGAAATAGGGAAATAGGAGCAGGAGTAGGCCATTCGGCCCCTTGAGCTTGCTCCGCCATTCAATAAGATCATGGCTGATTTTCGACCTCAACTCCACTTTCCTGCACTATCCCCATAGCCCTTGATTCCCTTAATATCCAAAAATCTAGCGATCACTGTCTTGAATATGCTCAATGACTGAGCCTCCACAGCCCTCTGGCGTAGAGAATTCCAAAGATCCACCAGCCACTGAGTGAAGAAGTTTCTCCTCATCTCAGTCCTAAATGGCTGACCCCTTATTCTGAGACTGTGACCCCTGGTTCTAGTCTCCTCAGCCAGGCGAAACAACCTCCCTGCATCTACCCTGTCAAGCCCTGTAAGAATTTTCACAAACACTCATCCCCGCTCCCTCCCCGACTCCCCGTAAATATTGTGTCCATAGTATTTTTGGGGGGGGCGGGGAACAGAGGGCAATGAAGGCTCTAGGTCTCACTGAATCTCCCACTCAGAGGTTTTACAAGTGTTTTCCCAGCACAGGGTTTTTGTTATTTAAACAAATTATTGGGTTTATAGTGTAAGCACAAGCACCCTGAATTCTAAATAACTAACAAAGACAGCTGGGAAAATACTCTTTCAAAACTTTGGGAATGGGGGTCGAATGCATGGAGGTTTACAGCCATCATTTATTTATTAATTTTCTGCAAACCCCGTCAATAATTGAATGAAATCCTGCCCCCACCCTCCCCCCAGTCACTGAGAAAAGCATTTTAAGTTGTGTTTACAGCTGTGGACCAGGAACAGGCTTTAAGTTTTTTGAAACATTCCTTGTGCTTTTACTGCTACAGTAATTGTACATGAAGCACAAAAAGTTAGCATGCAAGTACAGCAAGTAGTTAGGAAGGCAAATGGAATGTTGGCCTTTGTTGTAAGGGGGATGGAGTAGAAAAGTAGGGAAATCCTGCTACATCATCATCATAGCCAGTCCCTCAAAATCGAGGAAGACTTGCTTTCACTCTAAAAGTGAGTTCTCAGGTGACTGAACAGTCCAATATGGGAATTACAGTCTCTGTCACAGGTGGAACAGACAGTGGTTGAAGGAAATGGTGGGTGGGGAGTCTGGTTTGCCGCACGATCCTTCCGCTGCCTGCATTTGTTTTCTGCATGCTCTCAGCGATGAGATTCGAGAAGCTCAGCGCCCTCCCGGATGCTCTTCCTCCACTTAGGGCGGTCTTTGGCCAGGGATTCCCAGGTGTCAGTGGGGATGTTGCACTTTATCAAGGAGGCTTTGAGGGTGTCCTTGAAACGTTTCTTCTGCCCACCTTTGGCTCATTTGCCATGAAGTTGTTCCGAGTAGAGCACTTGCTTTGGGAGTCTCATGTCTGGCATGCGAACAATGTGGCCTGCCCAGTGGAGCTGTTCAAGTGTGGTCAGTGCTTCAATGCTGGGGATGTTGGCCTGGTCGAGGACGCTAATGTTGGTGCTTCTGTCCTCCCAGGGGATTTGTAGGATCTTGCGGAGACATCGTTGGTGGTATTTCTCCAGCGACTTGAGGTGTCTACTGTCCATGGTCCATGTCTCTGAGCCATACAGAGGGGTGGGTATTATGACAGCCCTGTAGACCATGACCTTGGTGCCAGATGAGGGCCTGATCTTCGAACATTCTCCTCCTCAGGTGACCGAAGGCTGGGCTGGTGGAGATAGACAGATTTTTGAACAATAAGGGAGTCAAGGACTATGGGGAGCGGGCAGGGAAGTGGAGTTGAGGCCAGGATCAGATCAGCCATGATCTTATTGAATGGCGGAGCAGACTCGAGGGGCCAAATGGCCGACTCCTGCTCCTATTTCTTATGTTGTTATGTAATTATTTTGAGGGAAAGCACAGGCACCAGGGATGGGGAGGTGCAGGAGTGGCAAGAGATGGCAGGAGAGTGGCTTGGGCAAAAACTCCAGGGACTTGAGCACATAAATCCAGGCTGGCACTCCCAGTGCAGTGCTGAGGGAGCGCCACACTGTCAGAGGTGCCGTCTTTCAGATGAGATGTTAAACCGAGGGCCTGTCTGCCCTCTTTGGTGGATGTAAAAGATCCCGCGGCACTACAGGGGAGTTATCACCGGTGTCCTGGCCAATATTTATCCCTCAATCAACATAACAAAAAAATCAGATTATTTGGTCATTCATCATAGGCAGTCCCTCAGAATCGAGGGAGACTTGCTTCCACTCTTAAAATGAGTCCTTAGGTGACTGAACAGTCCACAGTCCCTGTCACAGGTGGGACAGATAGTCATTGAGGGTAAGGGAGGGTGGGACTGGTTTGCCGCACGCTCTTTCCGCTGCCTGTGCTTGATTTCTGCTTGTGCACAAATTGACTACCGCATTTCCGACATTACAACAGGGACTGCACTCCAAAAGTACTTTATTGGCTGTAAAGTTCGTTCTTTCTTCTTTCTTTCAGGGCCCATGGGGCTGAGGAGCAGGGGAGAGGCAGAAAGCAGCAGGCAAGCGCAAAGTGTCAGGTGAGAGGCCCAACCTTTAAACCCTCAGGCAGTTAGCAGCACCATGAGAAATAGCGCAACGCACCTTGGAGACTGAGTTGGGAGAACTTAGTCAAAGCCAAGTACAGTCCTCAGCGTTCACACCCTCTACACTTATCACAGACAGCCGCCTATGTCAGGCAAATGGCGCTCACCATTTGTGAGTACTGTCGGAGTCAGTTCCAAGGTGCTGCTCAAAATGTGTTAAGCACATCAGCTATTTAGTGCAGTTCAAAGCTTACCAATTTAAAAGCTCTGCTGATTTTAGGCAAAGTCAGGTCTTCAAGGAACTTCAATCAGCTGTTTCTGTATGGAGACTTCAAGCAGCCTCGGGAGTTATTTTATTGCTGCAACCTATCATGGTTTTACCATCCATCGTGTATTGCGGGCAAATCCTGTTAGCACAAACCACTGAATGTGGTGGGGACTGCATAATACATAGGTAACTTTAGGCACCGCACACAGGTATAATGGAAATAGATTCTCAGGAAAAAACACGATAGAGGGAGAGATAGATAGATAGATAGAGAGAGAGAGAGAGAGAGAGGGAGCGATAGATAGATAGAGGAAGAGATAGATAGATCGAGGGAGAGATAGAGGAAGAGATAGATAGATCGAGGGAGAGATAGATAGAGCGATAGATAGAGGGAGAGAGAGATAGACAGACCATACACAACCCAACCCCAGTGCCCAATGAGTCTCTTGCCCCTTGCCAAGCAATGATTTTGGCCCTTTTACTGAATAATACCAGCACACAGCTGTATAAGCGCTTCAATATGCAAGTACATATACTGGAGTAGGTTTTCTATATTGCATCATGACTCCATTCAGGAGCAAAATCAGAAAGCACTTTTACTACCAAGGGTAGGAGAAATCTGGAACTCACTCCCCCAAAAGGCTGTGGATGCTGGGGGACAACTGGAGCTTTCAAGACTGAGCTCGGTAGACTTTTAAAATAAAAACAGAAAATGTTGGGAATACTCAGCAGGTCAGGCAGCAGCTGTGGAGAGAGAAACCTAGTTAACGTTTCAGGTCGCTGACCTTTCATCAGGTGCTGCCTGACCTGCTGCGTAGTCCCAGCATTTTCTGTTTGTATTTCAGATCTCCAGCATCGGCTGTATCTTGCCTTAATAGCGCTAGATTTTTGTTGGTTACGGCATCAAGGGATATGGAGCAAAGGTGGGAAAATGGAGTTGGTGAGCAGACTAGCCTTGATCTAATTGAACAGCGGAGCAGGATCGAGGAGCCGAATGGCCTACTCCTGTTTCCATGTTCCTAAGAATGTATATAAGAACATAAGAAATAGGAGCAGGAGTAGGCCATTTGGCCCCTCAAGCCTGCTCCGCCATTCAATAAGATCATGGCTGATCTGATTATGGACTCAGCTCCACTTCCCCGCCCGCTCCCCATAACCCTTTACTCCCTTATCACTCAAAAATCTATCTATCTATCTCCACCTTAAATATATTCAATGACCCAGCCTCCACAGCTCTCTGGGGTAGAGAATGCCACAGATTTATGACCCTTGAAGAAGAAATTTCTCCTCATCTCAGTTTTAAATGGGCGACCCCTTATTCTGAGATTATGTCCCCTGGTTTTAGTTTCCCCCATGTGGAAATATCCTCTCTGCATCCACCTTGTCGAGTCCCCTCATTATCTTACAAGTTTCAATAAGATCCCCTCTCATTCTTCTTAACTCCAATGTGTATAGGCCCAACCTACTCAACCTATCCTTATGTCAATAAATGTCAAGCACATATAAATGTTGTGCAACTCAATTTTTAAATTATTCCTTTTGGAGAAACCACTAGATGGCACTAAAGGATTTGTGTTTAGTGTAGGGTTTTTTTGCATACACTCTTGTGGTAAGAAAATGCAAAGCTCTGTTCAAATCACTTCATTCTTTTAAAAATATGAAAACATATTCATGGGTGTACCAAAACCTGGGGTTCTTGCCTTTAAATCCTGGCCTTGATCAATACACTCAGTCAGGGGTAGTTATACTGACCGACCAGGAACCCAAGAACCAGGAACTGGCCAATTAAGAAAGACTTTTCATGATCTCAGGACATCCCATCGCGCTTTACAGCCAATGAAGCACTTTTGAAGTTGGAATTGTTCTCCGTGTAACAAAGGATGTTTAGGGGAGATTTGATAGAGGTGTACAAGATTATGACGGATTTGGATGAGGTAGACAGAGAAAGGCTGTTCCCCCATTAGCTGATGGTACAAGGACTAGGGGGACACAGATTTAAGGTTTTGGGCAAGAGATACAGGAGGGATGTGAGAAATGAGTTTTTGCGCAGCGAGTTACCTGGAACTCACCGCCGATGCGGGCGGTGGAAGTGGAGACGATTAATGATTTCAAAAGGAAATTGGAGAGGCAGTTGAGGGAAATAAACGTGCAGGGCTCCAGAGATAGAGCGGGGGATTGGGACTGGCTGCATTGCTCTACAGAAAGCCGGCATGGACTCGATGGGCTGAATGGCCTCCTTCTGTGCCGTAATGACTATGATTCTATGATTATGACTCTAAGTGTAGTCACTGTTGTAATGTAAGAAACTACAGGAAGTTGTCATCTTGGTTGAGGTTAAAGGGACCCCCACTCTGTCTAATAGGTTCCCAGGTGCAATCTGTTCCCTCCCAAAGTCTACGAACACATATTTTTGAGGGAGGTGGGGAGGTGGGGAGGTGGGAGGGGGGGGGGAGGGGGGGGGGAGGGGAGCGATCACTGGTACCATTAAATCCAGCCTGTTTTTTTCCCCCTGCTAGCCCAGTGGTGCTGAGCCCAATTCATACCCCCCCCCCCCCCTCGCCCCCACCCCACATTGCCATCCTGGGGAGATGAACTAACTCAGTACAGACCTTGGGTCTTCCTAGTCTGAGTGGCTTATTACCACACCGGTGGGGGGTATGGAACCATCAGGTTATCCTGGAAGTAATTTATAGTTGCCAGTCATTCTTGTAGTTGTTCCAGGAAAGAAAATATGTCAATATTGCGAGGTTAAAAAAATATCTTTGAACAGTCAAAAATGTTCCAACTCTGGAGACTTGAGCTAGCTTGACGATCCACTGCCAGTACTGCTGGAGTGCTGCACTGTCAGAGGTGCCATCTTTCGGATGAGACATTAAACCGAAGTCTGTTCTCTCAGCAGAGAGTAAAAGATCCCGCAGCGCTATTCGAAACTGAGCAGGGGAGATCAGCCCAGTGTCCCGGCCAATACTTATCCCTCAACCAACATCGCTAAAAAAGATTATCTGGTCAATATCACACTGCTTTTTGTGGGAGCTTGCTGTGCGCAAATTGGCAGCCGCCTTTCCTACACTTCAAAAGTACCTCATTGGCTGAAAAGCACTTTGGGACGTCCTGGGACCATGAAAGGCGCTATATTATTGCATGTCTTTCTTGTTATTAAAGTGAAGTGATAACTAGCTATACATGAAAGTATTTTTGTAATTCGTTCATGGGATGTGGGCGTCGCTGGCAAGGCCAGCATTTATTGCTCATCCCTGCCCCAATTTCAGAGGGCAGTTGAGAGTCAACCACATTGCTGTGGGTCTGGAGTCACATATAGGGTAAGGACGGCAGATTTCCTTGCCTAAATGACATTAGTGAACCAGATGGGTTTTTACGACAGTCCGGTAGTTTCATGGTCACCATTACTGACTAGCTTTTTATTCCAGATTTATTTAATTAACTGAATTTAAATTGCCCAGCTGCCGTGGTGGGATTATGAACTCACGTCTCCGGATCATTAGTCTAGGCCTCTGGATTACTGGTCCGGTAACGTTACCTCTATTCTAGCATTCCCTCTATTGTAGAGTGGGACTTGTAGATCGGAGAGACACATCATTTCACAATAAGTCCACTCCCATAGAGTGAAGGGCGCTTGAGGTCCTTTTCTCTGACCTGCAACCCAGTTCACCACAGCTCTTTGTCATCCCCTCCCCAGTTCCGACAGGTACTCTTCATCGCTCAATTAATGCTGGCACTCCCCAGCCCCACCTCTCCCCAAATTATGCTCACACACTCCTTTTGTCACCAGCTCAAAGCACTACTCCCAGCATCTCCCCTCTGCTGTGGGAAAATGGAGTTGGTGAGCAGATCAGCCTTGATCTAATTGAACGGTGGAGCAGGCTCGAGGGCCCAAATGGCCTACTCCTGTTTCTATGTTCTTAAGAATGTATATAAGAACATAAGAAATAGGAGCAGGAGTAGGCCATATGGCCTCTTGAGCCCGCTCCGCCATTCAATAATATCATGGCCGATCTGATCATGGACTCAGCTCCACTTCCCTGCCCGCTCTCCATAACCCTTTACTCCCTTATAGCTCAAAAATCTGTCTATCTCCGCCTTCAATATATTCAATGACCACAGCTCTCTGGCACAGAGAATTCCACAGATTTACAACCCTCAGAGAAGAAATTCCTCCTCATCTCAGTTTTAAATGGGCAGCCTCTTATTCTGAGATTATGTCCCCTAGTTTTAGTTTCCCCGATGAGTGGAAATATCCTCTCTGCATCCACCTTGTCGAGCCCCCGCATGATTTTATAAGTTTCAATAAGGTTACCTCTCATTCTTCTGAACTCCAATGTATATAGGCCCAACCTACTCAACCTATTCTCATAAGTCAATAAATGTCAAGCAGCTATAAATGTTGCGCAACTCAATTTTTAAAATATTCCTTATGGAGAAACCACTAGATGGCACTAAAGGATTTGTGTTTAGTGTGGGTTTTTTTGCATACACTCTTGTGGTAAGAAAATGCAAAGCTCTGTTCAAATCACTTCATTCTTTAAAAAATATGAAAACATATTCGTGGGTGTGCCAAAACCTGGGGTTCTTGTCTTTAAATCCTGGCCTTTGTCATGAATGTAACTGTATAGTCACATAAGGTGTGCCACCAGAGGGCACTGCAGTGGGAGACCTGAGGGTCACTTGCATTGGTGTACAGGGCCCAGTATAAAAGGCTGCCCCACCATGCTTGTGCCTCACTCTGGAGTTACAATAAATGGGACTAAGGTCACAACAGCTCAAATACAATACTAGACCTCGTGGAGTCATTCATAAGAGTATTAAAGACTTCCCATATCTTGGGAGCCTCCTATCAACAAGAAGGCATCAACGACGAGATCCAAAACTGCCTCCAGTGCGCCAGTGCAGCCTTCGGCCGCCTGAGGAAAAGTGTTTGAAGACCAGGCCCTCAAAACTGCCACTAAGCTCATGGTCTACAGGGCTGTTGTAATACCCGCCCTCCTGTATGGCTCAGAGACATGGACCATGTACAGTAGACACCTCAAGCTGCTGGAGAAATATCACCAACGATGTCTCCGCAAGATCCTACAAATCCCCTGGGAAGACAGGTGCACCAACATCAGCGTCCTCACTCAGGCTAACATCCCCAGCATTGAAGCACTGACCACACTCGATCAGCTCCACTGGGCAGGGCACATAGTCCGCATGCCAGACACAAGGCTCCCAAAGCAAGCGCTCTATTCGGAACTTCCTCACGGCAAACGAGCCAAAGGTGGGCAGCGGAAACGTTACAAGGACATTCTCAAAGCCTCCCTGATAAAGTGCGACATCCCCACTGACACCTGGGGGTCACTGGCCCAAGACTGTCCAAAGTGGAGGAAGTGCGCTGAGCACCTCAAGTCTCAACACTGAGAGCATGCAGAAACCAAGCGCAGGCAGCGGAAGGAGCGTGCGGCAAACCAGTCTCACCCACCCCTTCCCTCAACAAGTATCCTAGGGGTAGTGTTTGCAAGTGCTGTTGGGGAGGAGTTAAACTAATATGGCAGGGAACCAATGCAGGGAGACAGAGGGAAACAAAATGGAGACAGAAGCAGTAGACAGAAAGGAGATGAGTAAAAGTGGAGGGCAGAGAAACCCAAGGCAAAAAACAAAAAGGGGCACTGTACAGCAAAATTCTAAAGGGTCAAAGTGTAATAAAAAAGCAAGCATAAAAGCTCGGTGCCTCAATGCGAGGAGTATTCGGAACCCAGGAGAGGGCTCTGAGCTAGTTAGATTGGGTGAGAGCTCAGATGAACAGGACCCCAAGAAAAAATGCAAAAGGCAGGAGGCAACAGAGCAGAGTAGCACTGGGGTAAGTGTAAACCACAAAGTGATAGGAAGGGACAATATGTATGAATATAAAGGGGCTGCAAGAGGGGTCAAAACTAAAAATCATGGTTTAAAAACTAGTATTAAAACACTCTACCTAAACGCACGCAGCATTCGAAATAAAGTAAATGAGTTGACAGCACAAATCATTACAAATGGGTATGATTTGGTGGCCATTACAGAACCGTGGTTGCAGGGTGGCCAAGACTGGGAATTAAACATACAGGGGTATCTGACAATTCGGAAAGATAGACAAGAAGGGAAAGGAGGTGGGGTAGCTCCGTTAATAAAGGATGATATCAGGGCAGTTGTGAGAGACGATATTGGCTCTAATGAACAAAATGTTGAATCATTGTGGGTGGAGATTAGAGATAGTAAGGGGAAAAAGTCACTGGTGGGCGTAGTTTATAGGCCCCCAAATAATAACTTCACGGTGGGACGGACAATAATCAAGGGAATAATGGAGGCATGTGAAAAAGGAACGGCAGTAATCATGGGGGATTTCAACCTACATATCGATTGGTCAAATCAAATCGCACGGGGTAGCCTTGAGGAGGAATTCAAAGAATGCATACGGGATTGTTTCTTAGAACAGTATGTTACAGAACCTACAAGGGAGCAAGCTATCTTAGATCTGGTCCTGTGTAATGAGACAGGAATAATAAACGATCTCCTCGTAAAAGGTCCTCTCGGAATGAGTGATCACAGTGTGGTTGAATTTGTAATACAGATTGAGGGTGAGGAAGTAGTGTCTCAAACGAGCGTACTATGCTTAAACAAAGGGAACTACAATGGGATGAGGGCAGAGTTGGCTAAAGTAGACTGGAAACACAGACTAAATGGTGGCACAATTGAGGAACAGTGGAGGACTTTTAAGGAACTCTTTCATAATGCTCAACAAAAATATATTCCAGTGAAAAAGAAGGGCGGTAAGAGAAGGGATAACCAGCCGTGGATAGCCAAGGAAATAAAAGGAGAGTATCAAATTAAAAACCAATGCGTATAAGGTGGCCAAGGTAAGTGGGAAACTAGAAGATTGGGAAAATTTTAAACGACAGCAAAGAATGACTAAGAAAGCAATAAAGAAAGGAAAGATAGATTACGAAAGTAAACTTGCGCAAAACATAAAAACAGTAAAAGCTTTTACCGATATATAAAATGGAAAAGAGTGACTAAAGTAAATGTTGGTCCCTTAGAAGTTGAGAAGGGGGATTTAATAATGGGAAATGTGGAAATGGCTGAGACCTTAAACAATTATTTTGCTTCGGTCTTCACAGTGGAAGACACAAAAACCATGCCAAAAATTGCTGGTCACGGGAATGTGGGAAAGGAGGACCTTGAGACAATCACGATCACTAGGGGGGTAGTGCTGGACAAGTTAATGGGACTCAAGGTAGACAAGTCCCCTGGTCCTGATGAAATGCATCCCAGGGTATTAAAAGAGATGGCGGAAGTTATAGTAGATGCATTCGTTATAATCTACCAAAATTCTCTGGACTCTGGGGAGATACCAGCGGATTGGAAAGCAGCTAATGTAACGCCTCTGTTTAAAAAAGGGGGCAGACAAAAGGCAGGTAACTATAGGCCGGTTAGTTTAACATCTGTAGTGGGGAAAAATGCTTGAAGCTATCATTAAGGAAGAAATAGCGGGACATCTAGATAGGAATAGTGCAATCAAGCAGACGCAACATGGATTCATGAAGGGGAAATCATGTTTAACTAATTTACTGGAATTCTTGGATATAACGAGCATGGTGGATAGAGGTGCACTGATGGATATGGTGTATTTAGATTTCCAAAAGGCATTCGATTGCCACACAAAAGGTTACTGCAGAAGATAAAGGTACGCGGAGTCAGAGGAAATGTATTAGCATGGATAGAGAATTGGCTGGCGAACAGAAAGCAGAGAGTCGGGATAAATGGGTCCTTTTCGGATTGGAAATCGGTGGTTAGTGGTGTGCCACAGGGATCAGTGCTGGGACCACAACTGTTTACAATATACATAGATGACTTGGAAGAGGGGACAGAGTGTAGTGTAACAAAATTTGCAGATGACACAAAGATTAGTGGGAAAGCAGGTTGTGTAGAGGACAGAGAGAGGCTGCAAAGAGATTTAGATAGGTTAAGCGAATGGGCTAATGTTTGGCAGATGGAATATAATGTCGGAAAATGTGAGGTCATCCACCTTGGAAAAAAAAACAGTAATAGGAAATATTATTTGAATGGGGAGAAGTTACAACATGCTGCGGTGCAGAGGGACCTGGTGCATGTGCATGAATCCCAAAAAGTTAGTTTGCAGGTGCAGCAGGTAATCAGGAAGGCGATGGAATGTTGGCCTTCATTGCGAGAGGGATGGGGTACAAAAGCAGGGAGGTCCTGCTGCAACTGTATAGGGTATTGGTGAGGCCGCACCTGGAGTACTGCGTGCAGTTTTGGTCACCTTACTTAAGGAAGGATATACTAGCTTTGGAGGGGGTACAGAGACGATTCACTAGGCTGATTCGGAAGATGAGGGGGTTACCTTATGATGATAGATTGAGTAGACTGGGTCTTTACTCGTTGGAGTTCAGAAGGATGAGGGGTGATCTTATTGAAACATTTAAAATAATGAAAGGGATAGACAAGATAGAGGCAGAGAGGTTGTTTCCACTGGTCGGGGAGACTAGAACTAGGGGGCACAGCCTCAAAATACGGGGGGGAGCCAATTTAAAACCGAGTCGAGAAGGAATTTCTTCTCCCAGAGGGTTGTGAATCTGTGGAATTCTCTGCCCAAGGAAGCAGTTGAGGCTAGCTCATTGAATGTATTCAAATCACAGATAGATAGATTTTTAACCAATAAGGGAATTAAGGGTTATGGGGAGCGGGCGGGTAAGTGGAGCTGAGTCCATGGCCAGATCAGCCTTGATCTTGTTGAATGGCAGAGCAGGCTCGAGGGGCTAGATGGCCTACTCCTGTTCCTAATTCTTATGTTCTTATCTGTCCCACCTATGACAGAGTCTGTGGCTCTCGTATTGGACTGTTCAGCCACAAAAGAACTCACTTCAGGAGTGGAAGCAAGTCTTCCTCGATCCCAAGGGACTGCCTATGATGATGATGATGAAAGACATAACAGCCTTGATCAATACACTCAGTCAGGGGTAGTTATACTGACCGACCAGGACCCCAAGAACCAGGAACTGGCCAACTAAGAAAGACTTTTCATGACCTCAGGACATCCCATCGCGCTTTACAACTTTTGAAGTTGGAGTTGTTCTCCTTGTAATAAAGGGGGTTTAGGGGAGATTTGATAGAGGTGTACAAGATTATGACGGGTTTGGATGAGGTAGACAGAGAAAGGCTGTTCCCATTAGCTGATGGTACAAGGACTAGGGGGTTACAGATTTAAGGTTTTGGACAAGAGATACAGGGGGATGTGAGGAAGAACATTTTTTACGCAGCGAGTGGTAATGACCTGGAACTCACTGCCGATGCGGGCGGTGGTAGAGGAGACGATCAATGATTTCAAAAGGAAATTGGAGAGGCACTTGAGGGAAATAAATTTGCAGGGCAACAGGGACAGAGCGGGGGAATGGGACTGACTGCATTGCTCTACAGAGAACTGGCATGGACTCGATGGGCCAAATGGCCTCCTCCTGTGCCGTAATGAATCTATGAATCTATGACTCTAAGTGTAGTCACTGTTGTAATGTAGGAAACTACAGGAAGTTGTCATGTTGGTTGAGGTTAAAGGGACTCCCACTCTGTCTAATAGGTTCCCAGGTGCAATCTGTTCCCTCCCCTAAGTCCACTAACACATATTTTTGGAGGGGTTGTGGGGAGGGGAGCAGTCACTGGTACCGTTAAATCCAGCCTGTTTTTTTTACCCTTGCTAGCCCAATTCATACCCCCCCACCCCCATTCCCCATTGCCATCCTGGGGAGATTGACTAACAGACTTTGGGCCTTCTTAGTCTTAGTGGCTTATTACCACACCAGTGGGGGGTAGAAGGCCACTGAACCATCAGGTCATCCTGGAAGTAATTTATAGTTGCCAGTCATTCCTGTAGTTGTTCCACGAAAGAAAATATGTCAATATTGCGAGATTAAAAAAATATCTTTGAACAGTCAAAAATGTTCCAACTCTGGAGACTTGAGCTAGCTTGACGATCCAGTGCCAGTACTGCCGGAGTGCTGCACTGTCAGAGGTACTGTCTTTCGGATGAGATGTTAAACCAAAGCCGCGTCTGTTCTCTCAGCAGAGAGTAAAAGATCCCGCAGCGCTATTCGAAGATCATCATCATCATCATAGGCGGTCCCTCGGAATCGAGCAAGACTTGCTTCCACTCCCAAAGTGAGTTCTTTGATGGCTGAACAGTCCAATACGAGAGCCACAGACTTTGTCACAGATGGGACAGACATTCGTCGAGGGAAGGGGTCGGTGGGGCTGGTTTGCCATGCCCTCCTTCCGCTGCCTGCGCTTGGCCTCTTCACGTTCTTTGCGTCGAGAGTCGAAGAGCTCAACGCCCTCCCGGATGCACTTTCTCCACCTCGGGCGGTCTTCAGCCAGGGTCTTCCAGGTGTCAGTGGTGATGTCGCACTTCACCAGGGAGGCTTTGAGGGTGTCCTTATAACGTTTCCGCTGTCCTCCTTTGGCTCGTTTACCACGAAGGAGCTCCGCATAAAGCATTTGCCTAGGGAGTCTCATATCTGGCATGCGAACTATGTGACCTGCTCAGCGAAGCTGATCGAGTGTGGTCAGTGCTTCAATACTGGGGATGTTAGCCTGGTCGAGGACACTGATGTTGGTGCGCCTGTCCTCCCAGGGGATTTGCAGGATTTTGCGGAGACATCGTTGGTGATATATCTCCAGCGACTTGGGGTGCCTTCTATACATCGTCCATGCCTCGGATCCATATAGGAGGGCGGGTATTACTACAGCCCTGTAGACCATGAGCTTGGTGGTAGATTTGAGGGCCTGGTCTTCAAACACTCTTTTCCTCAGACGGCCGAAGGCTGCACTGGCGCACTGGAGGCGATATGGAGCGTCCTCCTCCGTTTTGGATGCCCCCAAAAGTTTGTCAACATCCTTCGCTTGCTTCACGATGACATGCAGGCTGTGATCCTTACCAACGGATCCATTATAGACCCAATTCACGTCCGGACCGGGGTCAAACAGGGCTGCGTCATCGCTCCAACCCTCTTCTCAATCTTCCTCGCTGCCATGCTCCACCTCACAATCAACAAGCTCCCCGTTGGAGTGGAACTAAACTATAGAACCAGTAGGAAGCTGTTTAACCTACGCCACCTCCAGGCCAGGTCCAAGATCACCCAAATCTCTGTCGTTGAGCTACAGTACGTGGACTATGCCTGCGTCTGCGCACATTCAGAGGCTGAACTCCAGGACATAGTCAATGTATTCACTGAGGCATATGAAAGCATGGGCCTTACGTTTAACACCTGTAAGACAAAGGTCCACCACCAGCCTGTCACTGCCGCACAGCACTGCCCCCCAGTCATCAAGATTCACGGCACGGCCCTCGACAACGTGGACCATTTTCCATATCTTGGGAGCCTCTTATCAACAAAGGCAGACATTGATGCGGAGATTCAACACCGCTATTCGAAGAAGAGCAGGGGAGATCAGCCTGGTGTCCCGGCCAATATTCATCCCTCAACCAATATCGCTAAAAAAGATTATCTGGTCAATATCACACTGCTTTTTGTGGAAGCTTGCTGTGTGCAAATTGGCAGCCGCCTTTCCTACATTTCAAAAGTACCTCATCGGCTGTAAAGCACTTTGGTGCAACCTGAGGTCATGAAAGGCGCTATATTATTGCATGTATTGTTATTAAAGTGAAGTGATAACTAGCTATACATGAAAGTATTTTTGTAATTCGTTCATGGGATGTGGGCGTCGCTGGCAAGGCCAGCATTTATTGCTCATCCCTGCCAGCCAATTTCAGAGGGCAGTTGAGAGTCAACCACATTGCTGTGGGTCTGGAGTCACATATAGGGTAAGGACGGCAGATTTCCTTGCCTAAATGACATTAGTGAACCAGATGGGTTTTTACGACAGTCCGGTAGTTTCATGGTCACCATTACTGACTAGCTTTTTATTCCAGATTTATTTAATTAACTGAATTTAAATTGCCCAGCTGCCGTGGTGGGATTATGAACTCACGTCTCCGGATCATTAGTCTAGGCCTCTGGATTACTGGTCCGGTAACGTTACCTCTATTCTAGCATTCCCTCTATTGTAGAGTGGGACTTGTAGATTGTAGAGACACATCATTTCACAAGTCCACTCGCATTTTGGCCATGACTTGCATCAATTTTTTTGGAGTAAGTTGTTTTTTCTGGGGCAAGTTAAAAAATGTCATTTTTCCCCAAAGGTAAGTGCGCCGAAAAAAGGGCTTGGGAAACATTGGGCCCATAGAGTGAAGGGCGCTGCAGGTTTCTCTGATCTGCAACCCAGTTCAGACAGATACTTTTCATCCCTTCCCCAGTTCAGACACGTACTGTCATGTATGTATGCTTGGGGTTACTAGCCACCAGGTGGTGCCACTGTCGGAGGTCATTGGGCTGTACGCACGTGTGTGCAGCCCAGGTATAAAAGGCAAGCCATCATGTAATGTAATCACTTTGGTCCCTAATAAAGCAGAGCCAGGTTTGTACCTGTGTTAGTTTACAGTATTCAGTCTATCGAGTTATTACATACATAACAGGTACCCCTTCATCCCCTCCCCAGTTCAGACATGTCCCCTTCATCCCTCAATTAATGCTGGCACTCCCCAGCCCATGCTCACACACTCCTTTTGTCACCATCTCAAAGCACTACTCCCAGCATCTCCCCTCTACTGTACATTTCTTTCCCCCCCCCCACCCCCTTTTATCCCTAAGTTACTATCCTTTGCCCTTCCCTTTCTCCTTTTAATTGCTCCCCTTTCCACCCCTCAACCGTACTCCTATCTGAGTCTTGCTGCTAATGGCCCGGTTCCAGCTGCTGAGTGCTCTGGTCAGGATCTCCTGCTCTCACAAGAATGCCCACAAGTATGCAGTGACCCAAATCCCTTCCATTAGCAGCAGGACTTGGGTAGGAGTGGCACTGAGAGTACAGAGGCTCGACCACTTGATATGTGGCCCAGGCCTCCAAGGTACTGCTGGTCAGCATGTATACAGTGTCACCTGCATCGGGTACCCAATGTCGTTCATTTTTCAATCCGGCTCTATCAGAGCACAGTCACTTTTGTTCACCACTAACTTCAATTCCATTTTATTTTCCGGAGATCAGTATTGACAAGGATTGCTGATATGGGAAGAGGGAGATTTCATTCTTGTGCAATTGGGCGCTTTCCGGAGAATGTGGTTAAAGCTGGAGAACAGCAGAAATGGTCTCTCACTGATCATCGGAATTATTGGTGATAAATGTAAGGTATGCATCAGAAGTCTTTATCCTACATTGCTTTTTTTTTGAATAACATGCTCTACATGAAAGAAAGACTTACATTTATATAGCGCCTTTCACGACCACCAGACGGCTCAAAGCACTTTACAGCCAATGAAGTACTTGAGAAGTGTAGTCACTGTTGTATTGTGGGAAACACAGTGGCCAACTTGCGCACAGCAAGCTCCCACAAACAGTAATGTGATAATGACCAGATAATCTTTTTTGTTATGTTGATTGAGGGATAAATATTGGCCAGGACACCAGGGATAACTCCCCTGCTCTTCTTCAAAATAGTGCCACGAGATCTTTTACGTCCACCCGCGAGAGCAGACGGGGCCTTGGTTTAATGTCACATCCGGAAGACGGCACCTCCGACAGTGCAGCACTCCCTCAGCACTGCGGTGTCAGCCTAGATTTATGTGCTCACATCCCTGGAGTGGGACTTGAACCCACAACCTTCTGACTCAGAGGTGAGTGTGCTATCCACAGCTGACATATGCTTCAGATACACTATTTTGATTGCAGCAGGGTTCTTTCAAGATGGCACTGTGGAATTTATAAAATGAAGATGAATGTGGTAACATGTGTGGGGCACCCAGCACAAGGCGAGCCCCTTATTTCAAGTAGTCTCAACATGGAACGGGCCAAGTAAAAATAAATGTGTTTCATCACAAGATAAGACAAAAATTGAAGGCAGCAGCCTGGGCTGCTCTCACACACCTCCCAACCACTGGCCCGAGAGTGACATTGGCAAAGACCTGGCCGGGAGCAAGTTATCCGTCCTCCCTCCCAGCTGCAGGATGGTGTGTTATGGCAAAACTCTAAGAAGGGTGGAGAAAAGTAAGTCTTCCTCCTTCGTCAGCATTGAGCACTTTCAGGTCAGAGCACGCCTATTCTTCATAAATAATCCACCTCAACCTCTTCGTCCAACCCTCTCTGCATATCCTTCTATTCTTTTCTCCCTCATATTTATTTAACTTCCCTTTAAAGGCATCTAGGCGATTCGCCTCAGCTACTCCATGTAGTAGTGAGTTCCACATTCTAACCACTCTCTGAGTGTCAGCTGTGGCTCAGTGGGTAGCACACTCGTCTATGAGTCGGGAAGGTTGTGGGTTCAAGTCTCACTCCAGGGACTTGGGCACATAAATCTAGCCTAATGCTCCAGTGCTATGCTGAGAGAGTGCTGCACTGTTGGAGGTGCCGTCTTTCGGATGAGACATTAAACCGAGGCCCCGTCTGTTCTCTCGGGTGGAAGTAAAAGATCCCAGGGCACTATTTCGAAGAAGAGCAGGGGAGTTATCCCTGGTGTCCTGGCCAATATTTATTCCTCAATCAACATAACAAAAACACATTATCTGGTCATTATCACATTGCTGTTTGCGGGAGCTTGCTGTGCGCAAATGGTCTGCTGTGTTTCCCACAATACAACAGTGACGACACTCCAAAATTACTTCATTGGCTGTACTTCTTTTCCTGCTTTTGACCCCACTTCTCCTAGTCTTGGTATTCAGAGACGGTCTTGGTAAAACGCCCAGGATCACTAAACACAAAACCCAGCTTGTTGATCACTTTCAGCTACTGGACTTAGCGTGTGCCCCTCAACATCTCTCTCATCTTCGATGTGTGAATAGAGAATCACGTGGTCATGAAAGACGCTATATAAATGCAAGTCTTTTTGTTGAATCTGTCCTAGTTCCCCAGATCGAGCCAGGTCCTTCCATGTTTAATTTGGAATGATGATGTTATTGTTGCTCGGGTCAATGTGTTTGAAAGACTGAAGTCCTTTGAACATATATTCATGGAGTTGCTGCAAGTTATCAGCAAGTACCAGTATCTTGAGATTGGAAAGACATTTAAAAACGACAGCATAAATTCAAACCAATTGATTTCCAACAAGGTTGAGGTCGGTTAACCTGTTTAGCCGCTCAAACACACACACTCAGATTACAGAAAGCATGCTTTGATGAAGGCTCAATTCCTGAAGGCACTTTTGTTCTTTGAAGTAATAGGAATACAATTCCAGAATTTGTTTTCTGGTTAATCAGTAATATTTTCAAGTTTTTAAAAATCCAGTCAACATAGCATTGAGGAGTTTGAATATTCCATTTTCAGAGATATCCATGAACGTTAGCTTTTCCCGATGTATAAATTGGTTTCATTCTGTTTTTCCGCAGCCCCAATATGTGGAGGTTATTTAAGCCAGCCCAACTGTTGTAAACTTGATGGAGTTTGGTTGCCACTTAGATATAGCTCGTTTAAAATTGCTCCGGTGAACAGTCTAATGCTTGGAGAGACCATCTACATTGTTGAATGACAGCTCGAGACTTTGAAAAGTTGGGCAGTTGGAAAAGTCTTCTGATGGAGAACTTGTTGTGTATAGAAGAACTCCGCGAGGCTGAGTACTGTGAGCTAAACTTAGTGTGACCTTATTCTTCTTTCTTACAACTCCAGAGTGCCTAAACAACATGGCAACCAACCTTTTATACTGGCCCTGCACATGTGTGCAGGTGACCATTAGGACTCCAACAGTTGCGCCCTCTGGTGGCAAGTATTACATAATTGCATACATAACATCACTCCCCCCAAAGTCTTCGGTACAAGTTATTTACAAGTTGAGGCGATCCGGAGCCCTTCGCTCCCTGGTTGATCGTCAAAGTTCAGACCCTGGCGTGTGTGAGTTGGTCGGACCATTGCTGCACTGGTCTGACCGGACTGTCAGGAACGGTGGGTTCATCTTCGTGACTGACAGCGAGGTCGATTGCTGGTTGGGTGTGTGTTGGTGGCTCATCGATGGTGATGTCCTCTTCAAGTCGTTCCTGGTTGTCAGTAAATCGCAATTTGGTCTGATCTAAATGCTTTCTGCACGTTTGGCCATTTAACAGTTTGATTAAAAACACCTTATTCCCTTCCTTGGTCAAAACAGTGCCAGCAACCCACTTGGGACCATGACCATAACTCAGGACAAACACAGGGTCGTTAACATCAATGTCACATGAAACAGCCACGTGATCGTGGTACATGTTCTGTCGGTGTTGTCGGGTTTCCATGTGATCATTAAGACCCGGGTGGACTAGGGAGAGCCTGGTTTTGATGGCTCTCTTCATTAACAATTCTGCCGGGGGAACCCCGGTGAGCGAGTGAGGTCGCGTCCAGTAACTGAGCAGAATGCAAGACAAGCGGGTCTGCAGGGAGCCGTCCGTCACGCATTTCATGCTCTGCTTGATTGTTTGGACTGCCCGCTCCGCTTGACCATTAAACGCGGGCTTAAACGGAGCAGACCTGACATGCTTGATGCCATTGCGGATCATAAACACGTTGAATTCCGAGCTGGTGAAACACGGTCCATTGTCGCTGACGAGGACATCGGGCAAGCCACGGGTGGCGAACATGGCCCGGAGGCTTTCAATGGTGTCTGTGGACGTGCTGGATGACATGATTGCGCATTCAATCCATTTGGAGTAAGTGTCCACTACTACGAAGAACATCTTTCCGAGAAAGGTCGGTAAAATCTACGTGGATCCTGGACCACGGTTTGGAAGGTCATGACCACAGACTCAGTGGAGCCTCCCTTTGTGCATAGCTCAGTTGCGAACAAGTGTTGCACTGATGCACGCATGACTCCAAGTCCGAGTCAATGCCAGGCCACCAAACATGTGACCTGGCAATTGCCTTCATCATGACAATGTCTGGGTGGGTACTGTGTAGGTCATGTATAAACGTTTCCCTGCCTTTTTTTGACAAAACCACACGATTACCCCATAAGAGATAATCCGACTGGATGGACGCTTCATCTTTGCATCGATGAAACGGCTTAATTTCATCTTGCTTTTCCCTGGGAATGGCCGACCAGTTCCCATTTAGGACGCAACTCTTTACTAAAGATAACACAGGATCCTGGCTGGTCCAGATCCTGATCTGGTGAGCTGTGACGGGTGACCCCTCACTCTCAAAAGCATCCATGACCAGTAGCAAGTCTGCGGGCTGCGCCATTTCAACCCCAGTGGTGGGTAATGGTAGCTGGCTGAGAGCATCGGCACAGTTTTCAGTGTCTGGTCTGTGGTGGATAATATAGTCATAGGCGGATAATGTTAGTGCCCATCTTTGGATGCGGGATAAAGCATTGGTGTTTATATCTTTGTTCTCTGAAAACAGCAAAATGAGCGGCTTGTGGTCAGTTTCAAGCTCAAACCGAAGTCCAAATAGGTATTGGTGCATTTTCTTAATCCCATATACACATGCTAACACCTCTTTTTCGACCATACTATAGGCTCTCTCAGCCTTAGACAGACTTCTAGACGTGTATGCAACTGGTTGGAGGTTGCCCGATACATTGGCTTGCTGTCACACACAGCCAACCCCGTATGGTGAGGCGTTACAAGCTAGCACTAAACATTTGCATGGGTCATAGTGTACAGTAGCTTATTTGAACATAGGAGGTTCCTGCCCTTCTCAAAGGCTGTGTCTTGAGATTTGCCCCAAACCCAGTCATCACCCTTACGTAGCAACATGTGCAAAGGCTCTAACAATTGCTCAACCCAGGTAGAAAGTTACCGAAATAGTTGAGGAGTCCCAAGAACAAACGCAGCTCCATCACATTCTGTGCTCTGGCTGCATTCTTGATGGCTTCTGTCTGAGTCCGTGGGCCTGATGCTGTCTGCTGCAATTTTTCTCCCCAAAAATTCGACTTCTGGCATCAGGAAAACACATTTGGAGCATTTCAGCCTGAATCCCACTCCGTCTAGGCAACTTAGAACCTCTTCCAGGTTGTGTAGGTGTTCAATGGTGTCACGACCGGTGATCAGGATGTCGTCTTGAAACACAACGGTGCGTGGAACAGATTTCAGCAAACTCTCCATGTTTCTCTGGAAAATGGCTGCAGCTGAGCCAATCCTGAAAGGGATATATAAACAGCCCTTTGTGTGTGTTGATGCACGTCAGTCTTTTCGAAGATTCAGCCAGCTGCTGCTGTTATGTAGGCAGAGGTTAGGTCCAACTTGGTGAACAACTTCCCCCCTGACTAACGTTGCGAACAGGTCATCCGCCTTGGGCAGCGGGTACTGGTCCTGTAGTGAGACTCGGTTAATCGTTACCTTGTAGTCTCCACAGATTCTGACCGTGCCATTGCTTTTCAATACCGGAACAATTGGACTGGCCCACTCGTTGAACTCAACTGGCGATATGATTCCTTCGCGTTGGAGTCTGTCCAGTTCGATCTCGACTTTCTCCCTCATCATGTACGGAACCGCCCGAGCCTTGTGATGGACGGGCCGTGCATCGAGGCCTAGATGGATCTGTACCTTGGCGCCTGTGAAGTTGCCGATGCCTGGTTCGAATAGCGAGGGAAACTTGCTCAGTACTTGAGCACACGAGGCGTCATCCACTGAAGATAGTGTTTTGATGTTGTTCCAATTCCATCTAATTTTTTCTAGCCAGCTTCTACCGAACAGCATTGGGCCATTGCCTGGAACAATCCACAATGATAGGTCATGCTCCATCATATGATACCTTCACTGCCGCACTTCCAATGACTGGTATGAGCGCTTTGATGTAGGTACGCAGCTTTGCATTAATCGGGCTCAATTTGTGCCTTTGTGCCTTATTGCCCCACAGTTTCCCGAAAGCCTTCTGGCTCATTATTGACTGACTTGCACCCGTGTCCAACTCCATGGATACTGAACTCCATTTAATTTGACTTTCAGCATTATAGGAGGGCTCTTGGTGGTGAAGGTATGTACCCCATACACTTCTTCCTCGGGTTGAGTTACCTGTGCTGTGTGATCCGTGCTGGATTGATCATCCTCTGCCACGTGGTGTGTCGCTGCATGTTTACACATTCGCTGGAGGTGCCCCATTGTTACGCAGCCTTTGCACATGTAGTACTTGAATCGACATTGATGAGCCCAATGATTACCCCCGCATCGCCAACACGGTGCTAATGGATTCACATTCACCCCCGATGGCGGACTCTGAGTCATCACAGGTCTTGCAGCCGCAGACGTATAGGCCCTGCCATACGCAGTTCGGCCTGCTAGCGACGTCATTTTATGCACAGTATTTGTCAGTGAGCTTCGATGTTGAGAAGATATCTGTTTGGTGTTATCGTCTGTGGCCATGCATGCCTGGGCGATTGCAATGGCCCTGCTCAGGTCCAGGGTTTCGGCAGTCAGCAGCTTTCGAAGAATGACCTCGTGGCTGATGCCCAGCACGAAAAAGTACCGCAGCATTTCCCCCAACACAACTCCAAAATCGCAAGGTCCCACGAGGCGTCTCAGGTCGGCGACATAATCCGCCACGTCCTGGCCCCCGGAGCGATGGTGCGTGTAAAAGCGATACCTGGCCATGAGGATACTCTCCTTCGGCTTAAGGTAGTCCCGAACCAGCGTGCACAGCTCTGTATATTCCTTCTCCGTTGGTTTTGTCGGTGCGAGCAGATTCCTGATGAGGCTGTATATTTTAGGCCCACAGACGGTGAGGAGAACCGCCCTGCGCTTGGCCGCGTTAGTGTCTCCTTCCAGTTTGTTGGCCACGAAGTACTGGTCGAGATGCTCGACGAAGGCTTCCCAATCATCACCCTCTACGAATCTCTCTAATATTCCAACGGCAGCCATGGTTGCGTGAAAGTTCATATTCTGTAACTCGTCGCCAATTGTTGTATATAGAAGAACTCCACAAGGCTGAGTACTGTGAGCTAAACTTAGTGTGACCTTAGTCTTCTTTATTACAACTCCAGAGTGCCTAAAAAACATGGCAGTCAACCTTTTATACTGGCGCTGCATGTGTGTGCAGGTGACCATTAGGACTCCAACAGTCGCGCCCTCTGGTGGCAAGTATTACATAGTTACATACACAACAGAGATATCTAAGACCATTGTATCTCAAAGCTACAAGTCTCATCCTTCTTTGGAAAACAAATGTGCACAATAGCTGCATGTTTTCTCCTTTGCCAATAGCTGTGTTTGGTTAATGCAATATTTGGACACCGGCAGAATTAAGGTGCGATAAAGGAAACCAATTGCCACTCAGCTTCAGCACCTTCAAAGGGAGGTGCCTGAAGGCATTGCTTGCTAATGTTGTGATGCGATTGTGAGATAAATCTAATGTGGTTATATTGCGAAAAGGGACGCTGTTGTTTCCAACAGAACCAATGTTGTTAGCAGCCAAGTTCAGTGCCTGCAGCTGAGAATAAGGAATGTGTTCCATGGTTCCAGGTGAGGTTAGGCTTGAAATGGTATCGTTGCGAAGATCCAGCCTTCCTCGGGTTTTGCAGAACATCACTGCCTTAACAATATTAGCTAAAACGTTTTGCTTCAAACTCACATACTCCAGATGGTGCACTGAGTTAAATATATCGGGGGAAAGGTTGTGGGTTCAAGTCCCACTCCAGGGACTTGAGCGCAAAAGTATAGGCTGACACTCCAGTGCAGTGCTGAGGGAGTGCTGCATGGTCGGAGGTGCCATCCTTCAATGAGACTTTAAACCGAGGCCCCGTTTGCTCTCTCAGGTGGACGTAAAAGAAGCCATGGCACTATTTCGAAGAAGAGCAGGGGAGTTATCCCTGGTGTCCTGACCAATATTTATCCCTCAATCAACATAAAAAAAAAACAGATTATCTGATCTTGATCACATTGCTGTTTGTGGGAGCTTGCTGTGCGCAAATTGGCTGCCGCATTTCCTACATTACAACAGTGACTACGCTTCAAACAGTACTTCCTTGGCTGTAAAGCGCTGTGAGATGCCCGGTGGTTGTGAATGGCACTATATAAATGTAAGTCTTTCTTTCTATAAGGAGTTTTCAGATTGACGATCTTGCTAAATGTCTATTTATGCAATGTTTATCAAATTAAACAGATAATAATTTGTCTGTTATTATTAGACAAATTCAAAATGAAAGGCAAGCAAATTCCTGGAACGCGACAAGATTAAGAGAGCGCAGATTACTGTTGATCCTTAGATGTTCCAGGTTTTGGTAAATGACCAAAGGAAACGGGTGGCAGGGTTTCAACTAAATTCCCACTTCAGTTCAGGTGGGTAGTTGTGCTTGGAAGTTGTAATGTACATATCTGTGAGTATGCTCACTGGTCTGTAGAGCTGTTGCATTGTGAGTGGCTTAGCCAATCATGTGATGTTCACAAGACTCAATAAAACCCCAGCCAATTGGTCATCCACGATGAGGTATGAGGTTGTGAGCCTAGTCCATGAACTGGTAAAGTGTAGTGTGATCGTTAAACCTTTGTTGATAAACCAACTAGTTCTTAATAGCAATGTGCTGCTTTGAATTCTTCAGCAAAGAACCCATGAAACAAATACATTACAGAAGTGAGCAGAGTGCTTCTGTAACATTTCTGATATTGCGACCATAGACACAGAACATGAGAAAACTTTTCAGAAAATTGGAAACCAGGGCCTAGAAATTTATCTCTGGCGGGGGCACAAAACGGGTCTATCGGATTGGCCGCCTGTTATACGCAGCGTCTGATATTCAGTTCCATCGCAATGGATAATAGTACTCCCCAACAACAACAACTTGCATTTATTTAGCACCTTTAAACAACATTCCCTCTATATTTGCTTTGTACTGGGCAGACTACAAAACCCTCTGAGCACTACCTTTCTGCCCACGGGCAGCTTACATGTTAAAAGTGTCCCTGAATTTGAGGGCGGAGGCTTCCCGCGGGGAAATTCCTCCGATCCGCAAATAAAATGGCCGCGTACCTGGTGGTCCGGGAGGTACGGTCACTCACTGTCCTGGGCCTCTCCGGGTACCCCACGGGTAGAGGCCCACGCCAGAGGTAGGTTATTCGCAAGCACCCCTGGGATCGTGTGGACTGGCCCAACCAAAGAAGGGAACCCCCATTCATGTTTATGGGGATTCCGTGTGTACCGAAACCCCATGGGCCCCGAGTTTGGTCAAACCTAAGTTCCGCCCAAGTACCATCGGAAGGACGGCTAAGATCCTGACAGTACTTTGGGCGGCAGTTTGGTGGAAAAAACCGCCCCGGCGGAAAAAATGGGCCTTACACGCCGATTCTGGGGCGGCAGCGGGCGGTAGGTCATATTCGTGGCGGCAAATACGGCCCTCGGCAAAGTAACGGCGAGGATAGAGTCGGGCCCAGGGAGAGTGGGGGGAACGGGAAAAATAAAACATTTTCAACACATGAAAAAAAACCTACGACAAATCCTTCAGAAGACCCCATCCACCAAAATCGCTGCAAAAGAAATGAAAAAAAATCAAGTGCACTAAACCTTTCTTGCAGGTCTTCATACTTACTTCATACTAAGTTTTTTGAGTTAATATTTTTTGAATTCTAAATTGGTTGCAGTTGTAAAGTGATAATCACCACACTAAGCTAATTGGGCATGTTATTTATTCTGCCTCCACACGGTGGTCTCCTCTGCTGCTGGAGCGAAGGACCGGCCGGACCAAGCTGGGGAGTCAGCGGGCGGGAGGACTCTTGTCGGTGTTGCACGCCAGCGCACGCTCCCCAACGGTCTTCTTTCCCGGCCGGCGTGTAGACCCTGACCAAACTCGCTCGGAGGGGAGAGCCCCCAGAAAACAATCGGGACCACCGAGAAAACTCAGCGGCAGCTGCCGCTAAGTCTACCAAACTCGGGGCCCCGTAAGTATGAATGGAAATAACCCCCTAAACATGCATCTACACATCAAATAAATAAAAAAAAACATTGCATATTTAAAATTAATTGCAATGACATTTAATTAAATATTTAAAACAAAAAATTACTTTTTTGAAAATTAAATGTACATGTTTTAACGGGGCTAAAAAATAAATGTACCTTACTGCGCAGGGTTTTTAGTGTATGAATGATTGATAACGTTTCATTCTTATCTTTTTTAAAACTCTTACGCTGGTAAAGGCCGGCCTTATGCGCGCTTTTACCAGGCGTAGGAATTTCACAGACATTCGTTGGGCAGAAGTTGGGCAAATAGCCCAACTCTCCGCCCCCTAGTGGCTCTTTTCCCGGGGATGCGGTGACAGATCGCAAGTTTCGGAGTTCCATGCACGCGCGAACCCCAAACCTGCGCGGCCCTTACGGGCGCTTGCACACCTCGTACGCACCATCGGGGTCGCCAATTACAGCCCACAGTTCGCCACTGAACAAAGCTGTGGGCGCTCTGTTTATTTCAAGGAGCGGTACATTCCAGATTGCTGTGCTCCTTAGAGGGAGCCAAGACGCTTCACAGGAGCGTTATCAAACAAAAATTTCACATCAAACCGCATAATGAGATATCAGGACGAGTGCAGGTAGGTTTTTTACGGAGCTTCTTAAAGGAGGAGAGAGAGGTGTAGAAGAAAGTGGAGAGGTTTAAGAAGGGAATTCCAGAGCTTAGGGCCCAGGCAGCTGAAGGCACAGCCGGCGATGGTGGAACAATTAAAATCAGGGATGCACAAGAGGCCCGAATTGGAGTAGCGCAGAGGTGTGTTCCCTGTAATTGTTTTCGGGTCTCGCAGCCCATTCAAAATACCATGCATGGGCGTTTTTTTCAATTGAAAAAGTCGGCAAGCCGGCTGCATGGGACCCTGAGCAGGAGGGAACATTGGTGTAGAGATGTCGGAGTGTGGTAGGCCTGGAGTAGATTACAGAGATAGGGAGGGACGAGGCCACGGAGGGATTTGAAAATAAGGATGAGAATTTTAAAATCGAGGCGTTGCCAGACCAGGAGCCAATGTAGGTCAGCGAGCACAGGGGTTGCATTAGAAGGCAGGTAAAACTCCATTAACTCTGCCCCAATAATCTGCTCCATATTTCACTGCAGCTGAGAGAAGATTTGATTTGGACTTTCAAAAACCAAAAAGTTTCATCCGCGGAACTCCGCGAACTAAAATAAACTTTGAAACGATAAACTTTTGGAATTACTTTGGTAGATTTGTTTCTGGGCCAAGTAAATAGTTCACACCTCTGTCAGGTTTTGTCTGTCCAATTCTTTCCATTTGTCTATATCTCATTCTCTCCCATACCTGGCATCAGTGCTGGCTTACATTTCAGAGCTATGTCAATAAACCAATTGAGTTGCACTTCTGAGAACTCAAATAGTTTGCAGCCTCATAGGAAAGGACAGAGCTCACAAAATGTGTAGAGAACTCTAAATAAAGAAATTTCTACAACTATTGACGCATTATTTTAACATATCGGCCTCTGAATCATTCACTTCTATGCATATTGTTCATTGTTCATAGGTTTATATGTAACCTTCAGGGCTGCTGACCGAGGGCCGTGCGGCTCTTTGTCGGCCGGCGTGGACACGATGGGCCGAAATGGCCTCCTTCTGCGCTGTAAATTTCTATGTTTATAACTAGCGGGCAAGAGGGTGACTGGGCAGCCTGGCTACAGACCACTGCAAGTACTGTCCTTGATCAGGTGCCAAGACCCCCTTTATCCAGTTCACCATCACCACATGTCTGGCCAATGCACCCCAAAGCAGTACAGGGTATAAGGAACTTGGGGATGGCGCTACAACCCTTCAGTGTACAACACCATCGCACAACACAATTTCCACAGGACACTCTGCTACCCAACTAAACCAAGTGACTGTAATTGGCTTGAAAGCCTAAAAGTGAACTTGAGCACGACAAATTAGTAACAATAAAAGGGGCGAGCACAGAGCTGAAGAAAAAGACCACGGGTTGGATTTTCGGTTTTGCTCATTTCGGGGCAGTAATGGCGGCGGGGCGGTAAAGTTTGCGCCCGGGAACAGTTTGCGCCTCAGTAAGTAAAATTGGGCAGCTGGTCCCCGAGTGTGGGGCGGAGCGCTAAGGGAGGCGTTACACACCTCTCTTAGGGCTCTAGGCCAGCTGAGCATGCATAAGTCCCGAGCTAAACACTCGGCCTCGGAGCGCTCTGAGAGGGGCCCGGGGTGGGGCAAAAAAACCTGAAAAAAACCACCAAAAACATTCCCAATAAATAACTCACGCCACCACTACATAAATCGCAAAAAAACCCAAACAATCTCACTTACCCGAGGTCGACGTGACTTACCTCACTGCAGCTGCTACAGCTCGGACCACCCGCTTTCACAGGCGGTCCCAGCACGGCCTCTTCCGTCAAAACAGGCACCGAAAATCCCAGTGGGGCACTGGAAGCTATCCCTGTACCCCTGCACATGTGTATCCCTGTACTTGTGTACCTGTGTATCCCTGTACTTGTGTATCCCTGTACCCGTGTACATGTGTATCCCTGTACTTGTGAACCTGTGTATCCCTGTACTTGTGTATCCCTGTACCCGTGTACATGTGTATCCCTGTACCCGTGTATCTGTGAATGCCTGTACTTGTGTACCTGTGTATCCCTGTACCCGTGTACATGTGTATCCCTGTACTTGTGTACCTGTGTATCCCTGTACCCGTGTACATCTGTATCCCTGTACCAGTGCACGTGTATCCCTGTACTTATGTACATGTGTATCCCTGCACCCCTGTACCTGTGTATCCCTGTACCCGTGTATCCCTGTACATGTGTACATGTGTATCCCTGCACCCCGTACCTGTGCATTCCTGTACCTGTGTACCCCTGTACCTCTGTATCCCTATACCCGTGTATCCCTGTACTTGTGTACCTGTGTACCCCTGTACCTGTATCCCTGTACCCATGTATCCGTGTGTCCCTGTACTCCTGTACCCATGTACCTGTGTATCCCTGTACTCCTGTACCCATGAATCCCTGTACCGGTGCATCCCTGTACCTGTGTGTCCCTGTGTACCCCTGTACATGTGTATCCCTGTACCTCTGTACCTGTGTATCCCTGTACTCCTGAACCCGTGTACCCCTGTACCTGTGCATCCCTGTACCTGTGTACCCCTGTACCTCTGTATCCCTATACCCGAGTATCCCTGTACTTGTGTACCTGTGTACCCCTGTACCTGTATCCCTGTACCCATGTACCCCTGTACCCATGTATCCGTGTGTCCCTGTACTCCTGTACCCATGTACCTGTGTATCCCTGTACTCCTGTACCCATGAATCCCTGTACCGGTGCATCCCTGTACCTGTGTGTCCCTGTGTACCCCTGTACATGTGTATCCCTGTACCTCTGTACCTGTGTATCCCTGTACTCCTGAACCCGTGTACCTCTGTACTCCTGTACCTGTGCATCCCTGTACCTGTGTACCCCTGTATCCCTATACCCGAGTATCCCTGTACTTGTGTACCTGTGTACCCCTGTACCTGTATCCCTGTACCCACGTATCCGGGTGTCCCTGTACCCCTGTACCCATGTACCTGTGTATCCCTGTACTCCTGTACCCATGAATCCCTGTACCGATGTATCCCTGTACCTGTGTGTCCCTGTACATGTGTATCCCTGTATATGTGTATCCCTGTACTTCATTGGCTGTAAAGTGCTTTGGGACGTCTGCTGTTGATGAAAGGCGCTATATAAATGCAGGTCTTTCTCTCGGTTAAAGCTGACACTCTCCTTCCACTGCACCAAGCTCAGTTGGTTGCACGCTTACCTTCGAATCAGAGTCAGGAGGTTAAGTCTCGTTATGGACTTCAACACACAACCTCGGCTGATAGTTCAACGCGGCAATGCGGCAGTGATGGAGGCACTGTCTTTTGAAAGAGACATGAAACTGTAGCCCCATCCGCCTGCTTGGTTTGGACAAGCCCAGAAGAAACCCACCTGCAGATCCTTGACAAAGAGCGTAACCAGGATTTAGAAGTAGCCTTTTCAGATACTGATGTAGGAACAGTGCAACTAGTTGCATTTGTATAGCGCCTTTAGCGTGGCAAAACTTCCCAAGGCACTTCACAGGAGTGCCATCAGACGAAGTTTGACACCGAGCTGCATAAAGAGATATTAGGGCAGGTGACCAAAAGCTTGGTCAAAGAGCCCGCTTTTAAGGAGCGGCTTAAAGGAAGGAGGCGGAACGGTTCGGGGAGGGAGTTCCAGAGCTTCGGGCCTTGGCAGCTGAAGCCACGGCCGCCAATGGTGGAGACAAGGAAATCGGGGATACACAAGCGGGCAGAATAAGGGCTGTCGGGCCAGAGATAGGGAGCGGGGCGAGGCCATGCTCTGTAGATGTGAAGCACTCGTGGACCACCCGTGGCATTGCTCATGGGGCGGTCAGTGGTTTGGAGGAAAGTTCACCTGTTAACCAGCTGCTTCCCTACGGCAATCCATAACGTTAGCTGCTTGTTAATTGTAGCCGAGGTGAATTAGAGGTCAGTAAACCTCTTGTAAATTTCAGGCTCCAGGGAAAAGCTCGGCTTTCCTGCTCTTGTTTTTAATGTTGCTATAGATCAGTAATAAAATGTGACATCTGGCGCGTGGCCACTCAAAGCTACGCATAAAACTTTAATGTTATTTTTGAAATAAAGATGATGCATTATTTTTGTCCGTCATATTTGCTGCCACACTTCAGAGCAGGGAAATTTATTTAAGTAAATTTTTTGCAGATAATTGGCTGAGATGCAAGTTTCGTGTGTTATGTTGGTGGAGAGTTTCTTTGGGCCCAAATTTCCCCATGAGTTGCACCGTGTTTTTGGTGTAACTTGATTTTTCTGGTGTATCCTTTAAGTTGCAAATATGGCCATTTAATTTGCGGCAGTGTAAGTGAGTTAGTTAGGTTTTTTGTTAGGTCAGTTTTTTTTCCCCAAAAGGGGGCGTTCCCAGTCACTTACACCATTTATGGCAATTTGACCAGAAAAAAGTTTACTAAACTAACAGAAAGACCTTACTTACGGTTAAGGAATCGGCGCAAGTAACTACATTTAAAGCACCACCAAGCACCAAACAAAGCACAAAAAGTAATAAGCAATTAATTAACAAGTAAAATAGAAGGAACCCTGCCCCTAAAGCACCAAAATCAGCAAATAACAAATAAATAATAGAAGTCCTACCTTTGGGGAACGCAGTGGGCCACCGATGAGGGAGCCCATTCGGTCAGGGCTAGGGATGGCGTGCTTCAGCCCCTCCCACACAGCCTGCAGCGCGCGTTTGCAGAAACGGCCTGCCAGGAGCTACTGCACATGCGCGCGGACTCCAGCGCGCATGTGCAGAGGTCCCGGCACTGTTTTCAGCGCCGGGACCTAGCTCCGCCCCCTTCTGTTCATTGTACGCCACACCAGCTCCACAGACGGCCTGAGAATCGGCCATAATCGCAGGGAGTTTTTCCAGCGCAGCTTTTGAGGTAAAAAGTCGGCGGGGAGCTCGGAAAAAAACGGAGGGCCAAATTTGGGCCCTTTATATACATTCCAAACAATTGACATTCTTTGGAACTTATATAAAGACTCTCTCCACCAACATACAATACGATAACTACGATAACCACAATGTCTATACTCTTTAACATGAAAAATAATCTTAGCAATTAGTTAAAAAAAAAACAAAGGTAGCAGACATTTTAGCTTGCATTCTTGTCCACAGTCTCAAGATTAAAGAAAGACTTGCATTTCTATAGCACCTTTCACAACCTCAGGATGTCCCAAAGCGCTTTACAGCCAATGAAGTACTTTTTTGAAGTGTGGTCACTGTTGTAATGTGGGAAACGCGGCAGCCAATTTGCGCACAGCGAGCTCCCACAAACAGCAATGTAATAATGACCAGATAATCTGTTTTTGTGATGTTGATTGAAGGATAAATATTGGCCAGGACGCTGGGGATAACTCACCTTGCTCTTCATCAAAATAGTGCCATGGGATCTTTTACGTCCACCTGAGAGAGCAGACGGGACCTCGGTTTAACATCCCATCTGAAAGACAACACTTCCAACTGTGTAACAGTACTGGACTGGAGTGTCAGCCTAGATTATTGTACTCAAGTCTCTGGAGTTGGCACTTAAATCCATGACCTTCGAAGGTGAGAGTGCTACCCACAGAGCCACTGCTGGCACTAACAATTAAAACGGTAGATCCTTCTGAAGTACAGCTCAAACTTAAAACCACACTCCAGTCCCTGACCAAACATCAATTAAACTCTGAATGACCTTAGCTCCTGTGTTTACTTAACAACAATGTGACTTTTGGCCTGAAGAGGGCACAGATTCACCACAGCAGAATAAAGCATTCTTCGTTGGATGGGATAACACTGCTTTCATTATAAAATAGTATGTTATTCAAGTTATCATGAATAATACCAGTAGTGTGTGCAAATTTCGATGCCATACTTCTTAAAAAAAAAGCCGAGTTGATTTGGGAATCAGCTAAGACCAATCTATTTTAAAATTAACTCTCGGGATATTGGCATCACTGGCAAGGCCGATATTTATTGACCATCCCGAGGTGACCTGAGAAGGTGGTGATGGGCCTTCTCTTTGAACTGAGTGGCTTGCCAGGCCACTTTAGAGGGCAGAAAAGAGCCAACTACGTTGGTGTGGGTCTGGAGTCACATGTGGACCCAGACCTGGGTAAAGCCAGCTGATTTCCTTCTCCAAATGACATCAGTGAACCAATTGGGTTTTTACGACAATCTGACAGCTTCATGGTCACTTCTGCTGACAACTGCTTTTTATCTCCAGATTTGTTTCAAAAAACTCAAATTCAGAGACCGCCTTGGTGGGATTTGAACTCATGTATACTGGATTATTAGTTCACTTTCATCATCATAGGCAGTCCCTTGAAATCAAGGAAGACTTGCTTCCACTCTAAAAGTGAGTTCTCAGGTGTCTGTACAGTCCAATACGGGAATTAAAGTCCCTGTCACAGGTGGGGCAGGCAGTGGTTGAAGGAAAGGGTGGGTGGGGAGTCTGGTTTGCCGCACGCTCCTTCCGCTGTCTGCGCTTGGTTTCTGCATGCTCTCGGCGATGAGACTCGAGGTGCTCAGCGCCCTCCTGGATGCTCTTCCTCCACTTAGGGCTTTCTTTGGCCAGGGACTCCCAGCTGTCGGTGGGGATGTTGCACTTTATCAGGGAGGCTTTAAGGATATCCTTGAAATGCTTCCTCTGCCCACCTGGGGCTCGCTTGCCGTGTAGGAGTTCCGAGTAGAACGCTTGCTTTGGGAGTCTTGTGTCGGGCATGCGGACAATGTGACCCGCCCAAAGGAACTGGTCGAGTATGGTCAGTGCTTCGATGCTGGGGATGTTGTTCACTTTATTAAATTACTTGTCCAGCAACATAACCAAAGCACTATTGTACAATCAACCACCAAATCTCCTGAGCAGTAACAACAACAACTTGTATTTATATAGCGCCTTTAACATAGTGAAACGTCCCAAGGCGCTTCCCAGGAGTATTAGGAGATAAAAATTTGACATCAAGCCGCATAAGTAGAAATTAGCGCAGGTTGGTCAAAGAGGTAGGTTTTAAGGAGAGTCTTGAAGGAGGAAAGAGAGGTAGAGAGCTGGAGAGGTTTAGGGAGGGAGTTCCAGAGCTTGGGGCCCAGGCAACAGAAGGCACGGCCACCAATGGTTGAGCGATTGCAATCATGAAGGGCAGAATTAGAGGAGCGAAGATATCTCGGACGGGTTGTGGGGATGGAGGAGATTACAGAGATGGGTAGGGGTAAGGCTGGAAAATAATTCTGACCTTGAACTAGTCTGAGTATCGAGTAAGAATAATTGGCATGTAGTTTATTTCACGAGAACAATGATATCTTGTATTTTTTAATGTCACAGATCGGCGTGTTAGTTAGTGGCATAATAGATTGTGCGTTGCCTGGTAAAATGTTCCTGTCTGTATCAAATACTGTTGACTTACCACAAGGGTGCAGAGGAAGATCTAGCTAATGGCTCTGAAAGGCAGCTTCCCCGGGTCCGTACGGAGTGTGTGTATGGAGTGTGTACAGAGTGTGTGTACAGAGTGTGTGTACGGAGTGTGTACAGAGTGTGTACAGAGTGTGTACAGAGTGTGTACAGAGTGTGTGTACGGAGTGTATACGAACCCGGGAAGGCATCGCAAGAGCCGGTTTTCGGCGCGCAATGCGCATGCGCTGAAAACCGGCTTTTCTGATGTGTCAAGTTCTGGCTCGACAGATCCTCCGCATCTTTGGGAGAAGAACGCTCGCGTGGGCGAGATTGGGCTATTTGCCCATCTCTTGCCCAGCGAATGTTCTTCAAGCTCTTGCGCCTGGTAAAAGCAGGCACATAGCGGACTTTTATCAGTGTAAGAATTTTTAAAAAACATATAAAAATAACATTTTAAAACACATTTTTATGTTAAAAACCCTGTCCACTAAGGTAAGTTTATTTTAAACCCGAATTAAAACACTTAGAAAAAAACATTTCTAAAACATTTAATGAACTTGAATTTCAATTAATGTTAAATATGTGATGTCTTTTTTATTTTTTATATTGTGTTTAGTGTGTTTTTTTTCTCATTAATAGCAATGAGAATGCGTAGATACGGAGTTCTCATTGCTATTAATGAGAATACTGTACCTGATTGGTTGTGCGGTCACACATAACTGCACCGTCTGTGTCCGAACCGAGTGGACGGGACCGTGGGAAGTAAAGCCCTCCCCACCCCGATCGCAGGCGCCTCCGGGACCAACAGGTACATCCGTAGAAAATTCTTGGGTTGGAGGCGTTCGTCCATGGGAAGCCTCCGAGCTGAGTTTCAGGCCCAGTATATACGTGTAAGTGGGCTGCACTCCTGTGCAAACCCAAGCAAGGGCACGGTTGACAGATTGTCATCATTTATTGAAGGCAGCGAGCAGCACAAAAGCAAAGTAATGCGGATGCTGGAATTTGAAATAAAAACAGAAAATGCTGGCAATCTCAGCGGGTCAGGCAGCGTCTGTGGAGAGAGTTAACGTTTCAGGGCGATGACCCTTCGTCAGAACTGGCGATAGTTCTTAATGAACAGATTCTTAAGGAGCACTGAAAGGGGGAGGGGAGGAAAAGCGACAAGCGGAAATCCCGTCTGAGGGAAGAGCAGAACTTCTTCAAGGTGGACATTCCGAGAAGAGAAGTGGCAGTGAATTAAACACTAATACAAAAGCAAAATACTGCGGATGCTGGAATCTGAAATAAGGACGGTTTTCATCATCCAGCTCGGAGGTGAATTAAACACAGAGTTGCCAAGCTCAGGATTACTCTTCTATTTATAATATTGACAAGTTCAAATAAGAAAACACATTCTCCTTACAACAGTTACTAGGGCCTGATTAATGTGAGGAAAAAGAAAGACTCGGAATTATATAGTGCTTTTTATGACCACCGGACGTCTCAAAGCGCTTTACAGCCAATGAAGTACTTTTGGAGTGTAGTCACTGTTGTAATGTAGGAAACGCAGCAGCCAATCTGCGCACAGCAAGCTCCCACAAACAGCAATGTGATAATGACCAGACAATCGGTTTTTGAAATGTTGATTGAGGGACAAATATTGTCCCAGACATGGGCGCTATGAGACGTCGGGTGGTCGTGAAAGGCACTGTATAAAACTTTCTTTAGCATATATGCAGCTTAACGTAATATCAGATGATCATTCCTTTTGTTATTTAATTACTCCACCCTATCACAGACCTTCCCCTTTGTTCTTTCCTCCCCCCACCACTCCGCCGCCCCTATTTCCCTGGCTCTGTACTTGCTTATAAACTTTTAAATCTCTAACTTCTTCCACTCATCGACCTGAAATTCTGTTTCTCTCTCTCTTGCTGACTTGCTGAGTGTTTCCACCATTTCCTGTTGTAATTTTGGAGCGCGGGGAATTGGGACTCGGTGGCGATGCTCTCACACTGATCCGGAGCCAGTTTTGGCCTTGGCCCGCTGTGTAACGCTGGCGGAAGATCGGCGTCTGTTTGTGCCTCTTCTCCGGATCTTCCACCAAAGTTAAGAGCGGGTGACTGGAGAACGGCGGCAGAATTCGACCCGTGATTTACGCACCGCAAGTTTAGCGTTAGAGCGACGCCGAGAAAGCTTCATGCTAAATGTGCAGTGTGAATGTGTCAGGGTATCTTTACACAACGGATCCACTGGGTGGCAGCAAAGCCACGGGGCTGGATTTTCATGATTTAGCCCGACCACTGGTTTTCCGGTGGTATTTACAAATCGCGTTTTTGTTGACCGCTGAAATACCACTTTCACTCAAGGCCGCTATTTTCATCCAATATGACCAGTGGTAGGGCTAACTGTATTTTGTTCTTATTTTTGATCGTGCAACACACAAAGTAAAATGGGTAGTATTTTTGCGGGTGCTAAAAATTGTAATATTGATGAATTCACCTCTAGTGGTAATTTTCGGTGGTATTTCGATGTTGGAGACTTGGCCACGGGTAAAAGCAGCACCGGGCGGGGGTTGATGTTTTATTGCTGCTTTTATTCTTGCTGTTGATGTTGTAGTTCTTGTAGTTGTTCTTCTTGTGTTATTGTTGTTATATTGTTGTTGCAGAGCTGGTCTGCCACTGGACCAAGACCTGGCTCTGTCGACCCCGTGTGGTGGCTGGTGTGCAACAGTCACCACACGTTAAAAAAATCCACGCACAGGCATCTTCCACCCTTCAACATGTAGTTCGGGACCTGGAATATTAGGTCCTTCATTGAAAACACCTGTGAACTTTTTGACGTGGAAGCAAGTCATCCTCGATTCGTGGGACTGCCTGTGATGATGATTGTTGTTCCAAAAAATGTTAAATAGTTGAAATTAAAAAAATATTTATTTATTGACTTCTACATTTTTCAAAGTTTACAACACTTTAAAACATTTTGTTGAATGTAACCATTCTTGTACTGTGTCTAACTTTTAGAAATTGAAGGGTAAAACTCAACGATAGAGTGGGCGGTAAAGGTGAAATGTAACTCTCACTGTTCAAACAAAGCGTTGATTTATGAGCTGCTGATGTCCTCAAATATCTCTAAATATCGTCAAATATTCTCAAATGGTCCTCAAATTTGCTAAAACAATCCACTAAAAGCCTCAAATAACCTTAAAATCCAACTGAACTCACATAAAGATGTCTGTGTAAAGCTCCGCCTCCTCCCATGTGGAATGGACGGCAGCTCCATTTTAAAAAATGGCGTCCGTGGCACTGGATTCGATCAGATAAGATCAGATAAGACTACACTTTTCTCAGTGGTAATTTAGGCCAGTGGTAAAAATGGTGGTTTTGATGAATTTACCTCTGGTGGTAATTTTCGGTGGTATTTCGGTGCTGCACACTTAATGACGTCATAAAAACGACAAAAAAATAAGATCGGTGGTATTTCTTTTTACCACCGGTGGTAAATCACTGATGAATTTAACACCAGTGCTAAATTATGAAATCGGCGATATTTCAGTGGTAATCTGCGATTAATTTACCACCGATGGTATTTTCGGTGGTAAATGATCGAAAAAAATGACAAAAATCCAGCCCATATGGTCTTTTTGCAGCCAACGCTGCAAGAAAGAATTACATTTTAGGATATCTCAAAGCGCTGTATGAAGTACTTTTGAAATATAGTTACTACTGTAATGTAGAAAACATGGCAGCCAATTTGTGCACATCATGCTATGTTGAATTGAGAGATAAATATTGGCCAGGACACCGGGGATAACTCTTCTGCTCTTCCTCAAAATAGTGCTGTGGGACCTTTTACGTCCACCTGAGAGAGCAGATGTGTTAATGACCAGATAATCTGTTTTTTTGGTTTAACGCTTCATCCAAAACACGGCACCTCTGACTGTGCAGCACTCCCTCATTACTGCACTGGAGTGCTCAAGTCCCTGGAATGAGATCAGAAAAGGTACAAGCCAAGAAATCCGGACAAGTAGCGGCTGTTTTTTGGGCGCTTATAGGGGCTTAAACAAAGGGGACTACAGTGGGATGAGGGCAGAGTTGGCTAAAGTAGACTAGAAACACAGACTAAATAGTGGCACAATTGAGGAACAGTGGAGGACTTTTAAGGAGCTCTTTCATAGTGCTCAACAAAAATATATTCCAGTGAAAAAGAAGAGCGGTAAGAGAAGGGATAACCAGCCGTGGATAACCAAGGAAATAAAGGAGAGTATCAAATTAAAAACCAATGCATATAAGGTAGCCAAGGTTAGTGGGAAAATAGAAGATTGGGAAAATTTTAAACAACAGCAAAGAATGACTAAGAAAGCAATAAAGAAAGGAAAGATAGATTACAAAGGTAAACTTGCGCAAAACATAAAAACGGATAGTAAAAGCTTTTACCGATATATAAAATGGAAAAGAGTGACTAAAGTAAATGTTGGTCCCTTAGAAGATGAGAAGGGGGATTTAATAATGGGAAATGGGGAAATGGCTGAGACCTTAAACAATTATTTTGCTTCGGTCTTCACAGTGGAAGACACAAAAACCATGCCAAAAATTGCTGGTCACAGGAATGTGGGAAGGGAGGACCTTGAGACAATCACTATCACTAGGGAGGTAGTGCTGGACAGGCTAATGGGACTCAAGGTAGACAAGTCCCCTGGTCCTGATGAAATGCATCCCAGGGTATTAAAAGAGATGGCGGAAGTTAGAGCAGATGCATTCGTTGTAATCTACCAAAATTCTCTGGACTCTGGGGAGATACCAGCGGATTGGAAAGCAGCTAATGTAATGCCTCTGTTTAAAAAAGGGGGCAGACAAAAGGCAGGTAACTACAGGCCGGTTAGTTTAACATCTGTAGTGGGGAAAAATGCTTGAAGCTATCATTAAGGAAGAAATAGCAGGACATCTAGATAGGAACAGTGCAATCAAGCAGACGCAGCATGGATTCATGAAGGGGAAATCATGTTTAACTAATTTACTGGAATTCTTTGAGGATATAACGAGCATGGTGGATAGAGGTGTACCGATGGATGTGGTGTATTTAGATTTTCAAAAGGCATTCGATAAGGTGCCACACAAAAGGTTACTGCAGAAGATAAAGGTACGCAGAGTCAGAGGAAATGTATTAGCATGGATAGAGAATTGGCTGGCGAACAGAAAGCAGAGAGTCGGGATAAATGGGTCCTTTTCGGGTTGGAAATCGGTGGTTAGTTTGTGCCACAGGGATCGGTGCTGGGACCACAACTGTTTACAATATACATAGATGACCTGGAAGAGGGGACAGAGTGTAGTATAACAAAATTTGCAGATGACACAAAGATTAGTGGGAAAGCAGGTTGTGTAGAGGACACAGAAAGGCTGCAAAGAGATTTAGATAGGTTAAGCGTATGGGCTAAGGTTTGGCAGATGGAATACAATGTCAGAAAGTGTGAGGTCATCGTGCTTGGGGGAAAAAAACAGTAAAAAGGAATATTATTTGAAAGGGGAAAAATTACAACATGCTGCAGTGCAGAGGGACCTGGGGATCCTTCCTGAAAAGTTAGTTTGCAGGTGCAGCAGGTAATCAGGAAGGCGAATGGAATGTTGGCCTTCATTGCGAGAGGGATGGAGTACAAAAGCAGGGAGGTCCTTCTGCAACTGTATAGGGTATTGGTGAGGTCGTACCTGGAGTACTGCGTGCAGTTTTGGTCACCTTACTTAAGGAAGGATATACTAGCTTTGGAGTGGGTACAGAGACGATTCACTAGGCTGATTCCGGAGATGAGGGGGTTACCTTATGATGATAGATTGAGTAGACTGGGTCTTTACTCGTTGGAGTTCAGAAGGATGAGGGGTGATCTTATAGAAACATTTAAAATAATGAAAGGGATAGACAAGATAGAGGCAGAGAGGTTGTTTCCACTGGTCGGAGAAACTAGAACTAGGGGGCACAGCCTCAAAATACGGGGGAGCCAATTTAAAACCGAGTTGAGAGGGATTTTCTTCTCCCAGAGGGTTGTGAATCTGTGGAATTCTCTGCCCAAGGAAGCAGTTGAGGCTAGCTCATTGAATGTATTCAAGTCACAGATAGGTAGATTTTTAACCAATAAGGGAATTAAGGGTTACGGGGAGCGGGCGGGTAAGTGGAGCTGAGTCCACGGCCAGATCAGCCATGATCTTTTTAAATGGCGGAGCAGGCTCGAGGGGCTAGATGGCCTACTCCTGTTCCTAATTCTTATGTTCTACTAAGTCCCCAATATGGCGGGCAGGAAGGGCCGGCAATGTGCTGTCCGCCATATTAGTATAGGAGGTTCGCTGGTGACAGGAGCGTCTGCCGGTGTCAATTTGAGTGCAGAATAATATATTTACATTCGGGTTCTGCTCTTCATGCAGGCCCTTTATTCCAGTTTTGATTGGCTCACCACTTCACTCGACACGTGCTGACCTGGTACTGCACAGCGTACCGCGAACCGGCAGGAAGGCTCCTCGCTGATGCTATTTAAAGGCAGCACGCACTGTTACAGGTTAATTGCCGGTTTAATAGTTCTGGACTTCTGGACATTTTGAGCTGTGTTCCATCACTCTGGAAAGTTTACTTTATCTGCAGAGAGGGGGAGGGTTTTTTGTTGCTCTTGCACTGTTGTTGTCCTTCACAACATTACAACAGTGACTACACTCCAAAAGTACTTCATTGGCTGTAAAGCGCTTTGAACCGTCCCGTGGTCGTGAAAGGCGCTATATAAATGCAAGTCTTTCTTTCGTTTTGCCGCATCAATAGTCTGGCTGCAGACATGACTGGTCTGGTTGGGCAGCCTTTGGAAATAGAGGACGAAGGGGAGCAGCAAGGACGACACCACGGAGCAGGAGAAGCTTCCAGAAGAGGGAGGAGGAGGAGATCATATCCACAGAGAGTCTTCAGGGAGTACTTCTCCCATGGGATTTTTTACGTCCACCTGAGAGAGCAGACGGGGCCTCGGTTTAACCTCTCATCCGGCAGGCAGCACCTGCATAAGAACATAAGAAATAGGAGCAGGAGTAGACTATAAGGCCCCTCAAGCCGGCTCCACCATTCAATAAGATCATGGTTGATCTGATCATGGACTCAGCTCCACTTCCCCGCCCGCTCCCCATAACCCTTTACTCCCTTATCGCTCAAAAATCTGCCTTTCTGCGCCTTAATTATATTCAATGACCCAGCCTCCACAGCTCTCTGAGGCAGAGAATTCCACAGATTTACAACCCTCAGAGATGAAATTCCTCCTCATCTCAGTTTTAAATGGGCGGCCCCTTATTCTGAGACTATGCCCCCTATATTTAGTTTCCCCTATGAGTGGAAATATCCTCTCAGCATCCACCTTGTCGAGCCCCCTCATTATCTTATATGTTTCAATAAGATCACCTCTCATTTTTCTGAACTCCAATGAGTATAAGCCTAACCTACTCAACCTATCTTCATAAGTCCACCCCCTCAACTCCTGAATCAACCGAGTGAACCTTCTCTGAACAGCGTCCAATGCAAGTATATCCTTCCTTAAATACGGAGAACAAAACTGTACGCAGTACTCCAGGTGTGGCCTCACTGATACCCTGTACAGTTGTAGCAGGACTTCTCTGCTTTTATACTCTATCCCCCTTGCAATAAAGGCCAACATTCCATTGGCCTTCCTGATGACTTGCTGTACCTGCAGACTAACTTTTTGTGTTTCAGGCACAAGGACCCCCAGGTCTCTGTACTGCAGCACTTTGCAATTTTTCTCCATTTAAATCTTGTTTGATAACGCTCCTGTGAAGCACCTTGGGACATTTCACTACATTAATGGCTCTAAATATATCCACGTTATTGTTGTTGTTGCAAATGGAAACATTTCACACTGGTTCAGTGCTGTTTTGAGTTGTTTGAAGGTACAGAGCAGAGAAAGAGCTTTACCACCTATCTGCGCTATCACCGATCTAGCAATAAATGCTGATAAGACCAACTACCATTCTCAGCAGTGACATCCCTCGAAGCGTTTATGGGCTGATCGATTGGTACAAATGTCGCAGCCCCTCAACACGCACACACACACACGGTTGTTTTAAGTCAATGTTGCTGAAATGGAACTTCAGCTTGGAGGTGACGTGGGATTGTTCTTCACACACCCCTGCCTGTAGCGCACCGCTGGAATAAAAACCCCCAGCCTTCGCAGTGGGCTGCAAGAACAGCTGAAAGGATATTAAGGGAATCAAGGGATTATGGGGATCAGGCAGGAAAGTAGAGTTGAGGTCGCAGATCAGCCATGATCTTATTGAATGGCGGAGCAGGCTCGAGGGGCCGAATGGTCTACTCCTGCTCCTATTTCTTATGTTCTTAAAGCAAGATAATTTCAGAATGCATCAGTAATTATTGCTTTGGAGAGATGTAGATTTTATGATCTGCATAAATGACTCCCTGGGAGAGAGTTGTGCTTCCTTATCAAGACTCAGAAGTTAGCGAATTTCTTGCTTGTAATGACTGATGGAAGAAGCTTGAACTGAGCACTTGGTCAATGTGTCAGCGTTGTTCCAGCTTCCCAGACCCCAGAACAAGTCAGCCGATCTGGCACTGATTCACATGGCGCTCCCAATAGGCTCTTGTTAAAAATTGCCACGAAACAACGAGTGACTGGATGTCACCTCCTTTATATGGATAATATAGGTTCAATGGTTTTTCTTTGTTACACAGGTTAGGCCCCTCTGTCGGCTGGAGTTCACAGATGATACAATTGCATGGTGTAACAGACATCAGTATCTTTAACATCAGTAAAATCTGACAGTTGTGCGTCCTTGACAAAGCCTCCCTGATAAAGTGCAACATCCTCACCGACACCTGGGAGTCCCTGGCCCAACACTGCCCTATGTGGAGGAAGAGCATCCGGGAGGGCGCTGAGCACCTCGAGTCTCGTCGCCGAGAGCATGCAGAAATCAAGCGCAGGCAGCGGAAGGAGCGTGCGGCAAACCAGACTCCCCGCCCACCCTTTCCTTAAACCACCGTCTGCCCCACCTGTGACAGGGACTGTAAGTCCCGTATTGTCATCTGAGAACACACTTTTAGAGGGACTGCCTATGATGATGATGTTGTGCGTGGTAATCAGGGGTGAAGAGTTAAATTATCGCATCATTAAAGCACTGGGATGATTGATGCTGAACAAATGATCTCTTGGGATGCACATATCATGTTCTGAAGCAATATTCTGCACAATATAGCCAAGCTTGACAATGTCCCTTGGAGGCAGTGGGAGGATAGATTCGAGAGTCTTGTGCACTCTGCCAGTAACCAACTGGGACCAGTGACTGAGGTGCCACTCGAAAATAGATATCCAAATAAGTGTAATTCACCCATGAATATATTAGTGTATTGGTGATCAGCAGCGGGGCACACTGCTCGGATGACACAGAAGGAGGAGGAGGAGGAGGAGGTGCTGAGGGGATGAATGAGTGCAGCTTTTCCACAGTAACGTTGGAGGTCAAGTTAACCTGATGCCTCTCTGACACACCAAGTAGAAGCTTGGTTACTGAGCAACACTGGGAGGTTTGAGAACAGGTTGTCTCCTCAGACGCAGATTTCTCCATTAATTTCACAACGGGGTCAGCACCTAAGGAACGGAACAATAAAAAAAACAAGAGGGGGACGAAAGAACATGTACCTTTTCCTTCTGTTAGAAGTGCACGTCATAATTTATAACCGATTGCTTGTCCCAGATTATACTCTACAGCAGTGTATCAGTGACTTGTTTCTGAAAGCTACAGTTCAAATAGTTAAGGCATATAGCTGCAGCACAAGCTGTACTCAGCCTCCAGTAATGTTTTGTCATGTTTGATGTGCTTGTAAAGCCATAACAATAAGAACCATCTGTCTTGTCAAAATCTTAGCATCATCAGCATAGCTTCCATCATCCAACCCCAGGAGACGTCACTGGGACTAATACTGGTCGGCAGACAAGTCAGGAAGTTGACATGTAAAACAGACAGACTTTCATTTCACTTCTTTGGAAATACCATTTATTCATTCCCCCAACTCATCGACTTCTGAGTCTTGGGTCAGCATATTAATAGAAAGATTTCAATACTTATCAGTTAAGAACTGATGGAAAAATAAAACTGTCAAGGGCCTTGTTTGCACCAGCTGTCTGCATCGATGTCTAATGCGACAAATTGTTGGAAAACAGGTTAAGTTTAAAAGATTACAGGTGGCCAATCAGCTCCGGACACAGGGATTGGTCACTCAGTGAACCAGTCAGCTCTGCACATTAGAATTGGTCACTCAGGGAACCAATCAGCTCCGGCCACAGCGATTGGTCAGTCAGTCAGCTCTGGACACAGGGATTGGGCAACCAGTCAGCTCAAGACACAAGGATTGGTCACTCAGTGAACTAATCAGCTCCGGACACAGGGATTGGTCAGTCAGTCAGCTCTGGACACAGGATTAGTCAGTGAACTAATCAGCTCCGGACACAGGGATTGGTCAGTCAGTCAGCTCTGGACACAGGATTAGTCAGTGAACTAATCAGCTCCGGACACAGGGATTGGTCACTCAGTGAACCGGTTAGCTCCGGACACAGGGATTGGTCAGTCAGCTCTGGACACAGGGATTGGTCAGTCAGTGAACCAGTCAGCTCCTGTGGTATGGCAGACCTCATCAGGAAGACTTGGTTGGAGGGCTTTCAGTGCCTTATCTTGGGGTTCAGGCAGTCAACAGGCCTTGAACAGCATGTTCTGAAAACCCTGCTTGAAGCCCAGCAAATTGTTCACCACGGTGACAACAACTTGCATTTATATAGCGCCTTTAACTTACAAACATCCCAAGATGCTTCACAAGAGTTACCAAACAAAATGAGCTACAGAGGAGATATTAGTACAGATGACCAAAAGCTTGGTCAAAGAGGTAGGTTTTAAGGAGTGGCTTAAAGGAGGAGAGAGAGATAGAGAGGCGGAGAGGTTTCGGGAGGGAATTCCAAAGTTTAGGGCCCTCGGTAGCTGAAGGAACGGTCGCCAATGATGGAACGATTAAAATCAGGGATACGCAGGTGGCCAGAATTTGAGCAGCACAGATATCTCAAGAGGATTGTAGGGCTGGAGAAGGTTAGAGAGATAGGGAGGAGCGAGGCCATGGAGGGATTTGTAAACAAGGATGAGAATTTTAAGATCGAGGTGTTGCTGGACCGGGTGCCAATGCAGCACAAGGACTCTGCCATATGTTCTTATGTTAAATTTCAACATGTTTATGGTCAGTTTATTCAATATTCCCTCCATTTGTTGAAGGAAACCACATTTAATGTACAGAGCACTTTGCGATAATCTGCCATAAAGTCATTTTTATCATTTCATTCAGACAGTAAAAGTTTCCTTTCAAACACTTCCACTTACCCAGGAGTCATTTATTATGTTGGAAAACATTATCAGTAATCACATTGATGGAAGCGATCCAGACAGATTGTCCACTTTGCGAATGGTTCAAATACCAGGGGACACCAAGGTTGAGGAGCAAGGAGGATTGTCAAACACTTCACAAAATTCTTCACAAAAAGACAAACAAACCAACGGAACAAGTTAATCCTTGTAGTGGACGGTTGAAACGGTCCAAAACGCAGTTAGCTTCATCTCTGGAGAAAAAAATAACTGGGAGCTATGACGAGATGGTAGGGTTGGGAATTGACCAGAAAAAGAGAACTTCTGGGACCAAATGGCCTACTCTTGTTCTGAAAAACTTATGTATTCTTAATTCTGCATTCCAGGGCATCTTATCCCGTGTATTTAGTAGAACAACAAGGGATGTGGAAGGGTTGGTGGGGGGGTGGGGGGGGGACACAGGGAGGAACATGGCTGAGAACAGAAGATAATTTAGCCTGAAGCATTTTCCTGAAAGTGCGAATGAAGGGAGATGTCACTTTTATGAACAGTTTCATAAGTAGGAGGAACAGGGGTCGGCCATAGGGCCCCTCGAACCTGCTCCGCCCTTCAATAAGATCAGGGCTGATCTGATCGTGGACTCAGCTCCACTTCCCCGCCCGCTTCCCATAACCCTAGACTCCCTTAACGTTCAAAAATCTGTCTATTTTCACCTTTCCCCATCAGCTTTCTTTTATCAAGGACGTAAAAGCCCACACATCACTCCCCGACCTGGGGAGGGGAAAGGGGTAGGGAGGCAGGTTACCTGCTCTGTGGCGTTTAACAAGGCCACCTAGAGGCATGCTAGCAAGATCCTTCCTGCAGGGGGCAGCAGATTGGTACATCCGACAACTTGAACTCCGAGAGATAACTTTCCAGGTATTTTACCCCGGACTGTTAGATCCAAGATTCCAGCTATTTGCTCTGTGACAATACTGTAAGCCTGATTAACCATCCTCATCCATCTCCTACTGGTTAGATGTTAAACTTTACAAAATATTACCACGTACCAGAGGAAAGAAAAGCACTTGGTAAAGATCAGATAATTCGGAATTGTAGCTCACAGTGCAATAATAGATGCACCGCGGAGCTGGGATGTGTCAACATGTTAGCATGAGTAATGCTGTCATTTTAAACCACTCACCAACTTCACAAATTCACAATCAATCTGTGAACTGGGTATTTTGCTTTATTTGGAGCACATCCATTAACCAGCAGCAAAACAGATTCAGATATGTTCTGGCATAAAGAGCAAATGGACAGTTACATAAATTAGATACAGATCATTGTACTTTATTTTAATTTGCCCACAGAAAACGCCCAAGATAATGAGAGAATGAAGCTGTGATCTCTCTGTGAATTGTTCAGTAGTACGCTGTGCAAATATTTCAATGAAATTCATCTATGGAAAGATTTTCACAATCACCAATAATAATCCTCTGAGCATTAATCACTACTTTTAGTACATTTTCTGAGATCTAAAAATGTTATAAAATCATTTCCTGCAACATAATTATTCATCATTTCCTATAAACACGCAGGAAAACGTGTGAATTCATGGGCGCTTCACTAATAGGGGTCCCCTTTTTTGGCACAGAAATGCTGTTAGGAGTTAGCTGTGACTCAGTGGGCAGCACTCTCACCTCCAAGTCAGAAGGTTGTGGGTTCAAGTCCCACTCCAGGGACTTGAGCACAAAAATCCAGGCTGCACTCCAGTGCGGTGCTGAGGGAGTGCTGCACTGTCGAAGGTGCTGTCTTTTGAATGAGATGTTAAACCAAAGCCTCATCTGCTCTCTCAACTGAACATAAAAGATCCCATGGCACTATTTTGAAGAACAGCAGGGGAGTTATCCTTGGTGTCCTGGCCAATATTTACCCCTCAACCAATGCCACCAAAACAAATTATTCAGTCATTCTCACAATGCTATTTTTGGCAGCTTGCTGTGCGCAAATCGGCTGTCATGTTTCTGGCATTATGACAGTGACACTTCAAAGGTATTTCAATGGATGTAAAGTGCTTTGGTACGTTCTGAGGTTGTGAAAGGCGCTTTATAAATGCAGAGTAGAACTAATTGTTTATGGTTTTCAATTTATTCCAGTAAATATCTGGTTACAGAATATCTGCACTGTGACTACACTCCAAAAATACTTCATTGGCTGTAAAGCGCTTTGAGACATCCGGTGGTCGTGAAAGGCGCTATATAAATCCAAGTCTTTCTTTGTGCGTGGAACGAGGATGCTTCCCCTCGTGGGGGAATCTAGAACTAGGGGGCATAGTCTCAGAATAAGAGGTCGCCCATTTAAAATGGAAATGAGGAATTTCTTCTCTCAGAGGGTGGTGAATCTTTGGAATTCTCTTCCCCAGAGAGCTGTGGAGACTGGGTCATTAAATATATTTAAGGTAGATTTTTGAAAGATAAGGGAGGCAAGGGTTATGGGGAGCGGGCAGGGAAGTGGAGTTGAGGCGAGGATCAGATCAGCCATGATCTTATTGAATGGCGGAGCAGGCTCGAGGGGCCAAATGGCCTACTCCTGCTCCTATTTCTTATATTCTTATGATCCCACCACAGTAGCAGAAAAGCTGTTAAGTGGCGATGACCCATATGCAGGAGTTAATCAAGAGTGACTCATGCCAAAAATCCAGGTAGATTTTTCTCTTCCTAGCCCAAAGGTGTTGAGGGTTATTTTAACCTAATCTGGCCAATGGGTATCTAATAGGATTGGAGCAGGCAACCGCCTTATACTCCGCCCTATTTAACTTTCCATTAACGTCAATGGAAAGTAGAATCAGGTATAATGTAAACCATGCACTCAATCCGGTCGCGTTAGGTGACCGCCAGGCGAGATCGGCTAAGGTACCCCCATCGGGTTTAAGACTCGTGCCACAGCTCCAGCATAGATCAGCTAACGCAGCGTAGACTGGGGTTCAAGCCTGAGTACTTCCTGCATTGTTAAAATTAAAGCCCTTCCCTTTGTTTATGGCTGCCAGCCCCAACACACTGGGCAAGAGGATAGAGGGCAGGCAAATGACTCGCTCCTGCGCTTCTGCCAGTGCAGCACTGCCTTTTGCTCTTCATTCAGCGTACACTCGCCACTCCTGCGCCCCAACCCCGCCGCTCCTGCTGTACCTGCCCACACTCCAATCGGCGACCTGGATTATGGTGACATCCAATCTAGTCGCCCTCTTCACAGCCGTCGCTCTCCAACACGTGCTGTGCCTTGAAGTGGTCGGCTCCACGCTGCTCCTTTGGAGGTCCCGACCTGCTGATGGTCCTTGCAGATCAGGCCACCGTGCTGAATACCGGGCCGGGCTCCACACTGCTCTCGTGGAGCGACGTGATCGGGGCCCAGGAGAGGCGAGGGCCCTGGGACAGCACAGGCCAGCCCACACTGTGTGTGCACGAGGTCCGTGGTGGTCTCCAGTCGTCTTGGGTAATCCTCGCCACTGGACCAAGACCTAGCTCTGTCAAGCCCGTGTAGTGGCTGGTGTCCACCGCACAGCCATCTTCCACCCTTCAGGATGTAGTTCGGGATCTGGAATATTAGGTCCTTCATTGAAACACCTGTGAACTCATCCCTTTTTGGTCTGAAGCAAGTCATCTTCAATATGAGGGACCGCCTATGATGATGATGATAAGACGATGATTCAGCGAACATGACTGGGGGCGACTTGTTCTCCAAATTTCCCTTCCCATCGCTCCATAGCCTCTCTTTTTGTTCCCATCCACAGTCTCGGATTTACCAGGTGTTAGATGAGGTAAAGTCCACCCGGGTGATTGAAGCGATGAATATGATTACCACAATATCAATGCCCTACACTCAGAGTCTACTGCAGTTATAGAAACAGAACTGCAAGCACAGGAGGGAAGCCATTTGGCCCTCCTTGTCGGTGTTAAATCCAGACCCTTCTTGTGGGCTGATTCTACACAGTGGCATTTTCCTGCTTCCTCCCCAGACCCTTTTATCAGGAGATACTGCTCTGTCCTGAATGTGATTTACTTAAGCCAGGATTCTGAGAGACCTCCCATGTGGCTTTGAAATCTATATTTGTTTGACCCTTTGATTAATTGTAAAGTTGTTTCTGTTTAGCGTCCTCTCTACTAGTTTTGACATAAAAAGGAAGAGAAGCAAATGACCTGGGCTGGTGGCCTTCGTTCTTCAGTCTTTTTCAATTTGCTGTGTAAAGTTAAGACAAGCACTGTAACCTATCTGATCTGCTGACTCAGTCTTGTTTCGGTTTGGTCTTATTGCTTAATAAATCTGCATCAACAGCTCTCACTCGGAGGGCTGGAATTTGATGAAAAACGGCCGCCGCTGGTATACCGCCTAAAAATCCGCTACGATTATTCAATTAAGGCCGGCGGAAAATTAATTTAAAAAATAGAATAAAATCCGCCCAGCGGAAAAGTCAACGTTGTACGTCGATTCTTGGAGGAAAACCCGAGCCTTGTCAAATTTAGACCCAGGCTGCAAGTTGGGCCTAGGGAGGGAGGGGAGGAAAAACACAAAAAATAAAAAGTCGGAAAACACTCTCGGGACCCTTTTCCACTGAAGCGCTGTAAAAGAATTTTATTTTAAAAACTTTAACTTACCTTTTTTTGAAGGATTTCATACCAACCAGATCCGCAGGTTTCTCGTGGGCGTTTTTTTTTTCTGCTCACCTACGGCTCACCGCTGGGACCAAACTCGGGTGGTAGCGGGTTTTTTTGCCGGTGCACGCCGGCTGTCCATTCCCCAGCGGTATTTTGAAACCGCCAGCGGAGCACTTTGACCAAACTCGCACCAGGTGGTTTTCTGCCAAAAGCGAAGAATACCGCCAAAAAACCCGGCGGAAATGCTCACCAAATTCCAGCCCCGAGTATTGTCAATCATGGCTCTGTGGGTAGCACCCTCTCTTTCATGTTAGAAGGTTGTGGGTTCAAGACCCACTCCAGAGACTTGAGCACAAAAATCTAGGCTGACACTCCAGTGCAGTGCTGAGAGTGTGCTGCACTGTCAGACGTTAGATAGGATTACACAGGATATACAGGACAGAAACAGGCCATACGGCCCAACCAGTCCATGCCGGTGTTTATGCTCCACTCGAGCCTCCTCCCATCTTTCCTCATCTAAATCTATCAGCATAACCCTTTGTTCCCTTCTCCCTCATATGCTTGTCTAGCCTCCCCTTAAATACTATTCACTTCAACCACTCCCTGTGGTAGCAAGTTCCACATTCTCGCCACTCTCTGGGCAAGGATGTTTCTTCTGAATTCCCTATTGGATTTCTTGGTGACTATCTTATATTGATGGCCTCTAGTTATGCTCTTTCCCACAAGTGGAAACATTCTCTCTGTATCCACTCTATAGAAACCTTTCATAATTTTAAAGACCTCGATGAGGTCATCACTCAGCCTTCTTTTTTCAAGAGGACATCCAGCCTGTTCATCCTTTCCTGATATGTATACCCTCGCATTTCTGGTATCATCCTTGTAAATCTTTTTTGCAATCCTCTCCAGTGCCTCTATAGCTTTTTTGTAACATGGCAACCAGAACTGCATGCAGTACTTAAAGTGTGGTCGTTAATAACCAAGGTTCAATATAGGTTTAGCATAATTTCCCTACTTTTCAATTCTATACCTCTAGAAATAAACTCTAGTGCTTGGTATTATCTGTATTGGTGTTTTCCACCAGTTGATTCGAGCAGGAGTGCCCAGAGACATCCTGTATTATTTACACTACATTGCCAGAGTCCTAGATAGTGCACAATTCAAATTTCGGTTCATAGGAGCTGCCTATGGAGACTGGCTTTCGTACTGTGCATAAGCAGAAAGTCTCTGGACTGAACCTAAATTATAACCCCCATCTCTTGCTCCCTCGATCTCTCCTAACCTGGCTCTGAACTACAAACACGTTTCCATTCTTGGCCCCATGCTGGCCAACATTGTCCATAATAACCCCACTGCTTAAAAAGTGTACAGGTGGTATATCCTTTTCTTCAAACTACTCTCTTACCTTGAATCTACCCTTTCTCTTCAAAGACCTGGAAAATGTGCTGCTGCCCACTCTCTTCACCACTCAATGTGATTGGTGTGTCTCCAATCTGGCTCCCACCCCGTCCAGGACATGAAGATAACCTGGTCAAAGTGATCATCATCCTGTGTAATGGGGACCTTGGCTTGCTGTCCCTCTTTCTCCTTCTTAATCTCTCTGCCACTTTCAACACGACGGACCCTCCGCACTTCGCCACTGTCATGCTACTGCTCTCTTTGTTCTTCTCCGACTTGTTCCAATGCAGTCAACTGCATCACCCCAAAGAGTTTCGTCTCTCGTATCTGCACGGTCACACTGATGCATTCCAGTGCTTTATCCTTTGTCCTTTTAGTTACCATTTAGGTTTGTCCCAATGACATCTTCAACAGGCATGGATTCTACACGTTAGTTAATCCCAAGACTGTCACTACATTTTCTTTAAAACTCTGTTGGTACATCAAATCTTGGATGAGCCAAAATTTTCTTCATCTCAATGCTGGTAAAAGGAAAGTCATTTTATTTTTTGGGGCTCCTGCCGGCATGAATGTGACTTTAGCTGAGAGTCCAGGACCTTTCCGGCTATCCCCTCAGGCCGAGTCTGAAACTGTGCAAACTCAACATTGTTTCAACCCCACCTCCAGCCTGTCGCCAAAACTGGGTTCTTCCACCCAGAGACATTGCTTATTCCCCCCCCCCCCCCCATTGACTGTTCGAAGCCCGAACCCACAAGACCTTGCCATCTCCCACACTTCACTGTCTGTTGTCACTCTTGCATTCAGGTTTTTCCATATACTGTTCATTCAGCAGATTGGTTTTACATATGGTCCTTTTCCCAGCAAAGATCCATCCTGTTGTGTTCAGAATAACTCCACAAGACTGTATTGTAAGCTCAAACTGTTGTGATCTTGGTCTCTTTAATGTGACTCCAGGGTGAGGAAGCAGCATGGTGAATCACCTTTTATACCTGCTTGACCAGGGTGCACAGGTGACCCTTAGGTCTCCCACAGGTGTGCCCCCTGGTGGCAAGTCTTACATATTGGTGAGGTTTACATACATACATAACACATCCCATCACCATATCTACAACCACAGCTTAGGCCAGATACCGTCCAGTTTCTCAACCCGTCGACATTGATACCATCGCCATTGCTGTACTGATAACAATATTCAATGTGTGTGTGTGTCTGTGGAAAGTGAAGTAGTCCAATCTGAAACTAGGGTCCTAAACCTGAACAAAGGAAACTACGACGGTATGAGGAATGAATTGGCTATGATAGATTGGGAAGGCTCATTAAAAGACACGACGGTGGAGAGGCAATGGCTAATATTTAAGGAACGAATGCATGAATTGCAACAGTTATACATTCCTTTCTGGCGTAAAAACACAAAAGGAAAAGTGGCCCAACCATGGCTAACAAAAGAAATTAAGGATAGTATTAGATCCAAAGAGGAGTTATACAAAGTTGCCAGAAAAAGTAGCAAGCCTGAGGATTGGAAGCAGTTTAAAATTCAGCAAAAAAAGGACCAAGAGATTGAGTAAGAGGGGAAAAATAGAGTATGAGAGTAAACTTGCAAGGAATATAAAAACCGACTGCAAAAGTTTCTACAATTATGTAAAAAGAAAAAGATTAGCGAAGACAAATGTAGGTTCTTTACAGGCAGAAACTGGAGAATTTGTAATGGAGAACAAGGAGATGGCAGAACAATTAACTAAATACTTCGGTTCTGTCTTCACGGAAGAGGACACAAATAACGTTCCAGAAATGCTAGCGATCTAAGGGTCTAGTGAGCAAGAGGAATTAAAGGAAATGATTATTAGTAAGAAAATAGTACTGGTGAAACTAATGGGACTGAAGGCAGATAAATCCCCAGGACTTGATGATCTGCATCCCAGAGTACTAAAAGAGGTAGCCATGGAAATAGTGGATGTATTGGTTGTCATCTTCCAAAATTCTATAGATTATGGAACAGTTCCTGCAGATTGGAGGGTGGCAAATGTAACCCCACTATTTAAAAAAGGAGGGAGAGAGAAAACGGGGAACTACAGACCAGTTAGCCTGACATCAATAGTAGAGAAAATGCTAGAGTCTATTATAAAGGATGCGATAACGGCACACTTAGATAATATCAACGGGATTAAACAAAGTCAACATGGATTTATGAAAGGAAAATTATGTTTGACAAACCTACTGGAGTTTTTTGAGGATGTAACTGATAGAATAGATAAGAGAGAACCAGTGGATGTAGTGTATTTGGATTTTCAGAAGGCCATTGATTAAGCCCACATAAGAGGTTATGTGCAAAATTAAAGCATATAGGATTGGGGGTAATGTATTGGCATGGATTGAAAATTGGTTAACTGATAGGAAAGAGAGTAGGAATAAACAGGTCTTTTTCGGGGTGGCGGACAGTGACTAGTTGGGTACCACAGGGATCAGTGCTTGGGCCCCAGCTATTCACAATATATATATAAATGATTTGGATGAGGGAACTAAATGTAATATTTCCAAGTTTGCTGACGACACAAAACTGGTGGGATTGTGAGTTGTGAGGAGGATGCAAAGACGCTGCAAGGTGATTTAGATAGGTTGTAGTGGGCAAACACATGGCAGATACAGTATACCGTGGATAAATGTGAAGTTACCCACTTTGGTAGGAAAAACATAAGGATAAAGTATTATTTAAATGGTGATGGCTTGGGAAGTGTCGATGTACAGAGGGGACCTGGGTGTCCTTGTACACCAGTCATTTAAAGCAAACATGCAGGTGCAGCAAGCAATTAGGAAGGCAAATGGTATGTTGGCCTTCATTGCCAGAGGATTTGAGTACAGGAGCAAGGATGTCTTACTACAGTTACACAGGGCCTTGGTGAGACTGCACCTGGAGTATTGTGTGCAGTTTTGGTCTCCTTACCTAAGAGAGGATATACTTGCCATAGAGGGAGTGCAGCGAAGGTTCACCAGACTGATTCCTGGGATGACAGGACATGGATATGAGGAGAGATTGGGTCGACTAGGCCTGTATTCACTAGAGTTTAGAAGAATGAGAGGGGATCTCATTAAAACGTATAAAATTCTGACTGGGTTGGATAGATTGGATGTGGGGAGGATGTTTCCCCTGGCTGGGAAGTCTAGAACAAGGGGTCACAGTCTCAGGATATGGGAATTTAGGAGAGAGATGAAGAGATGAAGAGAAATGTTTTCACTCAGAGGGTGGTGAACCTGTGGAATTCTCGATCACAGAAGGCTGTGGAGGCCAAGTCACTGAATATAGTTGAGAGACAGACAGATAGATTTCTAGAAACAAAAGGCATTAAGGGGTATGGGGAAAAAGCGGGAATATGGTGTTGAGATAGAGGATCAGCTATGATCATATTGAATGGCGGTGCAGACTCGAAGGGCCAAATGGCCTACTACTGCTCCTATTTTCTATGTTCCTGTTTGTGTGTGTGTGTGTGTGTGTGTGTGTGTGTGTGTGTGTTATCCACCAGCTCATTTGCAAGTGAGCAGAAACTATACTGGAACTACAGTTGTGGCTGCCCCCACCTACATTAGTATCAAGTCCGATGTAATAGGGACGCTTAGAATGGAAAGTGAGTCAAAGCTGATGTTTCCGCCTCAGTTTTCTACCTGTGGTAAAGTATTCATTGATTTAGTAGAGACAGAGGCCAATTTTCCTGCCCCACCACCACCTTGGCTCTGGGTAGGAGCCACACACCCAAAGTGCCCCGCACCTTTTCAGCCCTCGGGCACGCCTACATTTTCTGTCCAAGGCCATTGACAAAGACCCCAGGTCAAGCCAGCTGGCCTTTGCACCGAAAACCAGGGCAGGAAATCGGAGTGCTGCTGCAGGTCAAGGAGCCTTACGGTTATATCTCTGGGCTCTGTCCTCTGGGTCTTTTGTTTGCTGCTGGAGCCCCCATGACGAAATCCAGGAGGGGGAGCTGGGAGGCTGTGAATGGCTCTTCCCGTCTCCAGGCATGGGGTATGCTGGGTCTGTGTCGGCTGCAGGTGTAGGCCCTCTACTCCGCCTCCCCAGGCAAGCCCCAAAACTCCCAGCACAATGCAGGGGGAGTCTCCACGCCCCCCACCCCCTTCCCCCCTGCCACTCATTTGCTTTAAACCTTTGTACCTGCGAAATGGGCGTTTCGCAGGGGCAAAGGTCAGGATTTCCAGTAACCTACCCAGACTCCTCACTTCCTCTGCCAATGCCTGCCAGATGACTGCGGCATTACCAGTTGTATCAAAGACATAACTGGGGGAAAATTGCGGTCAGAGGCTTCCTGCGGGCCAACGCCTCCGACCAAAAGAACGTAGGATTGTGGTCTGAGGCCTAGTTTCACAGTCCAGTGTGCAGGAACATGTCTTCCAGGATCATATGCGTATCCTGGGATCACATGGGCCTGGTCCACCAATCACAATGTAGTATTCTCATTCATAGCAATGGGAGCTCCGAGCATTGTCAACGAGAATATCCCTAAAATCAAATAAAACACCAACATAAATAAAAAACACTTCACTTTTTTAAAATTAATAGAAATTGCATTAAATTAAATGTGTCAGAGAAAAATGTAATTTTTTGAAATTAAAAAAATGTTTTAATAGTGTTAAAAATAAACTTATTTTTATATTAAAATCCCTGAATATGAAAGTATTAACATTTCATTTTTCTATGTTTTAAAACTCATGCTGGTAAAAGTAGGTTATATGCCTGCTTTTACCAGGCGTGAGAGTTTGAAGAACATTCACTGGGCATGAGTTGGGCAAATAGCTCAAATCTCCGTCTGCGAATGTCCTTTTCCCGGAGATGCTTGCGGTCTGTTAAAAGAAATTTTGACCGATCGCAAAAGCTGGTTCTTGCCGCATCCGCATTACGCGCCGAGAACCGGCATTTGCGAGGCCTCTTTGGGTGCGTGCGCACATCGCACACTGGACAGGGACACAATTTTCGGGCCAATACCGAATCTCAGCTACCAATCCAGTCTTGGGCAAGGTGGTCTGTGGGGGTTGTCCCACACTTAACCTTCTGCCACGTGGGTGTGCAGAGTCAGATGTTCAATAGATGGCGTGAAAGAGGAGCAGATCGCTCTGACAGATTGCAGGCAGCTAATAGATTAGAGGCTGTCTCACAATTATCATCCTCAAGATAGAATTGACTAATGCCGTTTTCACTCGTCAACACCCTGCAGCCTGCCAGTGATCTTCTCAAACAGGGTTACATCATCAGTTTTTGTAGAGCTTATGACAATGGAAGGAAATCTGTTCTTTTGATTTTACAGTTGCAAGTTGATTACATTTTTACAAAATATAGTTCAATACACGAATCATGATCTTCATTGGCTGTAAAGCGCCTGAGGTCGTGAAAGGCGCTCCATAAATGCAAGTCTTTCTTTCTTTGATCTTGTCAGTCACTACAGGATTTAGAGCCAATGAACTAATTCAAATGGCTTCCACTGACTCACATTAGTTTCGAATCAGTTTGTGCCTTGTATTTTAAATTTTAGCTACTTGTTGCCCTGGCACTAACTTTTATTTAAAATTCAAGAATAATAGCAGGTGCCCTCACAGTCGAATGGCCCACTGAAGCTTGCTGGCTCGGCTCACGTGACGAATAATCTGATCTCTCGGCTACGTCAAACTCGAGAGCTTTAAAAAAATACATATATATATAGCTGTACATACGGCAGCACAATGCATCGGCACTTTTCAGTAGCAGAATTCCTCCCTCCCTCTCCCCATTACAAACCGACCAAGAGAGCACTTTCAAGTTGGGAGCAGCTGAGATCAGTGAGTGGAAGAGGAGAAGTTTGCCATCTTTTTTTTCAAAACTGTAAATTTGACTACAGAAGGCATCACACCTTTGACATCAGCAGATGCTGCACAATGGGAAACTTGAGTATTGGGCCTGGCTCATTCTGAACACGCTAAGGGGCTTGAAATTGGCTAGCCTTGCGCCCGTTTTTTTCGGCGATATTTCGCCTTTTTTGACGTTAAAAGGCATTCACCTAAATTGGCGGTTTTGAAATATCGCCGCAAAGCGGACCGCCGCCGTGTAACGCCAAAAAAAGCATTAGCGCTTTAAATTGTCTGATCGGCACACTCGTATTCTGTGCGAAAGAACCGCGCCAAGCAAAGCCTGCGTTGCAGCCTCAGAAACAGCAGTAAGTCTGAGAACCTGCAAAAAAGGTGAGTTAAAGTTTTTATTTTTTTAATTCTTTTCCAGCGATTAATTAGTTATGGCTCCTGTAAATGTTTTATGATTTTTGATTTTTTTTTTGCAGTTTTTTTTGGTGTGTTTTCCCTGCCCCCGGGGCCTGTGTTTTTAGCGGTAATCGGCCTCGGACTAAAGTTGGGAGGACTGCGGTTTCCACCGCGAATCCTCGTGCAACGCCGATTTTTACCGTCGGGCCCATTTTGTTGCCAATTTTAGGCCTTTTAAAAAAAAAAAAGCGGTATTATAACGGTATTTTTGCACAAAAATGCCAAAAAAGTACCGCTATCGCCAAAAGACCAATTTCTAGTCCTAAATGTATAATCTTTATAGTCACAAACGCAGCCAAGTTTCCCAAATGTTTTGCAATAAGCTTCCACTTGTGACTATAAGGAAATGCACAAGAGTTTAAAACATTGGCCCGGATCTGTGTATACGCTCAGTATTGTAATATCAAGTCGCTCAAAGGCTGCGATTACATTTCAGCTCCTGATCTCACGTTGATTCAATCAGCAGGAGCTGCTTTCTACTATCTGGTTGTGAATCCAGTCCCAGACAGTAAAAAAAATGAACTTATAAAACATTTATAAAGCTTCTTTCATGACCTCAGAACATCCCAAAGCCCTTTACAGCCAATGAAGTACTTTTTGAAATTGAGCCAATTTGCACATAGCAAGCTCCCACAAACAGCAATGTGATAGTAACCAGATACACATTGACCAGAACAGGGAGGGGTTGGCGAGAATTCCCCTGCTTGATTTTAAATGTTTCGAAGCATTGGGTTGGGAATGTCCGCTTGCTCAAAGTATTAACGCTGCTTTCATCTGCATAGTGTTACATGTAACGTGATTAGTGATCGGTATTGAAATGTATCCTGGCATGTAATGTAAACCTGTTCTCATCTGCTCCATATAATTCCCTTATTTGCACAGTACTACAAGTAATGTGATTTATGGATTGTACTAAACTGTACCTTGAAATGAAATGCATGCTCGTGCATTGTATGGAACTGCTGTCAGCATCCAAACAAATTGTATAGAATTGCTGACCGTAAGGTACTGAACTATTCTCCAATGTATTGTGAAAATTTTATATGAATAAAGTATATTTTTGAAAAAAAAATGAACGCTGCTGCCAGTTCAGAAAGTGCCCGGGAGTTTATACTGAGCACTTTTTAAATTCGGCACAGTGAAGGTGACAGCAGAGAGAAACCGGCTGGCCTTCCTCAGCACTATGCAGCAGAGCGGCCTGAGCAACACAGCTCAGTTTGAAACAGAGCAGGGCCGGTTCCAGATGCTGAAAAGCCTGCCCCAGCCCTGGGAATGGTTCAGGCAAATCTCCCCCCACAAAGTAATCCGCTCCGGGCAATGAATTCCCCGGGTATCCTTTATCCTCCCCCGGGAAATGACAACACCAATACATTCGTGCACTCGGAAGCAATCCAAGTCAAGGGAGCATATTGATGGCTGCAGGTTTCGCCACAAGATTGGATTCAGCATCAGACCGTTCGAATCATTGCAGAGGAGCACGACCTGTGAATGATGTCAGCCTACACCGGGGAACAGAGCTGTCTGCGTGCTCCGCTCCTTATTCTGATTCATTGTTTTTCACAAGCTCAGATCTGTGCCTGAAACATGATGCTGATGGACCTCGTCTGTATTCTGTTTTTTTAATTTCAACAATTCTCTGCCACTCTTAATTTGTCATTTCTAGATTCACATCCTATAAAAATCTAATGGACTTCTCTCCCACCCTGCAAAGAAAAAACACTGTTGGATTCTTATTAACCCGATAGAAATGGGCTGGCTGTGATTTCTGACGCTTGTGTCGGGTTTGTGAATTATTCATTGCACTCGAACATTTATATCATGGCAAATACTAGCACGTATATTCCATTTCAAGCAATGGTATCATATCCTTTCTAGCTATAAACAGATCCTCGCCTTAATCTGATCATCATCATCATAGGCAGTCCCTTGGAATCGAGGAAGACTTGCTTCCACTCTTAGCATGAGTTCTTAGTTGGCTGTACAGTCCAATACGAGAACCATAGTCCCCGTCACAGGTGGGACAGACAGTGGTTGAAGGAAAGGGTGGGTGGGGAGTCTGGTTTGTCGCACGCTCCTTCCGCTGCCTGCGCTTGGTTTCTGCATGCTCTTGGCGATGAGATTCGAGGTGTTCAGCGCCCTCCCGGATGCACTTCCTCCACTTAGGGCGGACTTTGGCCAGGGACTCCCAGGTGTCAGTGGGGATGTTGCACTTTATCAGGGAGGCTTTGAGGGTGTCCTTTGTAACGTTTTCTCTGCCCACCTTTGGCTCGTTTGCCGTGGACGTGTTCCGAGTAGAGCGCTTGCTTTGGGAATCTCGTGTCTGATATGCGAACTATGTGGCCTGCCCAGCAGAGTTGATCAAGTGTGATCAGTGTTTCAATGCTGGGAATGTTGGCCTGGACAAGGACGCTAATGTTGGTGTGTCTGTCTTCCCAAGGGATTTGTAAGATCTTGCGGAGACATCGTTGGTGGTATTTCTCCAGAGACCTGAGGTGTCTACTGTACATGGTCCACGTCTCTGAGCCATATGGGAGGGCTGGTCTTACTATGGCCCAGTAGACCGTGAGCTTGGTGGCAGTTTTGAGGGCCTGGTCTTCAACATTCTTTTCTTCAGGCAGCCGGCGCACTGGAGGCGGTGTTGGATCTCGTCGTCAATGCCTGCTCTTGTTGATAGGAGGCTCCTGAGATGAGGGAAGTGGTCCACGTTGTCCAGGGCCGGCCGTGGATCTTGATGTCTGGGGGGCAGTGCTGTGCGGCGAGGACAGGCTGGTGGAGGACCTTTGTCTTACTGATGTTTAGCGTAAGGCCTATGCTTTCATATGCCTCGGTAAATACGTTGACTATGTCCTGGAGTTCAGCCTCTGTATGTGCACAGACACAGGCGTTGTCCGCGTACTGTAACTTGACGACAGAGGTTGGAGTGGTCTTGGACGTGGCCTGGAGACGGCGAAGGTTGAACAGCTTCTCACTGGTTCTGTAGTTTAGTTCCACTCCAGCGAGGAGCTTGTCAACTGTGAGGTGGAACATAGCAGCGAGGAAGATTGAGAAGAGGGTTGGGGCGATTACATTGCCCTGTTTGACCCCGGTCTGGACGTGGATTGGGTCTGTGATGGATCCGTTGGTAAGGATCACGGCCTGCATGTCGTTGTGGAGGATGGTGACATACTTTTGGGGGCATCCGAAATGGAGGAGGACGCTCCATAGACCCTCGCGGTTTACAGTGTCAAAGGCCTTTTGTAAGGTCGAAGGCGACCATATATAAGGGCTGGCGCTGTTCTCTGCATTTTTCCTGCAGCTGCCACGCTGAAACAATCATGTCCGTTGTGACCTGGAGGGGACGAACTCCGCACTGTGACTCCGGGAGGAGCTCCTCGGCCACGGGGAGCAGACAGTTGAGGAGGACTCTAGCGACGACTTTCCCAGTGGCTGATAGCAGGGAGATTCCTCTGTCGTCGCCGCAGTCGGACTTGTTCCCTTTTTTAAAGATGGTCACGATCACTGCATCTCTAAGATTTCCGGCATGCTCTCCTCCCTCCAGATGACGTCGTGTATTCGCACCAGCAGTGCCTCTCCACCATACTTCAATGCCTCAGCAGGGATTCCATCCGCTCCCGTAGCCTTGTTGTTTTTTTAGCGGTCTTATGGCTTTTTCTACCTCATGCAGTGTTGGGGTCTCACTGAGGTAGTGGCGGGTAGCATGCTGTGGAATGGAATCGAGAACACTCGAGTCAAAGGCAGCATCTCGATTGAGGAGATCTTCGAAGTGCTCCTTCTAGCGGGCCCTGACTGCCTCGGTGTCCTTGATGAGTGTTTCCCCGTTCTTGGCCAGCAGCAGGGTGGGGCCTTGGGAGTTTGGCCCATAGGTGGCCTTGACTGCGATGAAGAATCCTCGCACATCATGGCTGTTGGCCAGCTGCTGTATCTCCTGTGCTTTTTCCATCCACCACCTGTTCTTTAAGTCCCGTGTTTTTTGCCGGACCTTAGCTTTTAGCCGTCTGTAATGCTGCTTTGCTGCTCCCGAGTTGGGTTGTTTTTTTAAAGCTCAGAAATGTCCTGCACTTGCGATCAATTAGCTCCTGAATCTCCTGATCATTCTCATCAAACCAGTCCTGGTGTTTCCTGGTTGAGTGACCGAGCATCTCTTTGCAGGCACTGGTTATGGAGGCCTGGAGGGCAGACCAAGCGCTGTGGACATTCTGCATCTCGGGGTCATCAAGGCATGCCAGGTTAGCTGTGAGGTACTGGCTGTAAAGGGCTCTCTTAGCTGGGTCCTTAAGTGTCCTGGCATCGGCTTTTTTGCTCCACTGCTTCTGCTGCCCCCTTCGCTTTGGGGCTATGTTGATGTCGATGATGGATCGGATTAGGCGGTGGTCCGTCCAGCAGTGGTCAGCTCCTGTCATGGCGCACATCCTTGCGATCCCTGGCTCGGACAATGACATAGTCGAGCAGGCGCCAGTGCTTGGAGCGAGGATGTTGCCACGACGCCTTGTATTTGTCCCTCTGTCGGAACAAGGTGTTGATGATGACAAGTTCATGCTCTAGACATTTTGTCAGGAGTAAGGTACCGCTGGAGTTGGCTTTCCCTACCCCCCCCCTGTCAATCACGCCTCCCCAGAGGTCGGTGTCCTTGCCGACCCTGGCGTTGAAGTCACCGAGGAGGATCAGTTTGTCGCCCGCGGGGACGCAGGTCAGGGATTTTGAGAGGTTGGAGTAAAAACCCTCTTTGGCCTCATCTGTTGCATCGAGTGTTGGGGCGTAAGCACTGATGACTGTGGAGCACTGGTTCTGGGATAGGGTGAGTCAAAGAGTCATGAGGCGTTCGTTAGCCCCGCAGGGGGAGTCTTTGAGGCGGTCGACCAGCTCGTTTTTGATGGCGAGCCGACTCCGTGGAGGCAGCGTTCTGCCTCTGGTTTCCCTTTCCAGAAGGTGGTGTAACCTCCACCTTGTTCCTTGAGCTGGCCTTCCCCTGCCCACCGGGTCTCGCTTAGGGCGGCGATGTCGATATCAAAGCGTCTAAGTTCCCGGGTAACTATGGTGGTGCGGCGTTCCGGTCTGTCGCTGTTGGGGTTGTCCATGAGGGTTTTGACATTCCAGGTCCAGAACTTCATGTTAGAGGAGTGGAAGACGCCTGTGCGTAAGTTCTTTTAATGTGGGGTGGTCGTTGCACACCGGCTACCACACGGACTTAGCTGAGTGAGGTCTTGGTCCAGTGGCAAGTGGGTCCAAGATGACTGGAGACCAGGCACTGCTGTATGAGCCTAGTTGCTACGGCGAGATGTTGGCCGCAGGCTCGGCACTGGGCAGCACCCTTGATGGTAGGTGGTCCGAGGCTTGGTTGGGGGCAGGCATTGGGGAGGGTCAGTGGTGCACTGAGATTCAGAATAGGGGGACGGGGGGGGGTCACAGCCATTGTACTCACCACGTGCTGGAGGAGAGGAGACCAGGCCATCAGTGGGAAACGAGGTGTCCAGATTGTTGGGGGGGGGTGGGGTGGTGAGGAGGTGAAGGCCCGATAGCCAGGTCCAGTCACCCAGTCGCCGCTGGCGGTCCAGCCGGGAGGCCCAAGTCTTGTCGAGTCGCCGCAGGCGGTCCAGCCAGGAGGTCCAGGTCGCCGCAGGAGGTCCAGCTGGGAGGCCCAAATCGTGTCGTGTAGCCGATGTGTGGTGTGGCAGGAGGCCTGAGGTAGCCCCGAACTTTGGGATTGCTGAAGCTGTCAGCCCATGCTTGCAACAAACAGGCATTTACCATATCAGTGGTTTGAGATGCCAGCCTGCAGTTACCCTGCCGTGGCATAACTAAAACCGCCTATTTTTATCTCCGTAACATCGCTAGTCTCTGCCCCTGCCTCAGCTCATCTACTGCTGAAACCCTCATATCCATGCCCTTGTTACCTCCAGACTTGACTACTCCAAAGCACTCCTGGTTGGCCTCCCACATTCTACCCGAGATAAACTTGAGGTCATCCAAAACTCGGCAGTCTGTGTCCTAACTCGCACCAAGTCACGATCACCCATCACCCCTGTGCTCCCTGACCTGCATTAGCGCCCGGTTAAGCAACGCCTCAATTTCAAAATTCCCATCCATGTTTACAAATCCCTCCATGGCCTCGCCCCTCCCTATCTCCGCTATCTCCTTCAGCTTCACAACCCCGATATATCTGCACTCCTCAAACTCTGCCCTCTTGAACATCCCTGATTATAACTGCTCAACCATCGGTGGCCGTGCCTTCAGCTGCTTGGGTCCCAAGCTCTGGGACTCCCTCCCTAAACCTCTCTTTCCTCCTTTAAGATGCTCCTTAACACCTATCTCTTTCATCTCCTTCTTATGTGGCTCGGTGTCAAATTTTGTTTTTGTCTTATAACACTCCTGTGAAGCGCCTTGGGATGTTTTACTACGTTAAATGCGCTATATAAACACAAGTTGTTGTTGTTGCCATACCATCAATGGGAGATCGTCTTGTGTGGAAGTGCCTCGAGCTCGGGATGGTATCCGGAATTCTAGAATACATTTGGAAGTGGTTAAAATAAAATGGCAGCACAACAATTCGTAATATTGTTGTACAACAAAGATATTCATTCCAAATTCGTAACATTGCAATTGTCAGATGAAAAAAGGCAAGGGTCCAGCTAGTTTGCCGACCTGGTAGTCACACGATACGATAATGGAGTTGTTGGCTAATAATAGCAATCAATCGCTATCGGCTCGTGTACAACAGACCCAGACGTGAGGCGAGGAACCCCCAGTGTTGGGAACCATAGGTCCAAAGTCACCTGTTCCTCCCAAGCATGCTACACTCACCAAGCCATGTCTCAAATTACTCATGTATTGTATCCCAAAGTATTATTCTCTGAATCTATCTCATTTGCATTTGAATGATTAACACTTTCTGCTTATACTGTCTCTCTCGGGAGTCTGTTCCATAGCTTGACCATACTTAAATAATATTTCCACAGATTAATTTTGAATGTAACCCATTCAAGCGCAGGCTGTGTTCTCGGGTTTTACCTTCCGGGAGAATGTGAAACAGATAGCTGTCTAGTTCCTTCAGAATCCTGAACACAACAATCATTTCACCACTCAACCTTTTCTTTTCCAGTGACAATACGCCCAATTTACGATAACCACTCCTCATATTACAATCCTTCCCACCCCTCAATCATTCTCGTTGTTCTCTTCTGTATCCTTTCAATAGCTGCAATATCTTTCGAGTACAGCAGTAACCAGAATGGTGCACAGTATGCTAAGTGCAGTCGCACCAATGATTTATAAAGTGGCAGGATTACCTCGCTACTTGGAGTCAATATTGACCGTTTAATACATCCCAGCTCTGATTTGCTCTACCCACTTCCACCAAGCATTGTGATTATTGTCAATCAGGGCCCCCAGATCTCTTTCATTTTCCATGAACATTATTTTCTTTCCATTTAAGGAATACTCTCTTCCTGGAGTTTTTTGTCACGTGATGCGCTTTGCATTTCTCTACGTTGAATTTCATCTGTCACCTGTCTGCCCAATTCCCAAATATGTGCAAATCCTCCTGTAGCTTACCACCTTCATTAGCTTTGTAATCATTTGCAAATTTACCCGTTGTGACTCCTTGCTCCAGATCATTTAATAAGAAATTAAAACAAAATTGGTTCCCAAACAGACTTCCTGTGGAACCCCACTGGGCACATTCATCATTATTGATGACTGCACAGAGTTCAATTAAATTCGCAACTCCTTAGATAATGACGCAGTCCATTGCCGCATGCAGCAAGACCTCGACGACATTCAGGCTCGGGCTGATACAGTAAACACAACTGTGCACAGTATTTGAAGTGCGGTCGCACCAATGATTTATAAAGTGACAGGATTACCTCGCTATTTGGATTCAATACTGACTTCTTAATACATCCCGACATCTGATTTGCTTTACCCACCACCATCGAGCATTGTGATGGCTTCAATTTATGGTCAAGCAGGTCGCTTTAATGTTCCATGCGCATCATTTTCTTTCCATTTAAGGAATAGTCCCTGGATTTGTTTTGTGCCCAAAGGATGAGGAAAATTACATGAAATTGTTATTTTATTGAACAAGATCAGAAATAATTGCAAGGTTATTTATGGGAAAGCATTAGCACGAAGCCATATTTAAAAGAGACCTTTCTTTTAAAAAGTGTTGAATGTACACAGATTATTCACAAAATAAAGAAATTGCCAAGTGTTCACCATCTGTTTCTGCAGGAGAGAATTCCATCTCGAGATGTTTTCTCACTGAAACGAATGCAATACATTTCCATTTTTGGTACACTGTGGGTAGGATGATGTCACTGTGACCCACTTGCACTCTCTATGGGCGCTGCACAACAATCCACAGTATGGTTTCAAAGGAGAGACTGAGTAACAAGATTTTGGGGCAAGTTAAAGATATTGGGAGAGATTTTTAACCCTACCCAATCAGCAGGAACCTGGCGGATGGGCAGTTAAAATCGCCCTGGCTCTTACTTGTCCGGAAGCTGCCTCAATCCCAACATCTGCTATTCTAACCTGCTCCGCTGAGCAGGCTGCAAGGACACACGCACGGACCAGCAGGGTCCTTCTTTACATGTGCATGTTGCGGCCCAACGACATCATTGCGACCCGAATTTTAACTCTGGCGTGAGCGGGAAATCCATCTGGAGTTAAAAGCGGGGCCATTTTCACAATAAGTGACTCCATGTTTAATTTGATTGAAACATCCAGCAGTTGTTTTTCTGATGACTCTTAAACCTATTTTCTTTTTCATCTATTCCAATCAGGCACCTACCCCAGTAAAGGCAACTAGTTATTGGTTTAGATCATAGACACTAGGTAGAACATCACCATTCCCTTACTAAATTCACCTCCTCTATTACTAAAGCTGCTTCCAAGAAGCTTGGTTTCTTCTCGTGTATCGAGTATAATCTCCTTTCAGCAAGTCTTAATTCTCTAGACTTGAACAGTGCTCCCGTATCTGGAGAGATTCTTCTAGCATCTTACCCACACCACTGGACAGGATACAAGATCAAACTGGTCATAAATATGCACTTTCTCCTCTCTCACTGTTATTTCTGCATTTTCTCCTCTCTGACTGCTACTCAATTTCTCTATGGTTATGCTACAGTTTCTACTGTTCTTTCTCCTTGTGCTGAAATCAAGAATGATCACACATAGAATCATAGAATAGTACAGCACAGGAAGAGGCCATTCGACCCTTCGAGTCGCTCTCCTACTCATTCGTTCCCATGGCATCAAAACTGTGTCGCTTTCTTCCTCCTCAGTTCTCTGTTCTACCCAGAGGTGGTCAAACTATGGTCTATATTCTACATGTGGTCGGAGAGCCCTAGTTTACGGACTCACAAAGCCCCGTTTGTATCCATGTTTTCCTCCTCCTGCGGCATCTGTTCGCTTCATGGTAAACATGCCCTTTGCTGCTCAAAAAATTCAGCTTGAATTCCAAAACATTCATTGAATTGTGTGTTTTCTATTGCAGTTTTTTTTTGGTGATGGAGGTGGGAGGCGCAAATCAGTTCCATTGGAAACTAAGTGGGTCACTAAGACGAAGATTGGCCATGGGTCATCTACACAAGTCCGGTACCTCCCAACAACTGCTCCCTGATTTGCTCCCGGCTCTCGTCGATTTTCAACCTTGGGAGGTCGGTGTTCTACACAATGGGCCTTGGCTGTTCCCCGACACTTCTCAATTTCAAAATTCGAGTGTTTTTAGTTCAGCTTGATTTGAAAAGCAATAAAAGTACATCTGAGTTCAATTCCGCATCGAGAAAAAAAATTAGTTTGACAGTGTGGCAAATCAGATCAAGGTTGAAAAATGATTGGGTTTCAGCATCCAGCCGTCAATAGGACAATACACAGTGCGGTCTCTGAGCTCCAGACTCAACGCTAATGTCCTCTCGGACTGACACCAGATAGTTTTAGCTTCATTGCTTAAGCTGCACTCCACAAGCTATATTCAATTACTGATCAAAGTAGAAAAATAACTTGCTGGCTAATGTTCTCCCTGCACACCAGTGCCTTTTTTTTAATTAATTTCTACAATTTAAAAAAAGTGCTCATCAAGGCAAGTTCTAAGACTGAAACAACTTTTCACTTTTTCTACCATTGCTCCAACAAGGATTGCCAGGTCACAGAGAACAAAGGCCAATTGCAGAGCACAGGTCCCAACCTCAACAGTGAGCCTCAGTTCAATCCACAAGAGGTCTATTCGGTTAATCAAATATGATTTTATTCATCTCCCATATTGGTTTAGTAGGTTATACCCATCAGGAAAGGATAAACCAGCTGGGTCTTTTTTCTCTTGAAAAAGAGAAGGCTGAGGGGTTATCTAATACAGGTCTTCAAAATTATGAAAGGCATCGATAGATTAGACACAGAGTGATTCCACTTGTGGGGAACAAAAAAACTAAAGGTCATCAATTTAAGATAGTTACCAAGAAATTCAATCGGAAATTCAGAAGAAACTTCTTTACCCAGTGGTGAGAATAAGAACATAAGAACTAGGAATAGGAGTAGGCCATACGGCCCCTCGAGCCTGCTCCACCATTCAATAAGATCATGGCTGATCTGATCATGGACTCAGCTCCACTTCCCTGCCTGCTCCCCATAACCTCTTATCGTTTAAGAAACTGTCTATTTCTGTCTTAAATTTATTTAATGTCCCAGCTTCCACAGTTCTCTGAGGCAGCGAATTCCACAGATTCACAACCGTCTGAGAAGAAATTTCTCCTCATCTCAGTTCTAAATGGGCGGCCCCTTATTCTAAGAACATGCCCTCTAGTTCTAGTCTCACCCACCAGTGGAAACATCCTCTCTGCATCCACCTTGTCAAGCCCCCTCATAATCTTATATGTTTCGATAAGATCATCTCTCATTCTTCTGAATTCCAGTGAGTAGAGGCCCAACCGACTCAACCTATCCTCATAAGTTAACCCCCTCATCACTGGGATCAACCTAGTGAACCTTCTCTGAACTGCCTCCACAGCAAGTATATCCTTTCATAAATATGGAACCCAAAACTGCACGCAGTATTCCAGGTGTGGCCTCACCAATACCCTGTATAACTGTAACAAGACTTCTCTGCTTTTTTACTCCATCCCCTTTGCAATAAAGGCCAAGATTCCATTGGCCTTCCTGATCACTTGCTGTTCCTGCATACTATCCTTTTGTGTTTCATGCACAAGTACCCCCAGGTCCCGCTGTACTGCAGCACTTTGCAGTCTTTCTCCATTTGCATAATAACTTGCTACCACAATGAGTGGTTGAGGGAGGCTAGATAAGCATATGAGGGAGAAAGGAATAGAGGGTTATGCTGATGGATTTAGATGAGGAAAGAGAGAAGACTCGAATGGAGCATAAATGCTGATATGGACTGGTTGGGCCAAATGGCCTGTTTTTGCACAGTACATTCCAAAAAAACTTTCGCCCATTGGACGTCAGAAAGCAAATGATGTACTTTTTGAAGTGTAGCCGTTGTTGTAATGTAGGAAACAGGCAGCCTATTCGCGCACAGCAAGCTCCCACAAACAGCAATGTGATAATGACTAGATGCGTTTTTTAGTGATGCTGACTGAGGGATAAATATTGACCAGGACACTGGGGATAACTCCCCTGCTCTTCTTTGAAATAGTGCCGTGGGATCTTTTATATCGACCTGAGAGCAGACGGGACCTCGGTTTAACGCTTCATCCTCCTTCAGTACTGTACTGGAGTGTCAGCTTAGATTTTTGTACAAGTTTCTGGAGTGGGACTTGTACCCACAACCTTCTGACTCAGAGAGTGTGCTACCCACTGAGCCACAGCTGACACTTCTATGTAATTCAATGTTTGGTTTTGAAGGATGTGATGTCCTCTCTTATTTTTCCTTTCTTGGATCTCCCCGTGCCGTGCACCTAGCTATGGGCATGGGTGGGCACAGTGCTCTCAGCTGCCTTTGAAAGTGGCAGACTGACGACCACAATTTTCCACAGGGAAGTGACTTGCCTTCATTTTGACACTTCACGTGGCAGCTAACCGGGATTGGGAAGTTACCACGGGGAGGGTAGTAGTCATCCTGCCGGAACGTTATCGGTTAAACAAAAAAAACTTCTTGGGATAATTGCCAACTTCCACACAGCTGAAAGCAAGTCCTCCATGCATTTCATGTAATAGAGATAACTGGGACAGTGACAGAAGAGCCCTCGTGATGTCTTCAAAGAAGTTAGTGATTCTTGTCCGGTAACTGGACAACAGCCACTTTGAAACATGTGTTTAATCAAGCAAAATAATTGAGAACAAAATCAATTAGTGCTTAAAACAGAAATCAAGAGTCCCAATTACTTAGTGGTGAAATCTCTTTCCCAGACCCAATCTATGAAGTCCCAGGCAATGTTCCCTATAACTGTCTTTTGGTGCACAGTCCCTTTCACATTTTCGCAGGCAGTTTCTTGAATTGAAAGGCTGGTGAGCAGTCTACATGGGATCTCCAGACCACCATGCAGCTTAGCAGGAACATTGGTCCCAGGTTTCGTTCCGAGTTAGCCGATTCCAACGAAGGCAGTGGAATCGGCATGGCAGAATGGCAGGCAGTGACTAGTGGGGTGCCACAAGGCTCAGTGCTGGGACCCCAGCTCTTTACAATATACATCAATGATTTGGATAAAGGAATTGAGTGTAATATCTCCAAGTTTGCAGATGACACTAAACTGGGTGGTGGTGTGAGCTGTGAGGGAGATGCTAAGAGGCTGCAGGGTGACTTGGACAGGTTAGGTGAGTGGGCAAATGCATGGCAGATGCAGTATATGTGGATAAATGTGAGGTTATCCACTTTGGGGCAAAAACACAGATAATTATCTGAATGGTGGCAGATTAAGAAAAGGGGAGGTGCAACGAGACCTGGGTGTCATGGTTCATCAGTCACTGAAAGTTGACAGCAGGCGGTAAAGAAGGCAAATGGTACGTTGGCCTTCATAGCTAGGGGATTTGAGTATAGGAGCAGGGAGGTCTTACTGCAGTTGTACAGGGCCTTGGTGAGGCCTCACCTGGAACAGTGTGTTCAGTTTTGGTCTGAGGGAGTGCAGCGAAGGTTCACCAGACTGATTCCCGGGATCGCTGGACCGACATATGAGGAGAGACTGGATCAACTGGGCCTTTATACATTGGAGTTTAGAAGAATGAGAGGGGATCTCATAGAAACATACAAGATTCTGACGGGACGGGACAGGTTGGATGCGGGTAGATTGTTCCCGATGTTGGGGAAGTCCAGAACCAGGTGACACAGTATTAGGATAAGGGGTAGGCCATTTAGGACTGAGATGAAGAGAAACTTCTTCTGTGGAACTGTTAACCTGTGGAATTCCCTACCGCAGAGAGTTGTTGATGCCAGTTCATTGGATATATTCAGGAGGGAGTTAGATATGGCCCTTACGGCTAAGGGGATCAAGGGGTATGGAGAGAAAGCAGGAAAGGGGTACTGAGGTGAATGATCAGCCATGATCTTATCGAATGGTAGTGCAGGCTCGAAGGGCCGAATGGCCTACTCCTGCACCTATTTTCTATGTTTCTATGATGGGGATACAATTTGCCACCGCTCCTGACTGTTGGAGGAGCAAAGAAACAGTCAGCTCGGGTTCCCACTTCTGGTTGCTATCTAGGGACCTCTACTGAAAGTAATCGTATGTTTGGCGAGATGTTTCCCCACAGTTGAACAAGGTGGCACTCCACGGCCACGTGGGTATCTGGAATCTGTACAACTGTGCCCCGGCAAGGAGTCAACACTTCCAGGAGAGGAGTGACAGAAGCAAAAGAGGAAATAGCAGAGACTTTGTCCAGCATTTTCCAATCCTCTCTGACTTCGGGTGTGGTGCCAGAGGACTGCTAATGTGGTACCTTTGTTTATCACAGGCAGCCCCTCGGAATCGAGGAAGACTTGCTTCCACTCTAAAAATTAATCCTTAGGTGGCTGAACAATCCAATATGAGAACCACAGTCCCCGTCACAGGTGGGACAGATAGTTGTTGAGGGAAGGGGTGGGTGGGACTGGTTTGCCGCAAGCTCTTTCCGCTGCCTGCGCTTGATTTCTGCATGTTCTCGGCGATGAGACTCGAGGTGCTCGGCCCCCTCCCGGATGCTCTTCCTCCACTTGGGGCAGTCTTTGGCCAGGGTCTGCCAGGTGTCAATGGGGATGTTGCACTTTATCAGGGAGGCTTTAAGAAGGGAGAAAGGGATAGACCGAGTAATTACAGGCCAGTCAGCCTAACCTCGGTGGTGGGAGTATTATTGGAAAAAATTCTGAAGGACAGGATAAATCTTCATTTAGAAAGACACGGATTAATCAAGGACAGTCTGCACGGATTTGTTAAAGGAAGGTCGTGTCTGACTAACTTGATTGAATTCTTTGAGGTAACAAGAAGGGTCGATGAGGGTAGTGCGTTTGACGTAGTGTATATGGATTTCAGCAAAGTTTTTGATAAGGTCCAACATGGCAGACTGGTCACAAAGTAAAAGCTCATGGGATCCAGGGAAAAGTGGCAAGTTGGATCCAAAATTGGCTCAAAGGCAGGAAGCAGAGGGTAATGGTTGATGGGTGTTTTTGTGACTAGAAGGCTGTTTCCAGTGGGGTTCCACACGGCTCAATATGTCCCTTGCTTTTTGTGGTATATATCAATGATCTAGATTTGAATATGGGGGTATGATTAAGAAGTTTGTAGATGATACTAACATAGGCTGGGTGGTTGATAATGAAGAAGAAAGCTTTAGACTGCAGGAAGATATCAATCAACTGGTCAGGTGGGCAGAACAGTGGAAAATGGAATTTAATCCGGAAAAGTGTGAGGTAATGCATTTGGAGAGGGCTAACAAGGAAAGGGAATACACATTAAATGGTAGGTCACTGAGAAGTGTAGAGGAACATGTCCAGTTGGAATGCCTGTCCACAGATCCCTGAAGGTAGCTGGCCAGGTAGATAAGAACATAAGAAATAGGAGCAGGAGTAGGCCAAATGGCCCCTTGAGCCTGCTCTGCCATTTAATATGATCATGGACTCAGGTCCACAACCCTGCCCGCTCTCCATAACCCCTTATTATTATCGTTTAAGAAACTGTCTATTTCTGTCTTAAATTTATTCAATGTCCCAGCATCCACAGCTCTCTGAGCCAGCAAATTCCACAGATCCACAACTCAGAGGAAATTTCTCATCTCAGTTTTAAATGGGCGGCCCCTTATTCTAAGATTATGCCCTCTAGTTCTAGTCTCCCCTATTAGTGGAAACATCCTCTCTTCATCCACCTTATCAAGCCCCCTCATAATCTTATATGTTTCGATAAGATCACCTCTCATTCTTCTGAATTCCAATGAGTAAAGGCCCAATCTACTCAACCTTTCCTCATAAGTCAACCCCCTCATCTCCAGAATCAACCTTATGAACCTTCTCTGAACTGCCTCCAATACAAGTATATCCTTTCGTAAATATGGAAACCAAAACTGTATGCAGTATTCCAGGTGTGTTTCATGCACAAGTATCCCCAGGTCCCGCTGTACGGCAGCACTTTGCAATCTTTCTCCATTTAAATAATAACTTGCTCTTTGATTTTGTTTCTGCCAAAGTGCATGACCTCACACTTTCCAACATTATACTCCATCTGCCAAATTTTTGCCCACTCACTTAGCCTGTCTATGTCCTTTTGCAGATTTTTTGTGTCCTTCTCACACATTGCTTTTCCTCCCATCTTTGTATCATCAGCAAACTTGGCTACGTTATACTCAGTCCCTTCTTCCAAGTCGTTAATATAGATTGTAAATAGTTGGGGTCCCAGCACTGATCCCTGCGGCACCCCACTAGTTACTGATTGCCAACCCGAGAATGAACCATTTATCCCGACTCTCTGTTTTCTATTCGTTAGCCAATCCTCTAGCTCTGCTAATATATTACCCCAACTCCGTGAACTTTTATCTTGTGCAGTAACCTTTTATGTGGCACCTTGTCAAATGCCTTCTGGAAGTCCAAATACACCACATCCACTGGTTCCCCTTTATCCACCCTGTTCGTTACATCCTCAAAGAATTCCAGCAAATTTGTCAAACATGACTTCCCCTTCATGCTGACTGACCAAATTTTGCTTTTCCAAATGGCCTGCTACTGCTTCTTTAATAATGGACTCCAACATTTTCCCAACCACAGATGTTAGGCTAACTGGTCTCTGGTTTCCTGCTTTTTGTCTATCTCCTTTGTTAAATAGGGGTGTTACATTTGCAGTTTTCCAATCTGCTGGGACCTCCCCAGAATCCAGGGAATTTTGGTAAATTACAACCAATTCATCCACAATTCCTGCAGCTACTTCTCTTAAGACCCTAGGTTGCAAGCCATCAGGTCCAGGGGATTTATCTGCCTTTAGTCCCATTATCTTACTGAGTATCACCTCCTTAGTGATTGTGATTCCTCCCCCCCATAGCCCCTTGACACTCCACTGTTGGAATATTGTTAGTGTCCTCTACCGTAAAGACTGATACAAAATATTTGTTCAGAGTTTCTGCCATCTCCATGTTCCCCATTACTAATTCCCTGGTCTCGTCCTCTAAGGGACCAACATTTACTCTAGTCACTCTTTTCCTTTTTATATACCTAGAGAAACTCTTGCTATCTGTTTTTATATTTAGTGCTAGTTTACTTTCATAGTCTATCTTCCCTTTTTTAATCATTTTTTTAGTCATTCTTTGTTGGCTTTTAAACGCTATCCAATCTTCTGTCCTCCCACTAGTTTTGGCCACATTGTATGCCCTTGTTTTAATTGGATACCATCCTTTATTTCTTTAGTTAGCCACAGATGGCTATCTTTTCTCTTACACCCTTTCCTTCTCACTGGAATATATATTTCTTAAGAGTTGTGAAATATCTCCTTAAATGTACACCACTGTTCATCAAACGTCCTACACTTTAATCTATTTTTCCAGTCCACTTTAGCCAATTCTGCCCTCATACCTTCATAGTCTCCTTTATTTAAGCTTAGTACGCTGGTTAGAGATCCAACTTGCTCACTCTCCATCTGAATTTGAAATTCAACCATGCTATGATCACTCATTCCAAGGGGATCCTTTACTAGGAGATTGTTTATTAATCCTGTCTCATTACACAGGACCCGATCTAAGATAGCCTGCCCCCTGGATAAGCTGGATAAGGCGGCATATGGAAAGCTTGCCTTTATTAGCCTATGTATAGAATACAAGAGCAGGGGTAGTTATGCTTGAACTGTCTAAAACACTAGTTAGATGACAGCTAGAGTACTGCGTGCAGTTCTGGTCACCGCATTACAGGATGTGATTGCACTGGAGAGGGTACAGAGGAGATTTACGAGGATGTTGCCGGGAGTGGAAAATCTTAGTTATGAGAACAGATTGGTTAGGCTGGGTTTGTTTTCCTTGGAACAGAGGAGGCTGAGAGAGACCTCATTGAGGTGTATAAAATTATGAAGGGCCTAGATATAGTGGATAGAAAGGGCCTATTTCCCTTAGCAGAGGGGTCAACAACCAGGGGGCATAAATTTAAAGTAATTGGTAGAAGGTTTAAAAGAGGGTTTGAGGGAAAATGGCTTCACCATGAGGGTTGTGGGGGTCTGGAACTCACTGCTTGAAAGGGTGGTAGAGGCAGAAACCCTCACCACATTTAAAAAGTACTTGGATGTGCGCTTGAAGTGCCGTAACCTGCAGGGCTACGGACCTAGAGCTGGAAAGTGGGATTAGGCTGGATAGCCTCTTGTTGGCTGGCAGGGACACGATGGGCCGAAATGGCCTCCTTCCGTGCTGCAAATATCTATGATAAACCCTTCAGAGAAATCTGAGATGTACTTATGGATGAAATAATGAAGTAATACTTTCTCTCCCCCTTCCAACACAACCTAGCGCAATTAGTTTAATTGCACACTCAAATCACATTGTTGTTTTTTTTTTTAATTGCTGGATTCTGGTTTAGATCCAGGCCAGAAACCTGATACAACTTTGCTCTCTGCTGGCTGCAAACAAGCTTGTTGGGGTGGAGGGAAGAGTGAATCCAGCACGGGCCACAGCCCAAAAAGGCACACAAGTTTGGACTAAGTTGGCAATTTCGAATCACAGTGTTGATGCAAAATAAGGGCAACTTTACACTGCACTAGATTGCTCTATACTTGATGTGGGAGTGCTTGATGCTCACAGTTGGCAGAAAAGCTGTTCTATGTCCAGCACTGACATATTCATCTTGATAAGACCAAGTAAATCAGCCTCCAAAAAAAAAAGGTTTGGAAGGAAAAAAAGAGCATATTTCACACTTGAATAGTTATGAACCAACATCGGCACATGCATGATAGACCGAATGGCCTCCTTCTGTGCGGTTGGGGGCGGTAACCTTTCCGAGGCGGGGTATTGTGCACCCAGTGCAGAAGTCCCGCCCGGAAGCAAAATTGGGCTTACCGCCCAACAGAATGTGGAGCGCAATGTCGGCGCTCCACTTCCTACCCGGGTGAACGTCGGAGTGCTATGTGCCCTCTCCGCGTAGCACTGACGCGTTACACGGGCCCTCCCCTTCTGTTAAAGGGGAGGGACGCTGCGAGCCATGGCAGCAGCCCAGCTCCAAAACGGGCTGCATGATCGCGGCATGGATCCTGCAAATCGACAGAGAAAGGCCCGACCGGTAAGTCGTCACAAAAAAAAAGGCGGAGCGCACCTCCCCTTTAAAGTTTCACCCTGCGACCAAAATGCGGCCCGGTTCGCGACCCGCGAGGCTGGTGCTGACATTGTCCGCGGCCGCCTCACGGGGCGCTGATCAATTGCTGCCACGGGGTGAAAAGGGGGCGCCGCTCACGGCCATGACTTCGTCACCCGTAGTGCAATGGCCCAGGGCGTAACTTGAAGGGGCGCGGCACTACCGGCTTTGTATCTCCGCTAACTCCCGCGAAATTTCACAGGATCCGATAGCAACCCCAGAGACACTAACGGCGGGTGCACAAGCAAGGGAATTTTGCCCCCTATGACTTTATGATTCTATGAACTATAGCAGCCCACTTACACATTTAACCCAAAAGAGGTTCACATTCACAACTACTCACCACCTAAACCCACTTAGTGAGGAAGAATACCTTTCAGATGACTCCTTCCACAAACCAATTGGCTGTAAAATTACAAATGCTTAACTCACTATTTTCCAGTCGTCGTTCAAAGGCTGCTGTTCCTATCCATTTCTGGAGAAGCCATGGTTGGTGTGGTCATTTACTGGATCATATTTATTGTCAAACTACAGCTGAATGGAACAATGAAATAGAATAAACAATGCAATGAAGTTTTATTCATTTTTATTTCAATAGAAGCAGGCTGTTGATAGAAAATTGGATTTTTTTTCAATAAAAGATCTAAAATATGTTAATAGGATAAACAGAAACATGATATCCTCCCACTGGCTTTCCAGAAACACAAATCCTTTCTTACTAGTCCAGAAAAACTCAATTATAACATCCAAGTTGAAGAAGATGCAGACCCAGATATACTTGATTTATTCACCAATATAGTTTTAATTGTGCATTTTCATCTAAAAAGCAGACATACAAAACAATGGCACATGAGGTATTACATCAATATATCCTCCCTCAATGATTTAATGCCCGGCATATGGAATCCATATGCAGTAAATAGACAGCAACAAATGGACAAAAAGAACATCCTATTAGTAACTGAATAGACCACACAAAAATCAAGGTTAGTGGATTTAAAACATCTAGATACATTCATGTTACTTTCGTTTCCGTGAGATCTCCAAAAGGAAAGGGATTGATGCATGCCCTATACCAAACCCATTTTGCTGTTAATTCCACCTGTTTCACCACAGTAGAATAACCACCTGATTTACAGTGTTGAATAACCCATTTGAGCTGTTGCCAGGGGGTGTGTCTTCAGTAGCGTGCAGCTCTGATACTGTATGTTACGCCCCCAGCCAATCAATGGTAAAATGTTGCAAATTAGTAATGGGTAATAATGGGCAAAAACTGACATGCATATATTAAAAAGCTAGTAATTTAAAATGTTTTTTAAACAAAATTTGTTTATAATCATTTATTAGAACATAAGAATTAGGAACAGGCGTAGGCCCCTCGAGCCTGCTCGGCCATTCAATAAGATCATGGCTGATCTTCAACCTCAACTCCACTTTGAGGTAGAAGACCAGCCATGACCTTATTGAATTAGTAGAAGGCAGAGTGCCGTATTATAGTGGGTGTGCTCTTAACTGGCAGTTAAAAGACACTAATCCACATCGGGAAGAGTTACACACTTGAATGTAGGAGAGGTTAGATGTAGAGTAAATCTTGACTGTGTGGATTTTCAAGTTGACATAAACACAAACAATTGAATGTGGACAAGGCCAAAAGCAGGCCATATCACGGTTATACATCCTTAATACTGAGGAATTTGTTTTATTACAACAATCCCTTCTCATAATGCAGGTGTGTGTGTTTAAAAAAAAATTGGCTATTTCAACCTCATGGCTACCACATTGAATTTGTGATGTAAATTAGTTTTTTTTACACGGTAGTTTCTTTACATAGAACCTCTGGAAAATTACTTTTCATTACCTGTACTGTGTGCAGTGGATTATAATAAAGGTTATGCTTTGAAATACATCTGGAACCACTGAATACTTGACTGAATATGATACATAGCAATTGTTATTTGATGCAAGAATTCCAAAGGGTTAAGAAGCTTCCAAAGATTTTGAATTTTCACTCAAACACGGGCAACCTAATCCCATTTTTTTCCCTTGAGAACGTCATTGCTCTGCATCACGCTAGAGAGCAAAGCACTGCTAGATGAGGTTCATACTGTCCATGAATTGCCATCTAAACCCTGAACGTATATCATTCTGTCTCAACTAAAAGGAAATTACTTCAACGTGCGCTCAAAACAGGGTCTCGAAAGGTAAAACCTAACGGCTTCAAAGAATCTTCAACCACAATGCATTCGTCTTAAACTAGCGGTTGTCTAAACTAGCGGTTGTCTAAACTAAGGGTTGCCCAAACTATGGCCTGTGAGCCATCCGTGGGACACAAGATTTGATCATACAGCTATGCAACATAGCTTGTGTGTGTGTGCTTATATTTCTTACTAATTTGTCTCCTTTACATCTCATGGCTCTGAAGGCATGGGAAAGGCTGTTGTTGGAGCTGTTGGCTCATTGGTTGATAATCCAAAATCCCGGCACCAAAATCCATTTATACCACAACATGAGAAATAGACAAATGAGTAGGAAAATGGATTTAAACCTTTGGGTGCTCCTCGAGGCTATGCATAAAGGCAGAAACCTTGAACGTCCTTGAGCATTTAGTTTTAATTTGCAGCGTATGTGGTGGATCAAATCACTACCAACAAAATACATAAAACTACTCTGCGATGGCCGCTACATAAAAGCTCAGTGTGAGATACTTGATATTAGTTTGGGTTAAAAGAGTCAGTATGTACCAGTGAGAAAAATAAACGCTTTAGACCAAACCCCATTACACACATGTTCAGTCTGTGAGGGTTTCATTTTCTTTCACATTTCCCCAATTTTTTTTTGGTTTTATTTGAATGCAATTAATGTAGATAAAATGCAGCCCTTAATTCGACACTTAATTCGTTCTACATTTTTTGAAAACAAATATCGAATCTGATAGCGTTTAGGATTCCAATACTTTGTCAGACTCTCATTAGCTAGTTTACTTCAGTAAATTCGCCTGGTACGTACTGTAAAGAAATGCTAGATGAGCCGATTTTAATTTCAGAACACAATTACTGAACTGTGGCCAACGAGCACATTTGGCTCAACAGCGTCTCGGTGAATCCTTAAACTCGGCCCAAACAAAAAGCTTCCAGTTTCAACTGTTCAGTTTTTAAACTCACGAGCGGCTTATATGGATGGCACTATCTTTGGATGCAAATGGGCAATCTGAAAGTGAATGACTAAAATATATCTTCAGTTTCTGCTAATCAACCCACATTAAACTATTCCTAATTTAGCAGTTGAGCTGAGAAACAGCAGCTAATGCAACTTAAGGGGGTGATGTAGAACCTATATTACAGTTCCATGCAAAGGTAATTCAAACTATATTCGGATTCAATAAAGCACTATACTTAACCTCCAGTCAATGAGCATGAGGAATATTGAATTAGGTGTTTCCCTCTCAAATTGTGTAGCATCAAAGGCATAAAGGGGCGCGGAGGCACATGAAAACCAGTATTTTTCTCTGTATTGCAAACGGATTTAAAAGCATCAAAAACAAATCAACCTTTCACTTTACTATGAGCCAAGTTTAATTAATTTGTGTTCAGCAACTACTTAACTAGTGTTAATATCATTACTGCCTAGGTTTAAAAAAAAGTCAGTGTTGAATTTGTTTAAAAATCGGTAATGTACATAATAAAACAATACTGTGCTGTACTTCACTACATAGCTTTATAAATGTCAGGTCATAATAATGCATGCTGCATCATCTTTATGTTAAAAAATAAACAACTGTATCACACAACTCTCAGCTTCCCAACTTCGAACTGGTTTACGAGTCTGAAGATTGGATGCATCAAATATCACGAGAAAAACATTCACGGGACCAGTTTCCAGTTCCTTTAATGGTTTGATTTACATTCAACAACAGATAGAGTGTAACACTCAGATCCTGCTCAGGTCTCCTTTCCCATCATTGGTTATTTGTACGAGTTGATTTTGAGTTTCCTATTACAACTGGCAATTATTTTTGTAAAATTAAATCACAAAAAGGAAAAATAAACAAAATCGGGAAAAAACAAACACAGTCTGTACAATGTTTCAGAATATCATGATTTGTGAGTGTGGAACTGCTACAGTTTATGGGTAAAATAATGCTCACAAAAGTAACACCACATTAAAGATGTGAGCTTTTTAAACAGTCCTTCAGAGCAGCTACTAGCATTTTAATATGGTTGGTGAGCCGTCAGTTTTTTTTTTAAATCAGTCTTTCTCACGAGACTATTCTACTGAGGGAGCAGATAGGATTTGTAATTTATGCACAGTTGTTACAACATTCTTAGGCAGTCACTATTGGGTAAATTATATTAATTTGAATGCTAAAATCTAATTCACAAAAGGAAAAAAAAATTTAAGGTCTAGACAATTCTTCCAAAAAAATAGACCTCGGCAGCCATGTTCTTACAACAAAGACATATATATATCATGGCTGTTGCAGTGAATTGTCCTACAGTAGCTGAAATATATAATGGAAAAGTTGTTCAAGTCATGACTTGCAGCAGCTGTCACCCGACATTCAAGTAAATAATTCGATATGTACATTAGAAGTAATATACAGCATCTGAATATGCATCAATCACAAATTCCGTAAAGTGGATTAAGCAGGGCTGTGTGATTCATTGTTATCTGATTCGTTTCTCTGCTGAATATATAGACATATAATAGTCGTTGCTTCCAACTGCTAAATGAGGCTGTCGAGAAAAAACACAAGATAATCAAGGTCCGTTAATTAGAATGCTTGAAAAGGTTAGGCACCAGTACGAAATAATTATCAGTACCAGAAAACAATTAAACTCGGAAGACCTACCCTAGTTTATTATGTCCATTAAGCAGACAGAACAGAAATTAGACGTGGATAACAATTATGCTTACAGTTAAGAACGGTGTTAATTTGCTCACAGAATTTTATCACAATATTGCTTTTCATGAGCTGCAGGACCTTCGGGAGGAAGAATATGGTTTAGTAATTTTTACCCTTTAGGAAAAAGCACTACTTCCACCGAGGTCATATCGCTATGACACACTATGGCCGTAGAAAGCTGGGGAACGATGAGCCAGCCTGTGAATGTGCTCCATGAGGAACATTACGCACCAGCAGTGCATTCTAAGGCAACATGAAAGGGTTCAAGTGATTTCAATGTTCTCACTTGCCACTTAAAGGCTTTTTTTCCCCTTGAAATTGATTATTTTTCAACTGCATTGAATAGCTACCATCTTAAACCACAGCAAATTCACTTTAAAAGGGAATGAAATACACTTGGAACAGGGATGGGATAAGGCACGATTTTCACCAGGACTCAGATGGTCAGGTACAGCAGGAAAACGCAAAAAGAAACAATGGAGGTGTAGAGACTAAGGGCTATACTAAGATTGTTTGAGGTTACTAAAAAGCTGTCTTGTTTTTTGCGAGTTGCCAGCTGCCTCTGGCTAGAGGAAGATTGATATTTTACAGCCCTGGCACTAAACTACCACACAAAAGCCTGGCTGGTTTATGAATGTTGCAGGAATGGAAAGATGTGTAACTGCCTTATAATTCACTGCAATGCACTTTGTTATTTTTTTATAATACATAAAAAGATTTTAAAACGTCACCTCTATGGTTTGAGGAAAAAACTGAATGAGTAAGATGTAAAGATCACTTGGCATACACAAAGAAGAACTGCACTAATACTCCACAAAACTAAAGTAACAAGTCTGGAAATGATGCTGTACAGTATTACCATGTCATTGCTCAGCGTCTAGAACAAATAATTTAGGGATACGGAGGATATTAAGCGGAACAGATCTCATAAGAACATAAGAAATAGGAGCAGGAGTAGGCCATACGGCCCCTCGAGCCTGCTCTGACATTCAATATCATGGCTGATCTGATCATGGACTCAGCTCCACTTCCCTGCCCGCTCCCCATAACCCCTTATCGTTCAAGAAACTGTCTATTTCCGTCTTAAATGTATTCAATGTCCCAGCTTCCACAGCTCTGAGGCAGCGAATTCCACAGATTTACAACCCTCAGAGCAGAAATTTCTCCTCATCTCTGTTTTAAATGGGCGGCCCCTTATTCTAAGATCATACCCTCTAGTTCTAGTCTCCCCCATCAGTGGAAACATCCTCTCTGCATCCACCTTGTCAAGCCCCCTCATAATCTTATACATTTCGATAAGATCGCCTCTCATTCTTCTGAATTCCAGTAAGTAGAGGCCCAACCTACTCAACCTTTCCTCATAAGTCAACCCACTCATCCCCGGAATCAACCTCGTGAACCTTCTCTGAACTGCCTCCAAAGCAAATATATCCTTTCGTAAATATAGAAACCAAAACTGCACGCAGTATCCCAGGTGTGGCCTCACCAATACCTTATATAGCTGTAGCAAGACTTCCCTGCTTTCATACTCCATCCACTTTGCAATAAAGGCCAACATACCATTGGCCTTCCTGATTACTTGCTGTACCTGCATACTATCCTTTTGTGTTCAAATCTGTCACACCAGTATCCTCTCACTTGGTGACACATTTGTTGAAATAATCAGACATGACTTTGATACAAATTCATTAACTGTAAGTTGCAGGCTTTAATATTTCACTGTACTGTGGGAAGCTTCCTGATGTATGAGCATCTCGAGAAGTTCTCACTGAAAACAAAATGCCAAGCCTTCCTGTACTTGTCTGAACATTTGTTCTTCCGGTTAATAATGCACAGTTTAGCTGGAATAGACACAAGTCTCAGCAGTGGCTTACAGTAATTACCCACTGCCACCATCTATGTGGTGGGACGTCTTCTTTTAAAAACAGGTTGCAGATAATGAGGCCCATCTGAAATTAGTCTGGAATCTTCAGTTCTACCCACGGGCAAGTCCAAGCTCAAATCTGTGTGCTAAAGCAGCAGTTAGTGCCCACTATCTCACATATCCACAACAGCACTATCTAAGAGAATATTTTCTTTGATGCTCCTAATATTGGGATTGAATTAAGCTTCGGTAAGTCCAATTCAGAGACAATATTTATCCAGAATTCAGGGAGATAACTACAACTATTATAGATAGAGCTGCAGGAGTTGGAAATCCGGCAGATTTCACTAAAAAGGAGGACCAATCAGTGAAACCTGTCTGCAGTATCTTCCAGTATGCTCCGAGACATGGAAAACAGATTAGTTGAAATATATAAGAATATAAGAAATAGGAGCAGGAGTAGGCCACCTGGCCTCTCGAGTCTGCTCCGACATTCAATAAGATCATGGCTGATCTGATCCTGGCCTCAACTCCACTTCCCTGCCCGCTCCCCATAACCCTCGACTCCCTTACCATTCAAAAATCCGTCTATCTCCACCTTATTCAATGACCCAGCCTCCACAGCTCTCTGGGGTAGAGAATTCCAAAGACTCATGACCCTCAGAGAAGAAATTCCTCCTCATTTCCATTTTAAACGGGCAATCCCTTATTCTTTTAAATCATGAACAACTTCACAAGAGTTATTGAGAATTGTTTAGACAGAGAGATGGCCCTTATCCATCAGACCGAGATAGAATCGACAAAATTACTGCTCGAGGACCAGGTGGCAACTGCAATCTTCATTGTGTCTGTGCCATGTAATGCCGTGCACACTGAAAGATAATATAGATGTTAAAAGGACAGTGGAACAGATTGAACTGCAGAGATTGAAAAGTTCTGAAAAATGACTTACCCAATATGGGTGGAAAGCCAAGCAGCTAATGGCTCCAATCCTCTGCCCCATAAATCCGTCATAGTACTTGATATTGCTGATCACGTCCCCGCTTGCGTTATATACAGCTATGAACTGGTTCATAGAGCCACTGAAAGATCAAGAATAAGTTTACTGTTAGCTATTATGCAGAATTTTCTGGGTGATAAAACACTGAACACATCCACTACATACTAACGTGCAGTTAAATTACAATATTGTACTGGTAAAAGTGCTAAAATAAAATGATGAACTAATTTATTCTACCTTAACCAAGAAAATATACAACAGCTGGCCAAGTAGCTCAAGCACTTAACTTTAAAGCAAAAATATTCTTAAGGGCTTACGTTCAAGTCTTGGGAATGTTACTAAAAGAACCTGGCTTGGTTTATTGGCTGAATTGTCAGATTGAATCTCATCTGGAAACTGGAAACCTGACATCGTCTGACTCGCAACAGCTTCCATTCCTCCCCCGCCAAAAGCATTGGACACTCCGCCATCTCACATAGAAGTGCATTAACAATGGCAGTAGTCCAGATAGTGCCCTCTTTCCACGGTGGAGGATGTGTTATGGCAAGTAATCTAGAAGGAAGACACATCTGAAGAGATGCACTCTACTCAAGCAATAAAGATACGAATTGTAAAATAATAAAAAGGAGATTGGAAGGAGAATGATTCTTGTAGACTAGCCGGCGATAAAGTTCGCCAACATTCAGAAATGGTCTCAGCTACACCACCCTAAAAAGTTACCTTATTTAAAAGATGCAACGTAGGATGATGAATGTTAACACATGCTGAGTGCATCGGCTGTATGATAGCGCAGTATCTACACTTCATAAAATCAAGCAACTGTTAAATCAAGATACATTTATATAAAAATTCTATGCTTACAACTCAACAGTATTTTTTGCCACACTTGACAAACTTAAATTGTTAACCTTTACTTGAATTAAATACTGATGGGGAAAAGGTGAAAAGACAAATTTAGGTGTAATTCCACACACTATTCCAATTAACTCAACCACCCCCATCGCGGGCAAGTCATTAATTATTTTCGCAACTTTGAGCATGTCATTTTGACGAGACTGCCCCATAGAGTTGCTCCATTTCTTCCTCCATCGAGCTGTTTACAGTTTGTTTCAACATCATTTACCTACAAATGACTCAGAGTCCTCTGCTTTAAACTGCCTCGTTGCTGTAAAAAAATATTGTTGTTCGGCAAGCCCTGATTGACCAACATTAAAAGGGAAGACGAATGGCACTCTGGGATACAATAGACTTCAACATGGAGAATATATGGCTCTAAACTCCTGTTAGCAGTGGGGATTGGGGCAGTGGAGTTGCAGTCTTTCTGTGACTGGACTGCGGTACTTGAAAATACACTCGTGTATCGACTTAACATTTGCTACCTGCCCTGGTGGCCTGCTTTTGGGAGTATAGCTCTGGGCCTCATCAAGTCCGAATTTGGTAGGTGCAAGTATTCCTTCATTACAATTAGCATTTTCTTTATCTGTGAATTACATGTGAGAATCACAGCAGACGTGCCATCATTGTCCCAGAGGCAAGATATACTGACAGGACAGCAAACTTCAACTTTGTAACAGTTGTTTGTTGGGGGGGTGGGCGAGGAATAGAGGGTGGAAGGGTGTGAGGATGGATGGGTGGGTCGATGATGCATCTAGGCCGTACTTGTCTGGATGGGACAGACTCAATGGACCAGATGGTATTTTTCTGTCCATTTTCATACATTCATATGGATCTGGAGAGTTGGTCACTACGTTCTGTAGCTTTGCAATTGTATCAACCACACTGAGCAAAAGCACCAAGAGTTCGTACCACATAAAGGGGTCAGGTTTCGGCCTGAGTTGCTCCTATTTTTTTTTGAGCAACCAGTTTAGAATGGAGTATCTTAGAAATTGCAATTCTCGATATTTAGTTTGCTCCAGTTCTAGTGAGTTAGAACAGTTTCATTTTAGAACAGATTTTTTTTCTTCAAAAGGGGGCGTGTCCAGCCACTTACGCCTGTTTTGCAAGTTTAGGCAGTGAAAACTTACTCCAAACTAACTGAGAATGGAGTAAGTGTAGATTTATGTACGCTCAGGAAAAACCTTGCCTACACTTGGAAATCAGGCGTAGGGAACGAGAGATGGGGGGGGGGGGGGGGTTTACAAACATTAAACACTTCACTTTTACAAATAAAGGGCCATCATCAATAATAAATGATAAATAAATCAATAAATAAACCAATAAATCAATCCAAATAAATAAAAAAATTAAAAATTAAAAAAATCACTCAATAATAAAAAAATTATTTCTACTCACCTACTGCAGCACTAGGGTGAAGGGGGGGGAAGAGATGATGATGGGGGGGGGGGAAGAGAAGAGAAGATGGGGGGGGAAGAGAAGAGAAGATTGGGGGGGGAAGAGAAGATTGGGGGGGGAAGAGAAGATTGGGGGGGGGAAGAGAAGATTGGGGGGGGGGAAGAGAAGATTGGGGGGGGGAAGAGAAGATTGGGGGGGGAAGAGAAGATTGGGGGGGGAAGAGAAGATTGGGGGGGGAAGAGAAGATTGGGGGGGGAAGAGAAGATTGGGGGGGGAAGAGAAGATTGGGGGGGAAGAGATGAAGATTGGGGGGGGGGGAGAGAAGATTGGGGGGGAAGAGAAGATTGGGGGGGGAAGAGAAGATTGGGGGGGAGAGAAGATTGGGGGGGGAGAGAAGATTGGGGAGGAGAGAAGATTGGGGGGGAGAGAAGATTGGGGGGGAGAGAAGATTGGGGGGGGGAGAGAAGATTGGGGGGGGAGAGAAGATTGGGGGGGAGAGAAGATTGGGGGGGGAGAGAAGATTGGGGGGGAGAGAAGATTGGGGGGGAGAGAAGATTGGGGGGGAGAGAAGATTGGGGGGGGAGAGAAGATTGGGGGGGAGAAGATTGGGGGGGGAGAAGATTGGGGGGGGAGAGAAGATTGGGGGGGGAGAGAAGATTGGGGGGGGAGAGAAGATTGGGGGGGGAGAGAAGATTGGGGGGGGAGAGAAGATTGGGGGGGGAGAGAAGATTGGGGGGGGGAGAAGATTGGGGGGAGAGAAGATTGGGGGGGAGAGAAGATTGGGGGGGAGAGAAGATTGGGGGGGGAGAGAAGATTGGGGGGGGAGAGAAGATTGGGGGGGAGAGAAGATTGGGGGAGAAATGGGGGAGAGAAGATTGGGGGGGGAGAGAAGATTGGGGGGGGGAGAGAAGATTGGGGGGGGAGAGAAGATTGGGGGGGGAGAGAAGATTGGGGGGGGAGAGAAGATTGGGGGGGAGAGAAGATTGGGGGGGGGGAGAGAAGATTGGGGGGGGGGAGAGAAGATTGGGGGGGGGGAGAGAAGATTGGGGGGGGGAGAGAAGATTGGGGGGGGGGAGAGAAGATTGGGGGGGGAAGAGAAGATTGGGGGGGAAGAGAAGATTGGGGGGGAAGAGAAGATTGGGGGGGAAGAGAAGATTGGGGGGAAGAGAAGATTGGGGGGGAAGAGAAGATTGGGGGGGAAGAGAAGAAGATGGGGGGGAAAGAGAAGATTGGGGGGGAAGGGAAAGATTGGGTGGGGGAAGAGAAGAAGATTGGGGGGGGAAGAGAAGTAGATTGGGGGGGGAGAGAAGTTTTTTGGGGGGAAGAGAAGATTGGGGGGGGGAAAGAGAAGATGGGGGGGGGGGGAACATAGGAAACATAGAAACATAGAAAATAGGTGCAGGAGCAGGCCATTCAGCCCTTCTAGCCTGCACCGCCATTCAATGAGTTCATGACTGAACATGAAACTTCAGTACCCACTTCCTGCTTTCACGCCATACCCCTTGATCCCCCGAGTAGTAAGGACTTCATCTAACTCCCTTTGAATATATTTAGTGAATTGGCCTCAACTACTTTCTGTGGTAGAGAATTCCACAGGTTCACCACTCTCTGGGTGAAGAAGTTTCTCATTATCTCGGTCCTAAATGGCTTACCCCTTGTCCTTAGACTGTGACCCCTGGTTCTTAGTGTCCTCCTTAGTGAATACTGAACCAAAGTACTTGTTCAATTGGAAAGAGAAGATGGGGGGGGAAAGAGAAGATGGGGGGGAAGAGAAGATTGGGGGGGAGGGGAAAGAGAAGATTGGGGGGGAGGGGAAAGAGAAGATGGGGGGGGAAGAGAAGTAGATAGGGGGGGGGAGAGAGAAGATTGGGGGGGGGAAGAGAAGATTGGGGGGGGGAAGAGAAGATTGGGGGGGGAAGAGAAGAAGATTGGGGGGGGAAGAGAAGAAGATTGGGGGGGGAAGAGAAGAAGATTGGGGGGGGAAGAGAAGAAGATTGGGGGGGGAAGAGAAGAAGATTGGGGGGAAGAGAAGAAGATTGGGGGGGGAAGAGAAGTAGATTGGGGGGGGGGGAGAAAAGTTTTTTTTGGGGAAAGAGAAAATTGGGGGGGAAAGAGAAGATTGGGGGGGAAGAGAAGAAGATTGGGGGGGGAGAGAGAAGTTTTGGGGGGGGGAGAAGAGAAGATTGGGGGGGGAGAGAAGATTGGGGGGGGAGGAAGAGAAGAAGTTTTGGGGGGGGGAGAGAGAAGTTTTGGGGGGGGGAGAGAGAAGTTTTGGGGGGGGGAGAGAGAAGATTGGGGGGGGAAGAGAAGATTGGGGGGGGGAAGAGAAGATTGGGGGGGGAAGAGAAGATTGGGGGGGAAGAGAAGATTGGGGGGGAAGAGAAGATTGGGGGGGAAGAGAAGATTGGGGGGGAAGAGAAGATTGGGGGGGGAAGAGAAGATTGGGGGGGGAAGAGAAGATTGGGGGGGGAGAAGAGAAGATTGGGGGGGGAGAAGAGAAGAAGATTGGGGGGGGAAGAGAAGAAGATTGGGGGGGGGAAGAGAAGAAGATGGGGGGGGAAGAGAAGAAGATTGGGGGGGGGAAGAGAAGAAGATTGGGGGGGAAGAGAAGAAGATTGGGGGGGGAAGAGAAGAAGATTGGGGGGGGGAAGAGAAGTAGATTGGGGGGGGGGGGAGAGAAGATTGGGGGGGGGAGAGAAGATTGGGGGGGGAGAGAAGATTGGGGGGGGGGAGAGAAGATTGGGGGGGGGAGAGAAGATTGGGGGGGGAGAGAAGATTGGGGGGGGAGAGAAGATTGGGGGGGGAGAGAAGATTGGGGGGGGAGAGAAGATTGGGGGGGGAGAGAAGATTGGGGGGGGAGAGAAGATTGGGGGGGGAGAGAAGATTGGGGGGGAGAGAAGATTGGGGGGGGAGAGAAGATTGGGGGGGGAGAGAAGATTGGGGGGGGAGAGAAGATTGGGGGGGGAGAGAAGATTGGGGGGGGAGAGAAGATTGGGGGGGGGAAGAGAAGAAGATTGGGGGGGGAAGAGAAGATTGGGGGGGAGAGAAGATTGGGGGGGAAGAGAAGATTGGGGGGGAAGAGAAGATTGGGGGGGAAGAGAAGATTGGGGGGGGAAGAGAAGATTGGGGGGGGGAAGAGAAGATTGGGGGGGAAGAGAAGATTGGGGGGGGGAAGAGAAGATTGGGGGGGGGAAGAGAAGATTGGGGGGGAAGAGAAGATTGGGGGGGAAGAGAAGACTGGGGGGGAAGAGAAGAAGATTGGGGGGGAAAGAGAAGATTGGGGGGGAAGGAGAAGATTGGGTGGGGGAAGAGAAGAAGATTGGGGGGGGGAAGAGAAGTAGATTGGGGGGGAGAGAAGTTTTTTGGGGGGAAAGAGAAGATTGGGGGGGGAAAAGAGAAGATGGGGGGGGGAACATAGAAACATAGAAACATAGAAAATAGGTGCAGGAGCAGGCCATTCAGCCCTTCTAGCCTGCACCGCCATTCAATGAGTTCATGGCTGAACATGAAACTTCAGTACCCACTTCCTGCTTTCACGCCATACCCCTTGATCCCCCGAGTAGTAAGGACTTCATCTAACTCCCTTTTGAATATATTTAGTGAATTGGCCTCAACTACTTTCTGTGGTAGAGAATTCCACAGGTTCACCACTCTCTGGGTGAAGAAGTTTCTCATTATCTCGGTCCTAAATGGCTTACCCCTTGTCCTTAGACTGTGACCCCTGGTTCTTTGTGTCCTCCTTAGTGAATACTGAACCAAAGTACTTGTTCAATTGGAAAGAGAAGATGGGGGGGGAAAGAGAAGATTGGGGGGAGGGGAAAGAGAAGATTGGGGGGGAGGGGAAAGAGAAGATGGGGGGGGGAAGAGAAGTAGATAGGGGGGGGAGAGAGAAGATTGGGGGGGGGGGAAGAGAAGATTGGGGGGGGAAGAGAAGAAGATTGGGGGGGGAAGAGAAGAAGATTGGGGGGGAAGAGAAGAAGATTGGGGGGGGGGAAGAGAAGAAGATTGGGGGGGGGAAGAGAAGAAGATTGGGGGGGGGGAAGAGAAGAAGATTGGGGGGGAAGAGAAGAAGATTTGGGGGGGAAGAGAAGTAGATTGGGGGGGGGAGAAAAGTTTTTTTTGGGGGAAAGAGAAAATTGGGGGGGAAAGAGAAGATTGGGGGGGAAGAGAAGAAGATTGGGGGGGGAGAGAGAAGTTTTGGGGGGGGGAGAAGAGAAGATTGGGGGGGGAGAGAAGATTGGGGGGGGAGGAAGAGAAGAAGTTTGGGGGGGGGAGAGAGAAGATTGGGGGGGGGAGAGAGAAGATTGGGGGGGGGAGAGAGAAGATTGGGGGGGGAAGAGAGAAGATTGGGGGGGGAAGAGAAGATTGGGGGGGGAAGAGAAGATTGGGTGGGGAAGAGAAGATTGGGGGGGAAGAGAAGATTGGGGGGGGAAGAGAAGATTGGGGGGAAGAGAAGATTGGGGGGGGAAGAGAAGATTGGGGGGGGAAGAGAAGATTGGGGGGGGAAGAGAAGATTGGGGGGGGAAGAGAAGATTGGGGGGGAAGAGAAGATTGGGGGGGAAGAGAAGATTGGGGGGGGAAGAGAAGATTGGGGGGGGAGAAGAGAAGATTGGGGGGGGGAGAAGAGAAGATTGGGGGGGGAAGAGAAGAAGATTGGGGGGGGAAGAGAAGAAGATTGGGGGGGAAGAGAAGAAGATTGGGGGGGGGAGAGAAGAAGATTGGGGGGGAAGAGAAGAAGATTGGGGGGGGAAGAGAAGAAGATTGGGGGGGAAGAGAAGAAGATTGGGGGGGGAAGAGAAGTAGATTGGGGGGGGGGGAAGAGAAGAAGATTGGGGGGGAAGAGAAGAAGATTGGGGGGGGAAGAGAAGAAGATTGGGGGGGGAAGAGAAGAAGATTGGGGGGGGAAGAGAAGTAGATTGGGGGGGGGGGAGAAGTTTTTTTGGGGGGAAAGAGAAGATTGGGGGGGGGAAAGAGAAGATGGGGGGGAAAGAGAAGATGGGGGGAAGAGAAGATGGGGGGGAGGGGAAAGAGAAGATTGGGGGGGGAGGGGAAAGAGAAGATGGGGGGGAAGAGAAGTAGATAGGGGGGGAAAGAGACGATTGGGGGGGGGGAAAGGGGACGATGGGGGGGGGGAAAGAGACGATTGGGGGGGGGAAAGAGACGATTGGGGGGGAGGAAGAGACGATTGGGGGGAGGAAGAGACGATTGGGGGGGGGGGGGAAAGAGACGTTGGGGGGGGAAAGAGACGATTGGGGGGGGGAAGAGACGATTGGGGGGGAAGAGACGATTGGGGGGGAAGAGACGATTGGGGGGAAGAGACGATTGGGGGGGGAAGAGACGATTGGGGGGAAGAGACGATTGGGGGGGAAGAGACGATTGGGGGGGAAGAGACGATTGGGGGGGGAAGAGACGATTGGGGGGGAAGAGACGATTGGGGGGGAAGAGACGATTGGGGGGGGAAAGAGACGATTGGGGGGGGAAGAGACGATTGGGGGGGAAGAGACGATTGGGGGGAAGAGACGATTGGGGGGGAAAGAGACGATTGGGGGGGAAGAGAAGATTGGGGGGGAAGAGAAGATTGGGGGGGAAGAGAAGATTGGGGGGGGGGAAGAGAAGATTGGGGGGGGAAGAGAAGATTGGGGGGGAAGAGAAGATTGGGGGGGAAGAGAAGACTGGGGGGGAAGAGAAGAAGATTGGGGGGGAAAGAGAAGATTGGGGGGGAAGGAGAAGATTGGGTGGGGGAAGAGAAGAAGATTGGGGGGGGGAAGAGAAGTAGATTGGGGGGGAGAGAAGTTTTTTGGGGGGAAAGAGAAGATTGGGGGGGGAAAAGAGAAGATGGGGGGGGGAACATAGAAACATAGAAACATAGAAAATAGGTGCAGGAGCAGGCCATTCAGCCCTTCTAGCCTGCACCGCCATTCAATGAGTTCATGGCTGAACATGAAACTTCAGTACCCACTTCCTGCTTTCACGCCATACCCCTTGATCCCCCGAGTAGTAAGGACTTCATCTAACTCCCTTTTGAATATATTTAGTGAATTGGCCTCAACTACTTTCTGTGGTAGAGAATTCCACAGGTTCACCACTCTCTGGGTGAAGAAGTTTCTCATTATCTCGGTCCTAAATGGCTTACCCTTGTCCTTAGACTGTGACCCCTGGTTCTTTGTGTCCTCCTTAGTGAATACTGAACCAAAGTACTTGTTCAATTGGAAAGAGAAGATGGGGGGGGAAAGAGAAGATTGGGGGGGAGGGGAAAGAGAAGATTGGGGGGAGGGGAAAGAGAAGATTGGGGGGGAGGGGAAAGAGAAGATGGGGGGGGGAAGAGAAGTAGATAGGGGGGGGAGAGAGAAGATTGGGGGGGGGGGAAGAGAAGATTGGGGGGGGAAGAGAAGAAGATTGGGGGGGAAGAGAAGAAGATTGGGGGGAAGAGAAGAAGATTGGGGGGGGAAGAGAAGAAGATTGGGGGGGAAGAGAAGAAGATTTGGGGGGGAAGAGAAGTAGATTGGGGGGGGGAGAAAAGTTTTTTTTGGGGGAAAGAGAAAATTGGGGGGGAAAGAGAAGATTGGGGGGGAAGAGAAGAAGATTGGGGGGGAGAGAGAAGTTTTGGGGGGGGAGAAGAGAAGATTGGGGGGGGAGAGAAGATTGGGGGGGGAGGAAGAGAAGAAGTTTGGGGGGGGAGAGAGAAGATTGGGGGGGGGAGAGAGAAGATTGGGGGGGGAAGAGAGAAGATTGGGGGGGGAAGAGAAGATTGGGGGGGAAGAGAAGATTGGGGGGGAAGAGAAGATTGGGGGGAAGAGAAGATTGGGGGGGAAGAGAAGATTGGGGGGGGAAGAGAAGATTGGGGGGGGAAGAGAAGATTGGGGGGGAAGAGAAGATTGGGGGGGAAGAGAAGATTGGGGGGGGAAGAGAAGATTGGGGGGGGAGAAGAGAAGATTGGGGGGGGGAGAAGAGAAGATTGGGGGGGGAAGAGAAGAAGATTGGGGGGGAAGAGAAGAAGATTGGGGGGGAAGAGAAGAAGATTGGGGGGGGGAGAGAAGAAGATTGGGGGGGAAGAGAAGAAGATTGGGGGGGGAAGAGAAGAAGATTGGGGGGAAGAGAAGAAGATTGGGGGGGGAAGAGAAGTAGTTTGGGGGGGGGGGAAGAGAAGAAGATTGGGGGGGAAGAGAAGAAGATTGGGGGGGGAAGAGAAGAAGATTGGGGGGGGAAGAGAAGAAGATTGGGGGGGGAAGAGAAGTAGATTGGGGGGGGGAGAGAAGTTTTTTTGGGGGGAAAGAGAAGATTGGGGGGGGGAAAGAGAAGATGGGGGGGAAAGAGAAGATGGGGGGGAAGAGAAGATGGGGGGGGAGGGGAAAGAGAAGATTGGGGGGGGAGGGGAAAGAGAAGATGGGGGGGAAGAGAAGTAGATAGGGGGGGAAAGAGACGATTGGGGGGGGGGGGGAAAGAGACGATTGGGGGGGAAGAGACGATTGGGGGGGAAAGAGACGATTGGGGGGGAGGAAGAGACGATTGGGGGGGAGGAAGAGACGATTGGGGGGGAGGAAGAGACGATTGGGGGGGGGGAAAGAGACGATTGGGGGGGGGAAGAGACGATTGGGGGGGAAGAGACGATTGGGGGGGGAAGAGACGATTGGGGGGAAGAGACGATTGGGGGGGGGAAGAGACGATTGGGGGGGAAGAGACGATTGGGGGGGAAGAGACGATTGGGGGGGGAAGAGACGATTGGGGGGGAAGAGACGATTGGGGGGAAAGAGACGATTGGGGGGGGAAAGAGACGATTGGGGGGGGAAGAGACGATTGGGGGGGAAGAGACGATTGGGGGGGAAAGAGACGATTGGGGGGAAAGAGACGATTGGGGGGGAAAGAGACGATTGGGGGGGGAAGAGACGATTGGGGGGGAGGAAGAGACGATTGGGGGGGAGGAAGAGACGATTGGGGGGGGGAAGAGACGATTGGGGGGGGGGGGAAAGAGACGATTGGGGGGGAAGAGACGATTGGGGGGGGGGGAAGAGACAATTGGGGGGGGGGGGAAGAGACGATTGGGGGGGGGAAGAGACGATTGGGGGGGGGGAAGAGACGATTGGGGGGGGGGAAGAGACGATTGGGGGGGGAAGAGACGATTGGGGGGGGGGGGAAGAGACAATTGGGGGGGGTGGAAAAGAGACGAAGATTGGGGTGGAAAGAGACGAAGATTGGGGGGGGGGAAGAGAAGAAGATTGGGGGGGGAAGAGAAGAAGATTGGGGGGGAAGAGAAGAAGATTGGGCGGGGGGGGGGGTCGGGAGAAGAGAAGATGGGTGGGGGGGAAAGAGAAGATGATTGGGGGGAGGAAGAGAAGATTGGGGGGGGGGGAAGAGAAGATTGGGGGGGGGGGAAGAGAAGATTGGGGGGGGGGGAAGAGAAGATTGGGGGGGGGGGAAGAGAAGATTGGGGGGGGGGGAAGAGAAGATTGGGGGGGGGAGAGAATAAGATTGGGGGGGGAGAGAAGAAGATTGGGGGGGGGGAGAGAAGAAGATTGGGGGGGGAAGAGAAGATGATGATTGGGGGGGGTGAAGAGAAGATGATTGGGGGGGGTCGGTAGAAGAGTAGATGGGGGGGGGGAAGAGGAGAGAGAGGAAGATGGGGGGGGGGTCGGGAGAAGAGAAGATGGGGGGGGGAAGAGGAGAGAGGGGAAGATGGGGGGGGGGGGAAGAGGAGAGAGAGGAAGATGGGGGGGGGGGAAGAGGAGAGAGGGGAAGATGGGGGGGGGGCGGAGAGAGAAGACGAAGAGGAAGCCGGGCCCCGCAAGCAGCCGATGCCGGGCTGTTGCCGACTCTTCGGGTGGGGCCCGCCCCCAGCGAGAGGCCGGGCGGGCGGGCCCCGCCGCCAAGGTAAGATGCGCAGGCCACTTGGCCGGGGATAGGGGCGATGTCGCCCCGGAGACAGGACGCCGGCAGCTGCCGGCACTGTTTTTGGCGCCAGGCTGTAGCTCCGCCCCCAGCAGCTCCTGCTGCACAGCACCGAGGTTGAACTGGGCCTACATCTATCTGAGAATCGCGAGGTAAGTATTCAGCGCAATTTTTGTTTTATAAATTAGGCAGGCCTCTCCGACGTGCGCCGTTCTAGCGGGTGGCTGAAACTTGACCCCAAAGTGAGCAATGTAGTCGCCAAAGCCATTGTCTGCCAAGAGACTAGTCTTGGCATTTCTCTGATTTCTAGGATCTAGTTAACATAGATATGATACTCCCATGTGTTTTTTTTTTAAAACAATGGTAAGCAGTTTGTATAATACAGTAGAAAAATAAAACCCCATGCATCAGACTAAATAAGGGTCAAGAGTACACAGCCAGTGTAAGATCTTACTACAAGGATATAAGAAATAGGAGCAGGAGTAGGCCATAAGGCCCCTCGACCCTGCTCCGCCATTCAATAAGACCATGGCTGATCTGATCGTGGACTTAGCTCCGCTTCCCCGCCCACTCCCCATAATCTCTTATTGTTTAAGAAACTGCCTATTTCGGTCTTAAATTTATTTAATGTCCCAGCATCCACAGCTCTCTGAGGCAGCGAATTTCACAGGTTCACAACCCTCAGAGAAGAAATTTTACCTCATCTCAGTTCTAAATGGGCGGCCCCTTATCCTAAGATCGTGCCCTCTAGTTCTAGTCTCACCCACCAGTGGAAACATCCTCTCTGCATCTCCCTTGTAGAGCCCCCTCTCAATCTTATACATTTCTCTAAGATCACCTCTCATTCTTCTGAATTCCAATGAGTCGAGGCCCATCCTACTCAACCTTTCTTCATAAGTCAATCCCCTCATCCCTGGGATCAACCTAGTGAACCTTCTCTGAACTGCCTCCACAGCAAGTATATCCTTTCGTAAATATGGAAACCAAAACTGCACGCAGTATTCCAGGTGTGGCCTCACCAATACCTTGTATAACTGTAGCAAGACTTCCATTTATACTACATCCCCTTTGCAATAAAGGCCAAGATACCATTGGCCTTCCTGATCACTTGCTGTACTTGCATACTAAACTTTTGTGTTTCATGCACTAGTACCCCAAGGTCCCGCTGTACTGCAGCACTTTGCAATCTTTCTCCATTTAAATAATAACTTGCTCTTTGATTTTTTCTGCCAAAGTGCATGACCTCACACTTTCCAACATTATACTGCATCTGCCAAATTTTTGCCCACTCACTTAGCCTGCCTATGTCCTCCTGCAGCCTCTTTATGTCCTCCTCACACATTGCCCTTCCTTCCATCTTTCTATCGTCAGCAAACTTGGCTACGTTACACTCAGTCCCCTCTTCCAAGTCATTAATATAGATTGTAAATAGTTGGGGTCCCAGCACTGATCCCTGCGGCACCCCACTCGTTACTGATTGCCAACCAGAGAATGAACCATTTATCCCGACTCTCTGTTTTCTGTTTGCCAGCCGATCTTCTATCCATGCTAATATATTAACCCCAACCCCGTGAACTTTTATCTTGTGCAGTAACCTTTTGTGTGGCACCTTGTCTATCTATCTAGCTAAGGGAATATTCCAGGCTGCTCAGCTTCTTGTGAAACTGTTCCACTTGTTAAGCAAGTTAAGCATGACCTGGACTGTTGTCTTGTCTCTTTAAAAAAAAAAAATGGGATCTGGTTTTGTACATAAAAACATCTTTGCTGAAGTACATATTGACTCAATTCGAGCACGAACCCCAAGGATAACAAAACTCTGGCGCTGTCACTTCTCCATCCTACTGAACGAGTTTTCCATCACTAGATGATGAAAGATGACGACTTTTGACTTGAGAAGTTGTTGCTTCATTGTGTATTTCAACACTTTGAGCTTTTTGCCCTTCCGTACAGACCCCGCTTCAATCTGCGACAGAGTACGCTTGATACCAAGTCATTCGAAAGAATCGGTTGCAGGAAAACCATTTGGCATTCTTGTGCCAAATCCTGGATTTATGAAAAGATATCAATTCTGAACTTGAAACATTCTTTAGTCAAGGAATCCAGAGATCACGTCAGAAATAGTTGCCTGAAGAGGGAAACGATCCCAGAATGATTAGAACATAAGAAATAGGAGCAGGAGTAGGCCATTGGCCCCTCGATTCTGACCTGCCATTCAATAAGATCATGGCTGATCTGATCATGGGCTCAACATTTCCCTGCCCTCTCCCCATAACCCTCGACTCCCTTGTCATTCAAAAATCTGTCTATCTCCACCTTAAATATATTCAATGGCCCAGCCTCCACAGCTCTCTGGGGCGGAGAATTCCACAGATTCACAGCCCACAGAGAAGAAATTTCTCATCACAGTTCTAAATGGGCAGCCCCTTATTCTTGAACCATGCCCCCGAGTTCTAGATTCCCCCATGATCAGAACTGATGTAAAGCCAGAGAGAGAGAATGGAGGGCCTCCATGTGGAGCACCGTATAAAAGAACGTATTAGCTTCATTGTGCCAGGTGATCTTTCTCCCTCAAAGAGAATAAAATAAATAACAAAATGGAGCCCTGATATTCTTCACCTCATGTGACTCTTCCACTGCTGTAAGAGATGTTTCTGAAGCGAGAGTGTTGGTTTTTATGACAATTCCCATGTTATCGTGTCATTTTAGGTTAACATATTGGAAAGTGTACGTGGATGTGTTGGGTGTATTTCACGCTTTTAAGTTTGTTTACTGTTTAGGGATTACTGCTGTCAGTATACGTGAGGAAAAGATCAAGGTTACTGCAGGAATGACATGAGCAAAGGCAAAAATCATTAGGTTTACAATCGGTTTAGAGCATCGTTATGGAAATGGAAAAGGACAAGCAACAGTAAAACGTGAAAATACTCAAATGGAGGGGGGCTAATTTCAGTGGGGAACTGGCCCATGTGGATTGGAATCAAAGAATGCAGGTAAAAACGGTAAATGAGCAATGGGAGGCTTTCAAACAAGAGAGAGTTCAGGTGCAGGCTAGACGCATTCCCACGAGAGGGAAAGGAAGAACATCCAAAGCTAGAGCTCTCTGAATGACTAAAGATCTACCCAGGAAAAGTACAGCAGAGGAGAGAGGCCGAGAGAGCGAGGGAGAGAGGCAGAGAGAGGCGAGAGCGAGAGAGTAAAGCTCTCTCCTCTAACAGGCTTGAAAAACAACCTCAACAGCAGTGTGAGATCTTCCACGGCCTGTAATTTGCAGACAGTGGCAAAGCAAAGGCGTTCGCCACAGGCCCCGAAAAAAGCTGCCGACAAATATCTCACGATCTCTGTGGCAAGAGGTTTGGCTTTTCCGATGTTTAGCTGAGATCAGTGCAGTTTAGTGGGAATTCCACAGCGTGAGCTGCTGTGACATCAACAAGCTGTCTAAGCAGCCAATCACAATGCAGAATTCTCAGAGTCAGTGAACCAGGAGGTGAAGAAGTTTCTTTGATTCTGACTTTTTAAAAATGTTAGGCGGCAAAACAAAGATTGGGGCTTTCACATGGGGAAAAGATAAACCTGAAATAAAAAGGTACAAACTTAAAAAATAAATTATTAAAAAAAAGTTTAAAATTTGGAATTTTCATTATAATGGAGAAATTTAACACTTCACAAAATTAAAATGAGTTTCTCAGAGCCACAACGTTTGTTCAGCAGTCAATACGCTGTTAAAACCCCAGTTATACCAAATCCAACACGGTCTAACTTTTAACAAGGTATTTAACAGCGATATTACCGCAGAAAAGCTGAAGTTTTCATCAGTTTTATAAATTTCCCTGATTGCCAACTATGGGGCAGGGGGACACAGCGCAGCCAGTGTTGTAGCAGTGATTGACTTCAGGGTTTCTGCGTTAGGATATGCATGTGCTAAATCCTGAAGTTGCGGTCAGTTTCGAGTGTAAGAATAAAAGTGTTTATTGATGATAAAATTGATTGTGTGTATGTATAAATGTTAAAAAATTAGATTATACGAAAAGACAGTTTTGAAAGAGACAAAATGGAAGCTCAGATTTCCAGCATGTTGTTTGTGTATTGTTTTAATTGGAAAGCCATTAACCTAATCAAGGGATGGCACCGGATCCTCCAGACAGACATGTGTGAGGGAGAGCCAATAAAGAACTGCCCTGGAACCAAGATCCAATCCTGAGGCTTCCTGAGAAACAAGGCCATAAGAGGTATAAAAACTCAAGCCAAAGATTGCTCTCACTCTTTTCGTAAGCACACGGCAAAAGCAGTACCTTCCTCTACAGACCAAGAAGCAGGCCGTGTGCTTTGCCAGAGGGAAGGGAAGTATACCGTTTTTATTGTAACCTCACTGTATCTGTTGTAACTAAGTCGATCCGTAGGATAGCTGACAACTGCTGATAGATGTGCATGTGTGTGTGTTTAGTAAACTATTCCAAATTGTTTTAAAAGAATCCGTCTTGCTGTCAATTTAATGCCAGAGATTTAGAAATCTTACAAATTGGGGGCTCGTCCGGGATCTGGCGAGACAGCTTTTGATTCTTTTGAACAATTGGAAATTTTGGGAGTTGAAATTCTAAACTATGTTGCGAAGTATAAACTGTAAACGGTTAAACGGATCGGGAGAGTCGCATCTTAAGAAGCAGTCGTCTCGATAGTTGTAACTGGTTAAGTGGGGACCCACCAGTAGTTAAATTCAAAAGACACAGGATGAAGGGATCGGTCATGAACAGAAAGCCAACAAAAAGAAATGTTGACATAGAAGAGTTACAGGCACAGGCACCGTACTTCCGTAAGGGCCAACATGCGTCCTTTGGGGAGCTCGTGGCATTTATCCAGGAGAAAGTAGATCAGGGAGAGCTAAGGCCAAAACGGGCAAACGTTTCTTGACATTCGCCGCATTTTATTGTGCCCGGAGGGATGAGGAATTAATGAGGCAGGACGCCAAAGTGATCCAAAATTTAAAAGAAGAAAGGGCAAGAGAGATACAGGATTTAAAAGAATTGCAAGTAAAAGAGATTCAGCTAAAAGCGAGAGAGATTCAGAGTATAAAACAATAAAAGGAAGGCGGCCTCCAACTTGTGAAGCAGTTAAAAGAGGGAGAAATACAGCATTTAAGACAAGAAATTGGCCAATTAAACCACAGTGTTAGGCAATTAGAAAGAGGGGCTGAACAGGCAGCTTCATTGCTACAACAACAAAGCCTCTCAAATTTAAATACCACAGCAGCCGTCGTTGAACCAAATGAAAACAAATTAAGAGTTAAAAAATATATAAATGGGAAAAATTGGGGCTCCAACAAGAGATAGAAGATGCTAGGGGAGCATTAAGGGAAGTAATTAAGAAGCCACATAGGGAGGCAGATCACTCCCAGTGCCAACTAGATATAGCGAGGCTAAAAAGTAAGTTAGGGGAGCAGCAGGCCCTGGTATCCGCAGTAACACGGGGTGCCATAACAGAGCCAGTAGAAGGGGACAAGGGGGAGATAGACTGGGAAGAGGAAGGTAGTCAATATAATTCCCAGGGTGGTGGTGTAGGATGGGATACCTTGGAGACACAAGAGCCAATCATAGCCATAGTAACCACTTCATTACGACATAATACGCACGATCACATCACCAGTAATCATACCAACTCACGGCCCATATCTGGTGCTGGCGCCATGGCGTGTAGCCATGAGTTGGGGCCCATTAATGATGGGGACGACCCACTGGAAGTTAATAGGAGGTGGGCAAATTTCAGGAGGGGTCACCCCGAGTTGGAAGAGAGAGACTTAACACGTCCTCCTCTTGGCCTGTTCCACTTCCCTAAAAGATAATCTGCCAGACGCAGTCCTCCAGCCTGGCACAGTGGCCGATGTATTCATGTCCGAGATCCTACACCATTTAGGGATCCAAAACTTGAACATAGTGGCTCTGCTTAATCAGACCAAGCAGTGCCCAGAAGAGAGCCATAGAGCCTTCAGTAATCGCCTATACGATATTTATCAACGTACCCAGAACCAGGCACCCGCAAATGCTACAATAGAAAAGAATCAGGAACAATTTAAATCGGTGTACCTGACCCAACTCCACTCTTTAGTTAAAACCAACCTGGGCATAGCCATGAGGCCCACCAATCAGTGGACAGATATAGAGACCAGCGCTCAATAGCCTGGTAGATGGTAAAAGACCAGTTAAAGGTGAAGTCACCACCCACTGCAAATAAACCAGTATCAATGGAGGAGGGATCTCGAAACTACCCCTTTAAGGGACAGTGCTTTAATTGTAAGAAGGTAGGCCACCGAGCAAAAGACTGCAGCAGACCCAGACCGGCACCGAACCATGATACAACGCATAGATACCTCCCGAGGGACAAACCCAAACCCTCTGGGATGGAACAACAATTGGCTCAATTACTAACCCTTCTAAAGAAGGACGAATCCAAGCTCTCTGGGACAGATTAACGATTGGACCAGTTGATAACCCTCATACAAACCCAAATTGTCACGGGGAGGGGATGCAAAATCATTTACCGGTGCACACAATCGCCGATGCACACTCATTAGAGAGACCCATTCAAGAATCGACCCTATGGCAGGGTTCGGCCCCCAGAGATTGGGCGGAAGAGGGGTTCCGACATGATGGTAGCGGGAGACCAGTAGTCCTAGTTGTCTTAAAAGGGGGCAGGCAGCAGATTATGCTTATCGATACTGGCTTAGCCGTTACCATCATCCACACCCCATACCTTGAACGCCATACAGAGCAGACAAAGGTTGTATGACCCTTAAAGGGTTTAACAGTGATACAACCAGCGCATATACAGGGAAGGCCACTGAACTTCAGTTGGGAGGCCTCACCTGTAAGGTCCCAGTGCCGATGCTGATGACCACCCCCGACGGAAGGGGAATTGTAGGGACTGATATGTTGGATCAGTATGGCGCGGTGATAAATTATAATCAGGACTGTGTTTGGATGGGATTGAGAGATAAGGCAGGAGTGATAAAAATTTCAAATGCTCATTCGGTTTTTGCTATTAAAAAGCCCTCTGAGTATGACCCTCCGGGGAGCGAAAATGAAGCTGTGGCAAAACTAATTCAGGAACACCTCGCGGTGTTTGCCACTGACCGTGGAAAAATGGCAGGCGAGAAATCTACTGAGGGACCCCCCCCCCCTCCCACTCACTCACTAAACAGTACCCCATCCTAAGGGAGAGTCACCCTTACATCCGAGACACCATAAAATCCCTAGCCGAGCAGGGTGTTCTTAGGATAGGCACTTTCACGACCAATTCACCCACATGGCCAGTTAAAAAGCCTGATAGCAGCTGGCGAATGACTATTGATTACAGAAAGTTAAATTCTGTAACATCAGCCTGCTCACCGGTAGTAAGAGAAACTCCCACCATATTATCTCAAATTCCTGCTGGTTCCAAGTACTTCTCGACCCTTGATATCGCCAATGGATTCTGGAGTATCCCTGTTAAGAGGGAAGACTAGTACAAATTTGTGTTCACATTTGAGGACCAGAGCTACACCTGGACATGCCTGCCTCAGGGGTTCCACAATGCCCCCACAATATTCCACAAAAGAATGGCTGCAATTTTAAAAGACTTTTCCCACCTAACCTACTTGCTGCAGTACGTAAACGACCCACTGCTGGCAACCAACAGCATGGAGGAGCAACTATCCCTTTTGCACGAACTTTTGACATTGTTGGCTCAGGCAGGACTAAAGGTGAACTAAAGGCACAATTACTAAAAGAACGGGTCACCTTTCAAGGAGTGTCCATTTCTCCAGAGGGTTCATCCCCCAACTCTCACCAGGTGGAGATAATACAGCGACTGCCATTTCCCACTTCCAAAACAGCCCTATGATCATTCTTGGGTTTGGTGGTGTACCAAAGGAACTTTATCCCATGCTTTGCAGAGTGTGCAAAGCCCCTGTATGATTTAATAAAACTGCAGGGTGATGACATACGCCCGGCATGGACTGATGCTCACACCTAGTCCGTGGCTAAAATAAAAACTGCAGTGATGCAGGCCGCATGTCTGATCCCTCCTGATCCCACGCAGCCCGTCCATTTGGAGGTCGGGGCCACATGTCCAGCTGTAGAACAAAGCCTCACTGCAGTTCTGTGCCGAACGCGAGCTGATCGATTACAGCCCATTGCATATACGTCTCGAATCCTGCAGGGGGCAGAAAAGACGTATACCGCATGCGAGCGCCACCTACTGGCCGTATTCTGGTCGGTACACCACTTTACCATTATTACTGGGTTACAGACTACAATCCCCCACAGCAGACACACACCTCTGAAACTACCGATGAAACCTGGAGATTCACTAGTTTCCTCGCAGCACCTCAGCAAGTGAACATTGGAGGATATGGAAGGAGACAATGATACCATTTCCAAACCCACCACATTGCTGCCATAATTTCTGATCTATGATGGGGACCAGCATGAATGTCTGTACCCCTGATTAACTTTGAGACCCATCCTGTACAGAAAGATCCCATACAGGGTGCCCCAGATGTCTATATCAATGGGTCCTCCTAACACATTGAAGGATCCCCACCACCGGGTATGCTGTGGTATTGCCAGAAAGAACCCTCCAGCAAAGATGCAACAGACAGTCTTCACAATATGCAGAAATCGCCACACTTTTAACTGCTGTGAAGGAAACCTCAGATAGACCCGTGAATATTTGGTCCGATAGTGCTTATGCTATAAACACCATGTTCTCCTTGCCCCTGTACCACAAAAATGACTATCGTACGATAGACGGGAAGGCCCTGGTTACGCCTGCTCTGGTCATACCTTAAACAGCGATCCCAGCCCTGCTTCATAGGAAAGTTAGCAGCCCACAGAAAAGGGGGTCCACATAGTGAGGGAAATTCCAGAGCACACAGAGCAGCCAAGGATGCTGCGACTGATGGGGAGATAGAGGATATAGTTGTGGAGCCCTGCAATGCTGTTAGCAAGGCCTCCCCAACAGATCACCTAGATTTAAAATCCCTGCAGCAGCAATACTGGTCATATGCTGTTGTAAGCACCTGACACGAGGAAGGCAGACCCCTTCCTCATCCAACAACCTGGGCTCCCAATACCATACTAGCCACTGCCCCTGACTCAGATGAGCAGTTGTTGATGTTCAAAAGAAATCCAAATTGCCTGCCCGGTGATGTGTGTTCCACCAGAGGTGGGTCAGGAACTGTTTTCCCTCTTTCACTCCACAGCAGGGCACTATTCGGCCCTGGTAATTTTCTATAAAGATAGCATCCACAGCTTGGTGGCCTTCCATGAGGGAAACAATCAACCAATACGTGGCAAGATGCCTACCTTGTCTGCAACACAATCCTCCCACATGCACTAACCGAGCCTTGCTTCAAAGCACACCCCCCACCTCAAGGGCCATGGACTCACCTCCAGATAGACTTCATTGGGCCACTTCCACAGGCGCAAGGCAATTTTCAGCATGCCCTAGTGGTGGTGGATCAATTCACTAAATGGATCGAAGCATTCGCCTGCCGCTCCAACACCGCAATCACTGCAGCCAAAACACTATTGAATCATGTGTTTTGTAGGTGGGGAGTACCAGTACAAGTGGACAGCGATCAAGGTTCACACTTTACCGGTAAAATTTTTACCCACCTGCAGGAAATGTTGGGGATAAAACACAAATTACATATTGTTCACCACCCCCAGTCATCCGGAGGGGTCGAAAGGGGGAACAGGACCCTCATGTTAATGTTAAAAAAAATTGTGCGCAGACCACCCCACTCAATGGGATAACATGCTGCCAATGTGCTTAATGGCAATGAGGTCCACACCTCATAGAACAACAGGGGTTTCCCCATATCAGGCCATGACGGGGAGGCTCATGAGAATGCCGGGCCAGCTAACACTAACAGGGATGAGTCCCCTGACAATGAAAACATGTAGTTCCAAGTGGTAGATCACACCGATCAGATCAATCGATTTGCGGACACCAAATTGGGGAAGTCAAGAAGACAAATTAAAAGGTACTTTGACAAGAAAGTACGTGCCTTTGAATACGAGGTGGGAGACTCAGTAATGATTCCAAATTATGTGAAAAAGAAGCTGCCTTTGAGCCCAGGTGGTAGGGACCGCATACGATTATAGACCGATTGAACCCCGCGGTTTATTTGATTCAGTTACTGGGGATAAAGGGCATTAAGTACAAGAAGTGGTTTCACATTAATCAGTTAAAAACTGCCAAAGAGTAAATACTGCACTGATCTTGTTTCCCACAGACCATGTTATGGATCCTCACGGTTGTCAGGATGATACCGGCCACGACCGAAGTCAAGGGAAGATGGAGAAGGGGGAGCTGCAGCATAACTCACGAACATCATCAATCATCAACATGCTCTGAGAAGCGACGGTGCACTGAAGATACGGGAAGGGGAGAGCCTCTGCTAGAGATGTTATTGTACTATAGTCAATCCCCTACGTGTGGCAGACACCTTACGAGGTGGAGACCAAGTCAGGCCATGCACTTTTCTCCAAGTTTAAAACTCATTATACAGAGGTCATCCACCTCACAGAAACATAAACAGCAGAGCTATCAGAACCCTCTCATGTTTATGATATGTGAGCCCTGGGGAGATAAACCATATAAGGAGTCAATAAGCATATTTCCCTCTCAAGGTGGGGCATTTGTAAGAATAAAAGTGTTGATTGGTGATAAAATTAATTCTGTGTATGTATAAATGTTAAAAAATGAGATTACACGAAGACAGTTTGAGAGAGACAAAATGGAAGCTCAGATTTCCAGCATGTTGTTTGTATATTGTCTTAATTGGAAAGCCATTAACCTAATCAAGGGATGGCGCCGGGTCCTCCAGACAGACATGTGTGAGGGAGAGCCAATAAGGAACTGCCCTGGAACTAAGATCCAATCCTGAGGCTTCCTGAGAAACAAGGCCGTAAGAGGTATAAAAACTCAAGCCAAAGATTGCACTCTCTCTTTTCGTAAGCACACGGCAAAAGCAGGACCTCCCTCTACAGACCAAGAAGCAGGCCGTGTGCTTTGCCAGAGGGAAGGGAAGTATACCGTTTTTATTGTAACCTCACTGTATCTGTTGTAATTAAGTCGATCCGTAGGATAGCTGACCACTGCTGATAGATGTGCATGTGTGTATGTTTAATAAACTATTCCAAATTGTTTTAAAAGAATCCGTCTTGCTGTCAATTCAATGCCAGAGATTTAGAAATCTCACACAAGGGGTAATAATGGCAAACGCTGCTAGTTCGCTGCGATTACCCATGGCAAATTTCGAGCCCTCATGTCCAAGGGGGGGTCATTCTTTATGGCTTGAATAAGATTGCTAAATTGTGGGCCGATCAGAAGGGACTGGGTTGAAATTGCCCTACATGCAGAATTCAGTTAGCCGAGAATGATTTGAGTTTCATTACACTACAACTGGAACTCAGCTCCAAAGGGAAGAGCATGCCCTAGACTACACTGGCACTCAGTCTTCAGATGATACTGTCCTGTTTGATGAGTCAGTCAGAAGACCTATGATTATGACAGAAGCACAGAGAGTGGAAATATCAGATTTTTTTTTTTTGATTTAGGGACTTGGGCTTTGCAATCAGGGTAATTCGAGGTTCGGTCAGAATTGTTGCTGACGCTACCATGGTCTATGAATATTTATTCTCCACGAAAGCAAAATGGATAAAGCTCCAACACCCATCAATTCTCCTGGTATCAACATGAAAATAGTATTTGCTGTGCTGACCATTTGAGCTCACTTACCAAGCAAACAGATTAGCCTGGGGATGAAAGTCCAGCGCCGTCAGTCCTTTTACAGTCTGAATTACATTCACTGACTCTGGCATCCGTGGGTCGAAGAACCGAACATCTCCATTCACACTTAATAATTGAACAGGGGAGAGCATGTGAAGTTAGCACAAATGACTCTATGAGTAAGACTGCATACAAGAAACGGAATACATTACCGTTGATAAGAAAGTGCGACAACTAGAATGACGCTAATATTTCACTAACTTTACCATTCAATAAATGATTTATAACTGAGCTTCCTCTGTGAAACACTACGCTGCAGCAAAATTAAATTAAAAAGCAAAGATCTTACCACTCTTGATGAATATGACAATTTTAAAAAACTGAAGAATTCTTTACTTAATTGACCAGCCTTGTGCCAAAATAAATAATTCACACCATATTACAAACATAAAACCCATTATGAATGCAATTATATATACACACGTGATGTTCAAAGAGTTAATTCATCTCTAAATAAACAGTATAGCAATGCCGGTTTTGCCTTACCTCACAGTGATGATATTTCCTTCAGGAGATTTCTGTAGATAAGTTTTCACCACCCATGCAGTATGTTCCCTGTAAGTCATTACACGGCTGTAGAAACAAAAACCACACCAACATCTAGAGTGGCATTCCACCTTAAAGCAGAGGATAGAGCACTGGCATTCTTAAAATGTTGGGATCATCAAAGGTGGACGGGGTATGACAGCATAATGGTTATGTTACTGGACCAATAATCCAGAGACCTGGACTAATGACCCGCAGACAAGAGTTCAAATCCCACCATGGCAGTTGGGGAATTTAAATTCATTTAAATAAATTTAAAAAGCTAGTGTCAGTAATGGTGACCATGAAACTACTGGATTGTCGTGAAAACTGATCTGGTTCACTGTTCTCCTTGAGGGAAGGAAATCTGCTGTCCTTACCCAGTCTGGCCTATGTGTGACTCCAGACCCACAGCAATGTGATTGATTCTTAACTGCCCTCTGCCTAACAAGCTACTCAGTTGTATTCAAGGCGGTGGCTCACCACCACCTTCTCGAGGGCAATTAGGGATGGCCAATAAATGCTGGCCTTGCCGGCGACACCCACATCCCATGAATCCATTAAAAAAAATGTCAGTGTTAATGACTGCTAACACCTTCCACTTTTAGCACCCAGTGTTAGCATTAATTATTCTCATGTCTTAGAAGCAGGATCAAACTCCCACTAAACGTCCCAAGGTGCATCTTAAACCCAACTTCGTACTTCCTGAACCAGGGTGCTATTTTCATCTCCCATCCCGTGGCACGCCAGAGAAACTAATAGTTTACTGCTGCGTTGTGGAACTGGAATTAAATTGCCATTCAACCCTCGTACAAATGCCAGAGAAAGGGGCTGTTCTTGCGCTGTCTTCTAACTTGAATCAGAGTGGAAGAACAGTGCTCAATCTACTATGCAATTCAGTCGCAGCTGTTCAACATTAAGATTTAGAAAACCAAGTTAGTGGGATAATGAAATTCTTTTATAACCATCAATCAATTTCTAGGGAAAATTAAAAGAATTTATTGCAACCTGCAACATATGGTTTTTCAAATACAAATTTGACTTGTCACTGCCATAAGCATCAAGCCTGGCTCAGTGCCCTTTCAGGTCATGGACTGGAGCATATTATGTCGGCTGACCAGTGCAGTACTGGTTATAGGTGCTGGCTTTCAGGTTAAACTGAAGCTCCATCTGCCTGTTTAGGTGGATTAAAATGATCCCAGGATGCTATTGATAGAGGAGCTGGGGAATTCTCCCGGTATCCTGGCCAACCAACATCACCGAAACAGATTAACTGCTCGTTCATCTCAGCCTTGTGTGTAAATTGGTTGCTGCGTTTGTCTATATGACAGTCACCATACTTCAAAAATAATTAATTGGCTGTGAAGTGTTTTGGGATATCCTGAAGATGCAAAAACTCTTTTCCATCTTAAGAATTATGATTAACTTTTTTTTGTTGAAACAAGCGCTGATTATATTGTAACAGAACTGATTGCAATGTATAGAGTCGAACAAGCTGAAATCACCCGGCCTCAATTACGGTCTACTGCTTTCAATTTCATTTTCTCCACACTGCTGGACTCTGTAACTCCCTCTAAAGCCAGTTGTGTTCCTCCCAACCCCTCTTTCTGAAGTAGACTCCTGAAATTGTACTAAATGTGATTTATCTAACAGAGCAAAAGATAGAAGTTAAATAATGTATCGGCTAAAAAATATATATTTTAAGTAATGCATGCAGTTGGGTAACTTAAAACTAAATAATAGAAGATTGGAAACTCATTTCTAGCTTTGGAATGGGTAACAGAAAATATATTACAAATGACTGAATCTAAAACACAATAAAGACCTCCCGATCAAATGAATTTTCCCACAGCAATGTCCTTTTCCTAGAAGTCAGAATGTGGCTGAATCCTAATAAAATTGACTCAATTTGTCAAGCAGAAGCTGCTGACTTTTAGTTCAAATCAGCAACAGAATCAATCTATGTTCTTTAAATTTGCATTAAAATCTAAACAAAGGGGCGAACTCGAAAGAAGCAATCCCGGTTTCTGAAATCATGGGGTAAAATTTCATATCCATAAAACCGATTAGTGCGGTGCTTATATTGCAATATAGATTTCTACAGCTGGGGAAGTCCTGGCCACTATAAAACCAGACAAGTGTATTGCCGAGCGAGTCCCACAGCAGCCGGCACCATGCAAAGAGCGAGCTGGAGACATGCACACAAATTTACCCATATACAATTGTTTTCAAATAGTTCAGAAGTATGTATCTGGGCACTGTAGGGTCTCCAGTAGTCTGTACAAACCATGTGAGGTGCTCAGACCACGAATGGCCAGAAAACATTAGCTGCTCTAATCTCAGTTTCAATTGTATGTAATGATCGGGAGAGAGGCTGCCTCCAAAAACTATCGCTAGGCTGGCTTCAGTGTGCTATTGTCCGAGAACAGAAAAAGTCACATTCCCAAACACTCAGCTTTGCTGCACGGTGTGGATTGGAAGATTAAAAAATAATGCCAGTGAAACCTACCATTCATTAGGAGCCATTCTCCTATCGTAGATGCGAACTGAGCCATCACCAAGGCCACCCACGATTAGCGAACGATTAGAATCACAGGAAAGACTTGTCACACAACTGTCTGCCCCAGTTGGGATATCCTATAAAACACATACTTCGGCATAAAAAATGATGCTGACACCAAATGGAAGGAAGAAAGGACTTCCTTACATAGAACCTTCCACATTCTTGGGAAATTTCACAGGCAATTAATTACTTTGAAGCGTGGATGAGAATTTGCGCACAGCAAAGTCCCACAAATAGCAATTAAAAAAAAATTGTTCCTCAGAGAAGAAATTCCTCATTTCCGTTTGAAATTGGCGACACCTTATTCTGTGGCAAGGCCAGCATTTATCGCCCATCCTTAATTGCCCTTGAGAGGTGGTGGTGAGCTGCCTTCTTGAATCCCTGCAGTCCCGTGTGGTGAAGGTGCTCCCACAGTGCTGTTAGGGAGGGAGCTCCAGGACTTTGACCCAACAATGATGAAGAAACGGCGATATATTTCCAAGTCAGGATGGTGTGTGACTTGGAAGGAAAGGTGGCGGACAGTTGTTGCGCTGTGCTGACAGGTAATGAAGTTGTATAATGTAGCGACACACCCAAAGCCAGTGAGTGTGGCTGTCTGATGAAGGTAAACCCAATTGGCAAACATTGCCCAACTAACATTTAGGATTGTGTTGGTCAGAGCACCTTATCCCAAAGGAAATCAGAATGATAATATGGCAAAAGCAAAATATTGCGGATGCTGGAATCTGAAATAACAACAGAAAATGCTGGAAATACTCAGCGGGACAGGCAGCATCTGTAGGGAGAGAAACAGAGTTAACGTTTCAGTCAATGACCCTTCGTCAGAACTGGAAACAGTTAAGAGATGTAGCAGGTTTTTAAGCAAGTGTTGGGGTGGGGAAAGGCCCGGGGGCAGGGGGGAGTGGAGGGGGGGGGGGGGGGAGGAACAAAAGGGGAAGGTCTGTGATAGGATGGAAGGCAGAAGAGACTGAGAGACAAACGGGATGATGGTGCAAGGCAAAAGGTGGTGGTAAGGGGACAAGTTAAGAAACAAAAGATGAATCTAGATAGGGTGCAAATAGAGATGGCAGAGTCATCAACAGCTGCCGTGGGAAAGAGGAAAAAACAGAAAAAAATAGGGGCAGAGGTTATGGTCTGAAATTGTTGAACTCGATGTTGAGTCCAGAAGGCTGTAAAGTGCCCAAACGAAAGATGAGGTGCTGTTCCTCGAGCTTGATGGTAGGACAGTAAAGCAGACCGCTCCAGATGTGCTTTGATTAACCCAACTCCAAACATGGCACCAATTATAGCATTAAATCACTGTCCAACAGACCAGCAACTGAAAACTATTGTGGCTTTAAATCATTTTTCCTTCTGCTTGCCAAGGCATTCACCACCACTGGCTGTTAGAATGAGGGACATGCAGGCTGTGCACATCTGTTGCCATAGATTTACGAAGCATCAATATACTACTCGACCACACACTATTTTTCAAAAGTTTTATCGGCAGAAACTATAGTAAACCTACATCTTTGAAATCCCAAAGAACTGAAGTGAAACCAATACATGCAATGGGAACACGGCTACAAAGAGAAGATTACAAGACTGATTAACTAGGGAGAATCTGAAGCAATCGAAATAGGGGCAAGGCTTCTGCTTCCCAAAGTTAAAGTATCAGAAGTTGTATCATTCTGCAATATATTTATATGAACAATTAAAACTGACTTTTGACCTTTTACATCCCATATAGTTTCATGTTAAATGCATCTTTGTGTTACAGAATCCATAGTTGAAGGATTTCCCAAGAGACCACCCAACTGGAAGTGAAGTTGAGGCAGTCTGTTGATAGGGAAGGAGGGAGGGGAGGTAAGGGGTGGGTGGAAGGAAGGAAGGAAGGGTGGAAGGAAGGAAGGAAGGAAGGAAGGGTGGAAGGAAGGAAGGAAGGGTGGAAGGAAGGAAGGAGGGGGAAAGGGAGGGAAGGAAGGAGCGAGGGAAGAGGAAGGAAAGAAAGAAAGGAGAGTGAGTGTGTGAGGTGAGAGAGTGAGTGTGTGAGGTGAGAGTGAGTGAGGTGAGAGAGTGAATGTGTGAGGTGAGAGAGCGAGTGTGTGAGGTGAGTGAGTGTGTGAGGTGAGAGAGTGAATGTGTGAGGTGAGAGAGCGAGTGTGTGAAGTGAGTGAGTGAGTGTGAGGTGAGTGAGTGAGTGAGTGTGAGGTGAGAGAGTGAATGTGTGAGGTGACAGAGTGAATGTGTGGGTGAGAGAGTGAATGTGTGAGGTGAGAGAGTGAATGTGTGAGGTGAGAGTGTGAATGTGTGAGGTGAGAGTGTGAATGTGTGAGGTGAGAGTGTGAATGTGTGAGGTGAGAGAGTGAATGTGTGAGGTGAGAGAGTGAATGTGTGAGGTGAGTGAGTGAATGTGTGAGGTGAGGCGAGAGTGAGTGAGGTGAGAGAGTGAGCGTAAGGTAAGAACACAAAGGCAACCCAACCGGTCGATAAACTGACCACCTTAAGCAGCAATCCGAGTCACTAATAACATTGATTTTTGAAGATCCTTTAGTTGGGTATCTGCTGCACTTCTGAGTGGATGAAACATCAACCCCCGGACTCTGATGGAATAGCGCATCAAATAAAGACTGCTCAGGAACATCAGCAATTTAATAGAGAAAGCTGTGGGATACACATGTGGGATACACAAATGCATCACATAGATAGAATTCCTCATCCAGTAACTCAGAATCCAAGATTAGACTAAACATAGTCTTTACCTGTACTTTCATCTCTCGGTCCGTGTCCCAGATACGAATAATGCGAACGTCTCCCGAGGTCATTAAGAGACCAGTCTCCTGCTCCCAGTCCACCACCATCCCAGCACCTGGACAGAAAGCAAGTCCATCATATACAAACTGCACTGAAGTTTAGACCGAACTACTACACATTTTTTTGCAGCCACCAACTCCGAAACAGAATCAAGTTCTGCTCCGTTCAGCCTGGTATTAACTTTCTAGTCTTTAAATGTGGTGTTCTGTGAAGTCTGACGACCTGAAGCTGCAAGCATTCGATCTTTTAATAAAAATGTGACAGCCATTTCATTAAAAACTTAACCTCTGCTTAAAAGATGGTTTTAATATAAATATGTATTTTTGAACAAACTCAATTCTTCAGTTAAAAAAATAAAACATTAATTTTCTTGGACTCTCATCACTACATATTTGCATTGTGTATAGCTTCGATATGTTGCAAGGACAATGATCCACGACACACTTTAAACCAAGGAACAGTTCCAGAAACATGCATTTCACAACTCAAGTTGTTCTGTAATCTATTTGGTTTGCTGTATTTCCTTACACTACTGTTCATCGGTGAGGCCACACCTGGAATTCTGCGTGCAGTTTTGGTTTCCATATTTATGAAAGGATATACTTGCTTTGGAGGCAGTTCAGAGAAGGTTCACTAGGTTGATTCCGGGGATGAGGGGTTGACTTATGAGGAAAGGGTGAGTAGGTTGGGCCTCTACTCATTGAAATTCAGAAGAATGGGAGGTGATCTTATCGAAACATACAAGATTATGAGGGGGCTCGACAAGGTGGATGCAGAGAGGATGTTTCCACTGATGGGGGAGACTAGAGCTGGAGGGCACGATCTTAGAATAAGGGGCTGCCTATTTAAAACAGAGATAGAAACATAGAATAGGTGCAGGAGTAGACCATTCGGCCCTTCGAGCCTGCACCACCATTCAAGATCATGACTGATCATTCACCTCAGTACCCCTTCCCTGCTTTCTCTCCATATCCCTTGATCTCTCTAGCCATATGTAACTCCCTCTTGAATATATCCAATGAACTGGCATCAACAACTCTGCGGCAGGGAATTCCACAGGTTAACAACTCTCTGAGTGAAGAAGTTTCTCCTCATCTCAGTCCTAAATGGCTTACCCCTTATCCGAAGACTGTGTCCCCTGGTTCTGGACTTCCCCAACATCGGGAACATTCTTCCTGCATCTAACCTGTCCAGTCCCATCAGAATTTTATATGCTTCTATGAGATCCCCTCTCATCCTTCTAAACTCCAGTGAATACAGGCCCAGTCGATCCAGTCTCTCCTCATATGTCAGTCCTGCCATCCCGGGAATCAATCTGGTGAACCTTCGCTGCACTCCCTCAATAGCAAGAACATCCTTCCTCAGATTAGGAGACCAAAACTGAACACAATAATTCCAGGTGAGGCCTCACCAAGGCCCTGTACAACTGCAGTAAGACCTCCCTGCTCCTATACTCGAATCCCCTAGCTATGAAGGCCAACATACCATTTGTCTTCTTCACCGCCTGCTGTACCTGCATGCCAACTTTCAATGACTGATGTACCATGACACCCAGGTCGCGTTGCACCTTCACTTTTCCTAATCTGCCACCATTCAGATAATATTCTGCCTTTGTGTTTTTGCCACTAAAGTGGATAACTTCATATTTATCCACATTATACTGCACCTGCCACGCGTTTGCCCACTCACCTAACCTGTCCCAAGTCCCCCTGCAGCCTTTTAGTGTCCTCCTCACAGCTCACACTGCCACCCAGCTTAGTGTCATCTGCAAACTTGGAGATATTACACTCAATCCCCTAATCCAAATCATTAATGTATATTGTAAATAGCTGGGGTCCCAGCACTGAACCCTACGGCACCCCACTAGTCACTGCCTGTCATTCTGAAAAATACCCCTTTATCCCGACTCTCTGCTTCCTGTCTGCAAACTAGTTCTCTATCCACGTCAGTATATTACCCCCAATACCATGTGCTTTAATTTTGCACACCAATCTCTTGTGTGGGACCTTGTTAAAAGCCTTTTGAAAGTCCAAATACACCACATCCGCTGGTTCTCCTTTGTCCACTCTACCAGTTACATCCTCAAAAAATTCTATAAGATTTGTCAAGCAGGATTTCCCTTTCATAAATCCATGCTGACTTGGACCGATCCTGTCACTGCTTTCCAAATGTGCTACTATTTCATATTTCAGTAATTGATTCCAACATTTTCCCCACTACTGATGTCAGGTCTATAATTAGCCATTTTCTCTCTCCCTCCTTTCTTAAAAAGTGTTTTTACATTAGCTACCCTCCAGTCCATATGAACCGATCCAGAGTCGATAGACTGTTGGAAAATGATCACCAATACATCCACTATTTTTAGGGCCACTTCTTTAAGTACTCTGGGATGCAGACTATCAGGCGCCGGGGATTTATCGGCTTTCAATCCCATCAATTTCCCTAACACAATTTCCTGCCTAATAAGGATTTCCTTCAGTTCCTCCTCCTCACTAGATCCTCGGTCCCCTAATGTTTCTGAATGAGGAGAAATTTCTTCTCTGCGGGTTATAAATCTGTGGAATTTGCTGCCTCAGAGAGCTGTGGAAGCTGGGACATTGAATAAATTTAAGACAGAAATTGACAGTTTCTTAAACGATAAGGGGTTTTGGGGAACGGGCAGGGAAGTGGACCCTAGTCCATGATCAGATCAGTCATGGCTCGAGGGGCAGTATGGCCTACTCCTATTCCTATTTGTTATGTATTTCCTTCTGCCAGAAATGATATGATGGATGCTATTAAAACAAATGAATAAATGCATGTTAATTCCGACAGTTTTTGCCTTCCGTCTCAATGGAAGATACCTTCTGCGTATTTAATTTCAAATGCTTTTAAAATTGGTTGAAATGGAATCACAGTTATCCACTTCATGAAAGACACCTCTGTTCTAGATCAAGAATAGTGAACGAAATTAATTTCTGGTAATCACTAAATATTAGATCCGAAATCAAAATAAAACACTTCTATGAAATTAGTGATGTATACATTTTGAACTGCCACATTACCAATGACCTTCTTTTGCTGGCTTTCCACAATATAGATTTTGTGGATTCATTTTTAACCCCTCCTCTCCCTGGATTTTTTCCAAAGCCAATTTCTCTAGACTCCTTCAAAAACCCCTCCACCCCCACATAATATGCATCTGTCCCTGAGAGAGAGAGAGTAAACATGCAATCTATTCTCAAGCATCCGTGTGGGCCTTTCCTGAAATGCTAACAAGGTTGACTCGTTCGCCAAATTTTCCTTCCCGAAGGCAAGGCATTTAAGTTTGCTTGAAATCACACCTCCATCCTGCGACTAACTGCAGAAGGTAAGTGTATCCTCTCCTCGCCTCCCCCCCCCCCCCCCCCGTCCGCTGTGCTGCAGCACATGCATACATTGATGTCCTGTGCCCCAGGGTACACTAGATTTAAAAGAAATATAAGCCGGAAAAATAACTGTACCAAAGAAATGCACTGTTTAGAATTCCTCGGGGTATCCTACTTCTGATGCATGCAGAGTGTCGGCAGGCAGTACACGGAAGACTGGGGAATCCCTGTAGTACTCCTGGAAAGGAGTACGAGCTCTGTTGTTGCAACTGATTAATTCATACCAACCACCCACACAAAATAAGATGTCTTGAATGCCAGAGCAGAGCTCCTACACTATTCATGATGCACTGCCTCTGCAGATTTATTCATTTAGCCAGTGAGCCATTTAATAGATTGCTTTTGACTCAGACAGTACCAATGTTAAGGCTACTTGCAATTAAGTGTGCCTGTTCAACAAGGAGGTATGCTATTTCGAGTTAGGTAATTGAGTAATAGCTAGAACACAACACCATAAGCAGCACTGTGTGAATGTTAATCTGCTAAGTAACCAAAAAAAAGGTATATCCAAACTTGAAGAAGGTATTTTCCCCTCCCTGCAGTATTTCACATCAAACCCGCTTGCTTGGAAATAATGGTATGAAATAAATAATTTATGTCATCTCCAATAGACAAAATATTAATGCAGTCTATTTTTTTGACTACATACAGCTCCACAAACAGAACATTATAGAACCAGATCATCTCGACTGTTTGCGTCATTGCTATTTCCCTGACAGGAATGCCAGCTTTGAAGAGCTTCTGCTCTCCCCCCTCCCCCAATTTCTATGGTGATTTCCAATTGACGAATCACAGGCATTCTTGTCCTTTTCCCCTTCCTGTTTGCGATTGCGTATGTTTCAGTTCTGACCAAGAGTCCACATCCAGCGTGCCAATCTATCTTTTGTGAAGCCGATGGACCTGCTTCGTGTGTATTTCTAGCACGTTGTTGTGATGTTAGTACATGTTCTATTCAAAATACTCATTCTTTACTGGAAAGGAATAGAATAAATATCTTTCATGAACACCACAGGGTTTCCCAACCTATGGATATGCTACCCTCATCAACAAGATAAATGGCTGTTCTGGGGAATGGGTCAACACCCACTGAATCTGGGCCAGTTTTGTGTTGGTAGTTGATAGAGACTGCCCTGTCTTACATGGACAATTCACCTCGACTCTACAGTAGTGTACATATATGTTGCATACCTTATTTCTCAAACTAAATATCCATTCGATACAAAATGTACATTTTAAAAAAAGGTGTGTTTTTTTTAAAAAAAGGAGAAAAATGGTCTTTATTATCAAAGAATGGAGATCTGAGTATAAAGACAGCACTCTCTAACTCCATGTCACTCTATATTTACATTTGATTACATACTCTACTTTCCATAACTTTGTGCATCACTCTGCTCCCTCTTGACGGCATGAATAACCTAAGGTTTTCTACGGTTGCTAACGTTCCTTGATTGAACCATTGGAACAAACAGCTGGATCACAAAGAGAAATATTCTTGGTTAGTTCCAATTATGTGATGCCCCATTAAGACACCATGGTATGTCAAAGGTTGAAAATATGGATGAGAATTTTAAGATGGAGAAATTTGGTGCAATCCAATATAACCCAGTTTGGATCACAGCAGTTTTTGTCTTTTGGTAAATTGACAAAACGTTCTCAAATTAGAATTTCCCCAACAAAAAGCTTGCTCCGTACCAGGACAGGTACCTAGATCGTTTGGGAAAATTATGGAAAAAGGCAAAACAAGAACACAAGAGTATTAAATGTACAACTTGTTTTTTTCCCCCCATAGGCCTGCAAGAAGCATTTCCTTCAGAGATTGGCAGTGATCACAAACGGGAAAGGATGCTGTTTTCCATTCCCGTACAAAAAAAGCTGCTCTGCGACAGTTCTACTGCAAACCTAACTGAATATTGCTCCTCCGCCAAGGCACACCTCCAGCAGGGCACTGTGGAGTGATGAAAATGAGCAATTTCAGCTCACCAGCAGGGGGACTTGTTTTTAATTAACTATGTTATGGGGGTGGTATTTTACAGTTAAGGTCTCACCGCTCCCCCCCTCGAAGCAATGCTCCCCCCCTTCAATTCTATACGTTTACAGAGGTTAGAAATCTTTTTGACTCGGTTGGCACAGTGCCCTTTTTGGGTATGAGAATGCTTCTATTTTAATTCGCTCTATTCAGATATACATGGATTCTGTAGTGGTTTAAAAAAAATCTGCTTCTTGGGAAGAATGACCAAAGACAACAGAAAAATATTTATTTTATTTTTGCCTATTGACTGAATTTATAAGCATTTGGGGTAAAACCATTTTATCATGAATAAAAACCGTTATAAATATACACTGTTAAAGCAACGTGATACATCAAATGATAACGATTTATTTTTAAAGTTAAGAAACAACCCTTTTGGGAGAGTTAAAATTGACCAGCTAATAGCAAATTAAATGCAAGTAGCCAGTATTTTCCATTGGATAAGCGTGTGTGAATAGATGGGTGGGTGATGCAATACTGCTGCTGTTTTTCAGTAGTTACAATCGTAGTTGATGTCCCATGGCTTTACTCCTTGTGAGCTGGAAGACTGTTTTATAAGGAGAGATGGATTGTCTGCAACATTGCTCACACGATACGATGTTCATAAGGGCGAGAATTTCTCACCATGAAGCAAACAATATTGTGCTACTAAGAGCATGTCTATCTATCTCCTTTAGTACTGTTCACAGGTAAAAGTATAAGAGAAAGTTGTATGGCTCTTTTATTTTAGTACCTGTACAATACCTGTATAATAAAAAGATAGTTTTTTTTATATACAGATTACACACTAGTAGACCTCACAGGGCACTGGTCATGAAGTCTTGCCTACATTAGAACAGTGACTGCACTTCCAAAGTACTTCACTGACCGTAAAGCACTTTAGGACATCCTGAAGTCGTGAACGCTGTGTAAATTAAGTTCTTTATTTACTTGTCTTTGTGTTGCTGCTTCTCTCTCCCTCTTTTAGCCCCCTCTCTGCTTCTCTGTTTCGTCCTCTGTTTATCTCTCTAATACTCTCTTTCTCTTCGGCCGGTCTCTCTTGGCTGCTCTATTCTGTTCTCTCTTTCTGTCTCTTATTCGTTCTCTACGCTCTTTTACTTCTGTCTCTTTGCTTATTCTCTTATTTCTGGTGGAGAGGGATCGGGCCAGGTCCTCAAAATTGTAGGCTACTGGCCGCGGGGTAAAGGATCTGGCAAAAGATGTTGGCTGGTGGGAGCTGTGTTGCTCGTGGCCTGGGGGGGGGGGGGGGGGGGGGAAGAAAGAGATCGGACCTGGGCTACAGGGAGGGAAGGTTAAGCAGATGAACATTATGGTGCAATATGAAGGAGCAATGGAACAAGCTGAGAAATTCGGATATTAACACTGGGGAATAATTACAAGGCAACATTCTACATCATGACTTAAAAAAAAAAGGAAACGGATGTACAATTCTTATTTTAACCAATTTGTATTTGCAATTAAAAGTCTGTTAAATTTTGGCAAAATAATTCAAGTGAGGTTATATAGATTTGTTTGATTATATGAAAGAAATTTCTATTTTCACTCAAGTCAAGTGAAAGTGGTAATAATAAGTAGCAGAACCCAGTATCAGCCTACTTATTGGGTTTGATGCAAATTTGTCAAAATATATGTTGAAGTTGTTCAAAGAAAAAGGTGAAATACATCTTTAATTCAAGGTGATTAATCCAGTTTTCAACAGATCCAAACTTGATTATTTAAGTTTATAACTTGGACTTGGCAGAACTCCAAGTATTTCTAAAGTTAATGAAATGACTGAAAAAAAACACAGCATGGTGCAGACAACCATCTTAATTTCAGTACATCACATTTTTTTTTTACAAGGAATCAATAGGAGGCTACATATTTAATTTGTACATTGTACACAAAACTTTACTGAAAGCTGCTCTTTAGGAAATAAATATCTGTTTGAAGACAGAGGTCACTGTAGAATTTTCCAAACAGAAAGTATGTGTATAGGCGAGAGACAGAGATTATGATTAAATTGAAAAACATGTGTAATATTTCATTAGTGAATTCTTAGAAAGGTATGGACTCATCAGGGATAATCGATGTGGATTTGTGAATAGTAGATAATTTCGCCAGAGTTGATTGAAGTTTTCAAATGTAGAGAGATAAAAAATGCAGTGGGTGTGGTATATATCGACTTTCAAAGGCATTTGATAAGGAGCCACTTAAACTACAGGTTGCCCATGGTATTACAGATCAAGTGACACCATGGGTAGGGAGATATCATAAGGTTAGAAAACAGAGAATAGTCGTAAATAGATGTTCCTGCATAAATGATTTGGCCAGGGCAGATAGATTAATATCAAAATTTGCTATCACCAGTTGGGTAACATGGTAAACTATGGGCAAGAATGTGTGAAACCGCAGGAGGGTAGACAGGGTAGGGAAGTGGGTAGGTAGATGACAAATGCAATTCAACATAGATAAATGTATAGTACAGGTTGAACCTCTCTGGTCCGGAAACATCCGTGGTTCGGCATTAGTTTGCGGAACTTCCGCTTTCGGCCATCTTCTCCGACGCCTGTAGATGGGCAAAGTCCAACCCGAGGTGTTTCAGCGATCGTGCCATTTTATGTCTGGAGGCAGTGGGCCTCATTAACAGATAGGTTCTCTGCAATTAGCAGCAGTCACTTTTATAAAGAAAAGTGCCCAAAGAACTAAACACAAGCGGACATACAAATGAAAGAATGTTAAAGTTAGCCCGGGAGAGAGGTGAGCAGCATTCTACAGGTACCGGTAAACCGAGGCTAGGTCTATGCTTATGTCGGGTGTATCGGTGTCATATACTGACCTCCCGTGGTTCGGAAAATTCTCCGGTTCGGCACCGGTCAGGTCCCGAGAGTGGCGAACCAGAGGTCCAACCTGTAGTTTCTTCATTTTTGGGAAGGGGTGGGTGGGGGGGAGCGAAAGGATCAGAATTGAAGTATAACCAAAAATGGTAAAACACTAATAGAGCAGAGAAACAGAAAGATCTTGCTGTACAGATGTACATACCTTTCAAAGATGGATCGCAGGTGGTTAAAGGCATAAAAGGACAAATGGGATTCTGTGTTTATATATAGGGGCATTGAAAACAAAACAAAGATTATGAATTACATAAAATTTTCAGCAAAGGAACAGGCCATTCAGTCCAACAGTGTTTATGCTCCACATGAACTTTCTCCCACCTTACTTCATCTCACCCCATCACCATATCCTTCTGTTTCTTTCTCCCTCATGTGCTTATCTAGCTCTCCTTAAATGCAACTACAAAAAATCTGTGCAGGATATTGCTTAGGCCATTTTTGGAACACAGTGCCCAGTTTTGGAACAATGGAAAAGGCGATTATCAGGGGTGGGGGAGGGGGGGTTACAGTTATGATGAGAGACTTGAAAAACTAGGATTGTATTTATTACAGCAGAGAAGATTGAGAGAGTTATTTTCAATGATTGGCAAATTGGTGAAACCAGGGCGTAAAATTATGATTAGTATTAAAAGATTAAAGCAAGAGGTGAGAAGAATTACTGCAGTACTGCAATGGCTTCTGAAGCTGAATCAATTGTAGTATTTGAGAAAATTAGATAAACACTTGCAGAGGAAACATATTAAAGGATTCGGAGAAAGAGCAGGGAAATGGGATTAGAGTCGGAAGCTCTGATGTGGAGTGAGCACTGGTATAACAGTGCTGAATAGTCTCCTCCTCAAATTCCCCCTGATACTGTGATTTTTAGTTTACAAATTTAAATAAGGCAGTCATCAGTCGCCTTTACAAAGTCATACATATCCCACAGACCAAGATCAGAGTTGACAAAACGATTACATTTCAGTTTGGGCATAATTATTGACTAATATGTATACCACATCCTTTAATACTATGGAAGCTGTGGTGCTATTAAAAGCTTTTAACATCTGAATCCAGTCTTTCAATAGTTCTATTTCATTCCCAGAGCGTGTCACATTTGTTAAACAGCAAAACGCTCAGTACATTACATAATAATTTGTCATAGTTCAACACCATTATCTTGCTGACGACTCAAATGTTGAGTTCTCATCAAGGACCATCAAAGGAACTGACAAGGTTGACTTACAATCGAACGTAACCGACTTCTAATTTATTCTGAAGACTGCATATTAATTAAACATTCTCCAATCTACTTAGTAACCACAAGATTCAACAGGAGCCACTGTGATAAAAGGTTTTTCTCCCTCAACTCAATGAAGCCCTGAATTCTACACATAGTACCAACTATGCATATTTTAGCAGCTAAAGATGCTTGCAAAAAAAAAAAACAAGTACTCACTTCACTGTCTACATTAATTCCCTTGGTATCAGTTGCTCATTAAATCTTCAGGCATGTTTCATTATTTCCAACTTATACACAGGATGCAGGAGAGTAAAAGGAACTTCCTTTCTAATGTACTGCTTGCTAAATCAATAATATATGCTCAGAGTCACCTCACTCAACCTGACAGGCTTTTATGTACTTTCCTCTTAGAGGTTTGACTTCACAAACTTTGTCAGCTACTTAAGTAGCAATACTTCTTGGCAAAGTTACTGGAATGAGTTTAGTGTGTTACTTTTTGCAGGCCTCAAATTTTCCTGAAGCAGATAGAGTCATTGAATAATACAGCACAGAAGGAAGCAATTCCACAGAATAAAAGTACAAATTTGAGCAAATAAAATACATGTAAAATACTCAGATGACTAATAAAAGTTTTCTTCATTGCATTTTAATTCTTGGTATGACTGGCAAACTAATATTCTTTCTACAGAGATATCAGGTCCCAAATTAGAAGGCTTGCTGCCCCCAGATTAGAAGGAATTAAAAGAAATTAACTGGATTTGCCCATTTAGTTATGAAAATGCAAGCCGTGCCTTCCATGATCAACACATTATAAGAACATAAGAAATAGGAACCCTACGAGCCTGCTCCGTCATTCAATATGATCATGGCTGATCTGATCATGGACTCAGCTCCACTTCCCTGCCCGCTCCCCATAACCCCTTATCGTTTAAGAAACTGTCTATTTCTGTCTAAATTTATTTAATGTTCCAGCATCCACAGCTCTCTGAGGCAGCAAATTCCACAGATTTACAACCCTCTGAAAGAAGAAATTACTCTCCATCAAATGGGCGGCCCCTTATTCCAAGATCATGCTCTCCAGTTCTAGTCTCCCCCATCAGTGGAAACATCCTCTCTACATCCACCTTGTCAAGCCCCCTCATAATCTTATACATTTCGATAAGATCACCTCTCATTCTTCTGAACTCCAATGAGTAGAGACCCAACCTACTCAACCTTTCCTCATAAGTCAACCCCTTCATCTCCGGAATCAATCTAGTGAACCCTCTCTGAACTGCCTCCAAAGCAAATATATCCTTTCGTTAATATGGAAGCCAAAACTGCATGCAGTATTCCAGTTGTGGCCTCACCAATACATTATATAGCTGTAGCAAGACTTCCCTGCTTTGATACTCCATTCCCTTTGCAATAAAGGCCAAGTATTATTTGCAATACAGTAACCCAATGAAGAGCATGCTAGCATTTTAAGCCTGTAATATAAATTATAAATGAGATCATTTATCAGTAGTAGAGCCTTCCATATATTTTTCAAATTAAGTTACTCTCCAGATACTAAGGAACAAGCTTAGTTGTCTCAAAGACAACATTGCTCTATTTTTTCATTTAAAGCCTTTAGGGGTCGAAATTGGTTATGGCCCTTTCTTGAGGCAATGTTCGAGCCTAAGTGCTGATTTTAGCAGCGGATGTTGGATGCAGCCTCAAACTGCTCAATTCAGTTTTAACTTCCAAAGATGAGGGAGCAGCGTTAAAATGTGGCATTACACACACATCCTCAGGTGGGAGCTCAGGCGGCCGAGTGAATTTCGCTGCCATGTTAGGTGAGAAAAACGGGAATATAAAAAAAACCTAAAACTTCTCCGATCCACTTCCCTCGCTCTTAAAACTAATGAAAACATGCAGAAATAAATAGAGAGAAAAACTTACCTTCCTTTCTGGACACTTGCGCCCGAGAAACGCTCTTTAACCACCACTTTTTTCCAGACTGTACGGCTGCCAGTCGGTACGGCAAATATCATGACAGAGGCGCCAAAGAGGCGTTGTACGCTGGATGATGTCACCACGTGGTGGCGTTAACCGGCGCAGCTTAGTCTTTTTGGTGCCTCTGCCAGAGCCGACTCAATTTCACCAGGGCGCGGGCGCTGTTTAACGACAATGGTAGGCCTTTGCTGCCCGTTTGCCGCCTACGGCTGACGGTAACGGGCGGCATCCACAGCCCAATTTCAACCCCTTACGTGACCCCCCTCCCCACCATATAAACTATCCACATTAGGCCACAAAACCTGCTGCTCTTTTCAACTTTTACAATATGATAAATCTAAACCACCAGCTCAAGTGCAAGAGCCCAAAGGTCTGGGTACAGAGAGTTCAACTTTATTGAGAAATTAAGGATGCGTCATCCTGTCAGATTGATTCACCTGGGCAGTAGTTCTGCATACATTTGGTTGGAGACTGCTTCACAACTGGCTTTCCCAACTGTCCAAGGACAAAACGTGTCGTAGTTTCCTCCATAAATAAACAAAATCCTATCAACACAATGGAGCCAGTATTGTTCTTCGGAAACAAATGCAACAGGATGAGACAACACAAATTGGAATATCATTGAGACATGGGTTCGGAAGACGCAGCACATGAATTTATGCAGCTCCAAATCAAGCTCCTGAGCCAGAAACAAAATGGGAGGGGGGGGATCAGTGCGACAGAATAGGGAACTGCAAGATCAAGGGATGCTTCGTCACTGTTGAAAAAAATAACAGGTGAATTGAAGTCGGCTTTGACTTTTGGCTCAGCAAGTGTTGCAAGTATTGCAATACACAATGAACACCACACAAATGGGGTCTATGCACCAAAGGAGAAACCTTTTCTACTTGGCATTATATCCCTTCTCAGTAAGTGATTTTCTGAAGGCCAGGATAGTCTCTAATAATAGAAATAACAGTCCCCATGCTCATCAAATAAAGGTTGGTTGGAAAGGGCACCAATTCAAGTATATCCATTGTGCAAAGAGGCTCAGACTAGCAGGACAAACAGATCTAAACTCAATCGTAAGGTGGTCTGACGATTACAAATTGTCATGGTCCAAAGAAAATGATCATGCTTAGCTTGGCTCGCAGATAGAAAATCACAGATGAACGTTTTAACATTTCCTTTCAAAAAGGCTCGAGAGCTGCCACTGTTTGGTCTTGAGCGCAAAGCACACTGGCCATAATAGATGCATGAAGATTGCTTCTCTCCTCCCAGGGGAGCACCTGGCTTTTGCTCAGTACCTTGACAAATAACTTGGCAAATGGCCTGAGCCCTCAAAGATGATTTACATTTATATAGCGCCTTTCTCGACCGCCGGACGTCTCAAAGCACTTTACAGCTAATTAAGTACTTTTGGAGTGTAGTTGATAGAGAATTCAAACAGGCTGCATTCAGTCAGGCTGTGAAAATTCACAGACCCCCAAGTCAAAGCTGCTACGTGCAACTCAGCATGTTGCATTAAGTCATCAATCAACTTGACATTTTAGGACCTTGGGTAGCGAGCGAATTAAAGGTTAAAAGACTATCAATTGAGCCAATAAGGTCAAAGAAGGAGAGTTCTTTTCTGTAAATTGAACCAGGTATAAGTACAGCCATTTTGGCCATGTGGTCTCTGAAGGACAAAGGCCTGGCTTAAAGTCAGAAGCTTGTTGCTGCTGCCAGAATAAAATTACATTAAAACTACAACCGGAGTTTGTATTTCATTGGAAATTAAGAGATCTAACAATTTTGGCGTCATGAACACGATCGCTGAGGGAAGAAACTGAATTTTGGACATCGGACCTATATATTGAGGTAAGGACTCCTCTTTATAAAAGTCCTCGGTCAAAAGTCTAAATTCGCCTCTCATTCTATGCGATTCCGAAAGCCTACGGTTTGCGAACCCTCCGGTTGGTTGTCGGCTCGAGGTCCCATAGACGTCTAACTTCGGCGGTGTGTTTGTTAATTAATCACCGACCCACTGATCGGCTGGAAAGCCTACGACTTGAGACCCCAGTAAAGAAATCAGTATTATGGCAGCAGGAGATAAGAGCAAAGAACTGCCTACAACTGTAAAAGGTGGGCAGGCACCACCTGAGGTTTCGATAGAGGAAATCCTCGAACAGTTGAAAGAATACATAGAGCAACAATTCAACTTATCTAAAACCTGTATTAAGATCGAACAAAAGTACGGAACCTCCAAAGGACAATGGTCCTTGGATGAGATCAAAAGAGTCTGGGGAAAAACGACCTGTATGAAAAATAAAGAGCGAACTAGATGTTCCTTAGCCGTTATGGGACAGATCCGAAAGTGGAATGAAATTATAATGCGTTCCCAACATGATCGAGAACTGACCAGTACAAAGGACCAATTGCAAGCCGTTTGTGCATAGCTGCAACAGACAAGATTTGAACTTGAAAAGTCGGAAGCGGAAGTTAAAGATCTTAAAGGTGAAAGTAAAGAATGGAAAAAATCATTCGGTCAAGAGACAGTAATAGGAAAAGGAAAATGTATCGGTCAATTCCCAGGGTACCCATGTTTGGATAAATTAAAAGCGCAAACCTGAAGACACGACTGAGGAATAGATACGGATTCTGAATCCTCCGACGTTACAGGGTCGTAGGATGAAGAATTAGGGGTGCGCTTTGCCCCATTTAAAAAAAGACGAGTTGTAGTCAAATCAGAAGAGACTGCGGATGAGGGCGGAACCAAAAAAATGAGGCAAAGGGTGAATGCAGAATACTTAGTTCATGATCCGGCAGACCCAGAGAAAATTGATAAATGGTCCAAGGAATTGCCCAATCCAAAGAAAGGGAGAGTAAAAACGTGGGACCAATTGGACAGCTTAAGAAATATATATCAACTTCATCCCTGGGACTGAGTGCAAATTTTGACCATAATGGTGCCAAAAACACAGGGAAGAAAATTGCACGACAAGGTAGAAGAAGCTTTGGAGCAAGATGAGCAAGAATTAAACGCAGGATGGGAGGCGATTAAACACTGGCTGCAAGCCTTCAGTCCAGCTAAGACAGACTGGGGAAAAATTGCAGCCTGCCAACAGAAAGGAACAGAGGAGGTCCTGGAGTATGACGAGCCGTTTAGACATTCGGGTATGAATAATACGGATGAGGAAATGGATGAACAAGTGTTTGGACCCCTGAAAGCAGCTTTCGTGGCAGGTCTAAAGCCAGAACTGTCCAAAATGCTTAAGGTAGTGTTACTGGACTGGGAAGGTAGAGGAACTACCTTTGCAGCATTGGTGGATCGATGTAACCAATTAGATCGGGATATGGGAGCTAAAGTCCGAGCTGTACAGGCTATGGGATGGAAATCCCAGGAGTCCGATAAACAGTTATTAGGAAAATTACCCGGAAAATGTCATTATTGTGGGAAAGGTGGTCACTGGGCCAAGACATGCAGGGCAAAACAGAAAGGTCATGGCTGGGGAAGAGGACGCAGCCAGGGATACAATTCAGCTAACAAACCAGGCTTGTCACAAGATAACAACCTCATAGAAGCATTTAAGCGATTGACAATACAACAACAGAAGGAGTTACTTGGGATAGCAAAAAACGATTAGAGCCCACCCTGGTCCACCTCCTCGCACTCATACAACAAAGGGGAGATGGGCTATATATAACTGTGAGGGTGGGCGGTAAGGATGTGGACTGTCTTTTAGACACAGGGGCGGAATTAACATGCTTACCCCTACAATATGGAGACTTTTTGCCGTTGGATGGTAGGGCACGTACAGCCTATGGAGTTGGGGGCCATAAAATGGAAATTAAAAGGACAACACCGGTACTTATAGGGCTGGTCCACATGAACTAACCACGCCGGTCTGGATAGGCCCAGTAGATCAACCCCTTTTGGGAATGGACGTTCTAATCCAAGTATTTTGAGGATGGTCGGGTGACATGGCCAATTAGAACTTTGAAGAAAGAAGAATTGAAGGAACCCGATATGGGCTAAAGATAAGAACGATTTTGGCCTACTCTCGATGGAGCCTGCGTCATTTACCAGGACCAAGCCTCCATGCACTAAACAGTATCCCATCAGTCCAACTGCCATCGCGGGAATCTTACCGGTTATTCAGCAATTGGAGAAACAAGGGGTGCTTATTAAAACGCATAGCTCCTCCAATAGCCCCGTGTGGCCGGTATAGAAATCTAATGAGACTTGGCGTTTGACTGTCGATTATAGGAAAGCTAACCAGTGTATTGATCAAAAAGCTCCTTTGGTCGCAGATCCCTCCACCATTTTTAATGCCCTCAAACCGGAACATAAATATTTCTCGGTTATAGATATGGCCAACGGATTTTGGTCGGTGCCTCTGGCACCGGAGGTTCGACAGTGGTTTGCTTTCACGGTCCAAGGACAACAGTATACTTGGACCCGGTTACCGCAGGGTTTCCACAACAGCCCTACGGTATTCCACATGGCTTTACAAAGCCATTTGCGAAAATTACCTCCCCTGTCATCCACAGTCATCCAATATGTAGACGATATCCTGCTAGCTTCAAACACGGAAGAACAACATGAACAAGATTTACGAGCTTTGCTGGACCACCTTTGGCTGAAAGGACATAAAGCCAGCATCGACAAAGCACAAATATCCCAAGAAGAGGTTGTATACCTGGGACAAAAGATTTCACAAGGAAAGAGAGAACTTACCCAGGATAGAACTGCAGCCATTCGGGCTGCTAAAAAACCCACCACTATTCAGGAACTAAGGGCTTTTTTGGGATTGTGTAACTTTAACAGAAATTGGATTGACTCCTTCACACAGCTTGCTCAGCCATTGAATGATATTTTAAAGGGGAAACGTGCCTCGAAAGAAGCCATCACCCTCACTAAAGAACAGCAAGAGGCCTTCCTGAGTTTGAAAAAGGCTTTGTGTTCGGCACCGGCTCTGGGAATCCCCGACAGTGGTAAGCCATTTACCCTGTTTGTCCATGAGAAAGAAGGATATATGACAGCTATACTGACACAAGAACATGGGGATCGGCAAAGACCTATTGACTATTATTCGGCAAAACTGGATGCGGTAGCCCTCGGATGGGGAAGTTGCCTAAGGGCCATGGAAGCTACATGTCGAGCGGTAATGATCACTGCGGGTCTAGTCCTCGACCAAAAGCTGATTGTCAAGTGTCCCCACACCGTACATGTTTTGCTGTCTATGAATAGAATGTCTCAGGTGACGGCAGCTAGATGGACCCGCTGGACAGCAGTTTTGGAAGCTCCTAATCTCCATATCGTCCGGGCCAGCCCGGTTAATCCTGCAACTATGCTCCCGATGTCAGAATCGAGGGAGCAAGAGGGGGGAGAATGTGAAGAGCATGACTGCGTGGAGATTTTAAAAGAAACAGAAGAAGCAGCCTTAGCAGCAGAGGAGCCTCTGCACAACCCAGATCTCATCCTGTTTACAGATGGTTCCTCCTTTGTTGACAATGGTACCAGAAAAGCAGGATGGGCAGTTACAACCTTATATGAGGTAGTGGCACAAGGATGTTTACCCTCAGGAACGTCAGCACAACAGGCCGAGTTACAGGCCCTGTTAGAAGCATGTCGAATAGCAGAAGGACAGACAGCTAATGTCTACACAGATTCGTGTTATGCTTTTGGAGTCACTCACGACTTTGGTCTGTTATGGTGGAAAAGAGGATTCCTCACTGCTGCTGGTACACCTATCCAAAATGGAAACGAAGTCCGAGACTTACTGGAGGCCATACAATTACCTCAGGAAGTGTCCATCCTGAAGTGTAAGGCCCATACCAAGGAAAATACCACAGAAGCACAGGGAAATGCCCTAGCCGACCAGGCAGCTAAAGATGCCGCCTCACAGGGTGTTCCCCCAGAAGAACCAACACAGATGTGCAGATTGAAAGCACTCAGGACTCTGACACGAGACCTTCAAACAATGCAAGGCGAGTGTTCCAGAGAGGAAAAATGGACATGGATTGAGGCAGGAATTAAGCTATGTGAAGATGGTGTCTGGAGACAAAGAGTTACCGACAAGCCAGTCGCGCCACAAGCGCTTATGCCTTTTTTTTAGCCCAGCAGATCCACTCGTGGGGACACTTGGCCTCACAACAGATGACGGCACAGTTCCAGAAAAGCTGGTGGGGTCGGGGATTTAAAAAACATGCCCAGCTGGTAGCAGACCGTTGTGTGGTCTGCCAGAAAAATAATTCTGGACCCATCACGGTAATGCCCCAACTGAGGCCCCCTGCCCCTGTCGGACCATTCCAGCATCTGCAGGTTGATTATATATCTCTTCCTTCATGCCAAGGATACACTAACATTCTTGTCATGGTCAACAGATTCTCGAGATGGGTAGAAGCTGTCCCAACTAAAAGAGCCACAGCCAATCACACTGCAAAGGTCTTGTGTAAGGATTACATTCCCCGATGGGGAGTCCCGAGTACCACTGACTCAGATCAGGGAACACACTTCACAGGTGCTGTCTGCCAAGAAGTCTGTAGGTTACTGAACATTACATGGGATTTACACTGTCCTTATCATCCACAATCATCAGGACAAGTAGAGCGACTGAATCGAACTCTGAAACAACAGCTTGCCAAATATCACCAAGAAGGAACACCATGGCCCCAGGCACTACCAATAGTGCTATGTAGCATTAGGGCAACCCCGAACAGAACTACAGGTCTAAGCCCATTTGAAATTATAACAGGAAGACCCATGTCGCTGCCAGGAACTATCGATTTACGGAAAGCTGATGTTCACTTAATGAGTGACACTTTGTTATCATTCTGTCAGAACTTAACCAATGCTATTCGTTCTGTTTCCCGACAGGTATCGGCAGCTTGGGGTAATCCACCCGAAAGAGGACACGACATCATCCCGGGAGTCTGGGTTTGTGTGAAAAAGTTGCATAAAGAACCTTTGGGAGGGACCTTATCAAGTGTTATTGACCACCCAGGCAGCTGTTAAAGTCCAAGGAAAGAAAGCCTGGATCCATGCTTCACACGTTAAACGAGCACCCGTAACTGAAGCTGAAATCTAATAAGGACAATTACTTTTTGCCAAAATGTATAAATTTACTGTATTACTGAGTGTAGGCATTCTAGGCATTTGCCTACTTCTTACTAGCCGACCCTCTGCACCAAAGGGAAATAGTAGGGTAGCAAGGGAATTACATGTAAATACCTTTTTATATATGTCATACATTTATGCCAAACAAGGTAACATTTCTAGTTGTTGGGTATGTGCGCATATTAAAATCAATCCGCACAGTAGCCCTACAGAATAGACTGGCCCTTGATTACATCCTGGCTGAAAAGGGAGGTACTTGCGCCCTACTCGGAACTGAGTGTTGCACACATATCCCAGATAGCTCCAAAGAAATTACCCACTTAGCGGAGCATATCCAAAAGGAGGTAGAAAAACTTAAGCAACCCCCATCATTCACTTTGTGGAGCGGAGCCACTGAATAGCTAGGTTCAATAGGAACTTCATTGGTGGAAGGTTTAATTCTGTTCATTGTAATTATTTTACTTTTATATTGTTTGTTTATGTTGATTAAATGTTGTTGCGACCAGGCGGCTGTAGCTGCTGTCCCGCAGGTGAGACACCTTGCAGGTCCCAGCAGACCGTCTGTGCGTGGCACAGGGGTATGTTGTGCTTAAGGAAAGGTTGTTTACTGGTTGAATTAAGATATTGATTTGGATTAAATTGGAATAAGGTTAATTAACCTACTAAAACCAGACTTCCATTGTGGCCACGATGGAACTCGGGTTGGTGTAAATTTGTGTGGAAGCTACTAGTCCGGACATGTAGCGAAACACATCAACAAATTTTAGAAGGAAACTCTATTAACATGTCTGAAATTATTTTGTAGAATGTTTAACCAGTGATACCTGATGTTTTATGATTCAGTTTGTGAAAGAATCAAAGGGGAGATTGATAGAAAATTCAAACAGGCTGCATTCAATCAGGCTGTGAAAATTCACAGACGCCCAAGTCAAAGCTGCTCCATGCAACTCAGCATGTTGCATTAAGTCATCAATCAACTTGACATTTTAGGACCTTAGGTAGCGAGCCAATTAAAGGTTAAAAGACTTTCAATTGAGCCAATAAGGTCAAAGAAGGCGAGTTCTTTTCTGTAAATTGAACCAGGTATAAGTACAGCCATTTTGGCCATGTGGTCTCAGAAGGACAAAGGCCTGGCTTAAAGCCAGAAGCTTGTTTCTGCTGCCAGAATAAAATTACATTAAAACTACAACCGGAGTTCGTATTTCATTGGAAATTAAGAGATCTAACAGTAGTCACTGTTGTAATGTGGGAAACATGGCAGCCAACTTACGCAAAGCCAGTTCCCACAAACAGCAATGTAATAATGGCCAGATAATAATTTTTTTGTTGTGCTGATTGAGGGAAATATATTGGCCAGGACACCGGGGATAACTCCCCTGCTCTTCTTTGAAATAGTGCCATGGGATCTTTTACGTCCAGGGCAGACTGGGCCTCGGTTTAACGCCTCATCTGAAAGACGGATAATGCCGAAAGGTGCACCATTAATATAGGACATTTATTTTCACATTACTTTTTCAGTCCCACAGGATCAGGAGAATTAAAATCTCCATGAAAAGGGAGGGTTCACCACAGAAATATGTTGGTGAATGAAACTAACTGTCTGATTCATACAATGTTGACACAAAGATGACATTTAAAACTACATTCAACTTTACAGTTATTAAAGATGGAAATATTTGTTGATCTGGATGAATGCAATGTCAGTTTGCTTTTTAAAAGTAACTTGCCGTCTGACAAAAATCACTTAAAGTGCATCAAGCGAAATGTCTTTAACTTATTCATGTGACTGCTCACACATGGCCAATGCCTTAATTTTTATTTGGAAGATGTCAGGATGGGGTGGAGGTGAAAGAGGTATTTTTCTTTTTAACTATTTGAAGACCTTAACAAGCTAGGACGTACTTGAATAAAATAAAAGAGCATCAAGCAGCTTACGGAGAATCAGCTTGTCTGGATCTCCGAGGTAGGATCTGGTGGATAAAGTACTATGGGGTAAACCCTCTTGCTGACATTTGCTACTTTTACATAAGAACATAAGAAATAGGAGCAGGAGTAGGCCATTTGGCCTCTTGAGCCTGCTCCACCATTAAATAAGATCATGACTGATTTGATCTTGGTCTCAACTCCACTTCCCCGCCCGCTCCCCATAACCATTGACTCCCTTATCGTTTGAATATATTTAAGCTGGAGATGGACAGATTTTTAATGACCCAGCCTCCACTGCTCTCTGGGGTAGAGAATTCCAAAGAGTCACGACCATCTGAGAGAAGAAATTCCTCCTCATTTCCGTTTTAAATGGGCGACCCCTTATTCTGAAACTATGCCCCCTCGTTCTAGATTCCTCCATGAGGGGAAACATCTTCTCTGCATCTACCCTGTCAAGCCTCCTCACAATCTTATACATTTCAATAAGGTCACCTCTCATTCTTCTAAACTCCAATGAGTATAGGTCCAACCTGCTCAACCTTTCTTCATAAGACAACCCCTTCATCTCAGGAATCAACCTTTATTCTAGTGCAGCAGTTTTGGGACACAAAAATAAATAATTAGGCTTTGCAGAATTTGGTTTTAACCCAGATCTGTCCCCTACCCAACACCTACCCTACCCTACCTGACAATACCATCATGGTTTGCTGGAGAGCACGAGACTAGATCAGAGAGATTCTTTTTTAAGAAACTGTAAAAACACTGCTTGAGTATACCATCTTCAATTTTAGGAAAGAGAAAGAGACAGTTACATAGCTTCTCGATTCGTGATAGACCTATCAAATATCCTACACTGTCTGAGCTATGTCAAGATAACGCATTACTTTGATAAATTGATGGAAACATTCAGACTACTTTTAAGATAACTTGTTAGAAAAAAACCGTATCCTGTTCAATTCATGATGTGCTGAGCATGTATTAAGAATGTTGAAATTTGGAAACAAGCAATCTAATGTATTTGAAGTTAGATGGTAATTCAGGCTTTGAGATTTGGAGGTGAAATAGATTGTAGCTTTCATGAATTTCTCTCCCTCCCTGTACAGAACTACTCGAGTGGTTAGGATTTGGAAAGCACTGCCTGATAGAGCGGTGGATAGAGATTCAATCGTAGCCTTCAAAAGGGAATTGGATAAGTTCTTGAAGGAGAAGATTGCAGGGATATGGGGAAAAAAGTGGGGATGTGGGACTAACCGGATTGCTCTTTGAAAGAGCCGGTGCAGACTCGATGGGCCAAACGGTCTCTTTCGGTGTTGTACTATTCTATTCCATCGGAGCAGGCCGGACAGCAGAAGGAGCAGCGTGGAGGCATACCACTCCAGGGAGCGGCACGTGCTGGAGCAGGAGAGCAACGGCAGTGAAAAGGGACGTCACCAAGGTCCAGGTCAGTGATTGGAGCGTGAGCAGGTACAGCAGGAGCGGCGAGATCGGGGCGAAGGAGCGGCGAGAGACTGTAGAGGGACGTGATCGGGGCTCAGGAGAGGCGGGAGTTCGGGGTCGAGAACAGGCGAGGGCCCAGGGGCAGCACGGGCCCAGCCCACACTGCGATATGTGCGCGCACTAGGTCCGTGCAGCAGAGCAGGTCTCCAGTTGTCTTCGTTAATCCTTGCTACTGGACCAAGACCTAGCTCTGTCAAGCCCGTGTGGTGGCTGGGGTGCAACGGTCACCACATGTTAAAAAAATCCACGCCCAGGCATCTTCCACCCTTCAAGATTTAGTTCGGACCTGGAATATTAGGTCCTTCATTGAAACACCTGTGAACTTTTTGACATGGAAGCAAGTCATCCTCGGTTCAAGGGACTGCTTATGATGATGACTATTCTATGATTCTATTCTCTCCAGTCAGTGGCAGAGGCCGAATACTATGGCTTCCATTTTCTCAATGTTTAGCTGGAGCAAATTTCAGCTATCCAAGACAGGATGCCAGGCAAGCAGTTTGACAACACAGAGGCAGTGGTGGAGGGGTGTGCCAAAGAGTCAGCTTAGGCAAGATATAGAAATACCATAAGAACAAAACTAAATCACAATCCATTATTACTATAAAAAAATAACCTGAAAATATTCTGCTGCAGAAACGTATTTACATTGAATTATTTACCTCTCAATCAATATCACAAACAAATGTTTGTGGGAGCTTGCTGTGCGCAAATTGGCTGCTGCGTTTTCTATATTACAACAATGACTACACTCCAAAACTACTTCACTGGCTGTAAAGTGCTTTGGGGGGGGGGGGTCCTGAGGTTGTGAAAGGTGCTATATAAATGCACATCCTTCTTTCTAATAAATATATTTAGGACATCCTGGAATCAAACTGAAACTACCATGACAAAATCTGATTATAAAAACCTACATACATCGTCTGAAGACATGTCTTGGCTAGTACAAGAATGATAACTTTATAAATGCATGCTTTTCTATGAGATTAATACTTCAGATTTTACATATCAGTGGAGCTGGTTGGACTAATAGCTTCACGGAAAGATGACTTATGTAACATAAAGCTCCGAAATAAAAACTGGAAATGCTGGATATACTCAGCAGGTCAGGCAGCATCTGTGGAGAGAGATGTTTCAGGCCGATGACCCAGGTTAGAGATGTAACGGGTTTTTTAGCAACTGCAGGAGCGGGGTTGGGTCAGGGAGGGAAGGGAAGAACAAAAGGGAAAGTCTGTGATAGGATGGAAGGCAGAAGAGATTAAGAGACAAAAGGAATGATGGTGCAAGGCAAAAGGAGATGGTAATGGGACATGTTAAGAAACAAAAGATGAGTCTAGATAGGGTGTAAATGGAGATGGCAGAGTCATCAACAGCTGCCGTGGGAAAGAGGAAAAAATACAGAACAAATTGGGGCAGAAGTTATGGTCTGAAATTGTTGAACTCGATGTTGAGTCCAGAAGGCTGTAAAGTGCCAAATAGAAAGATGAGGTGCTGTTCCTCGAGCTTACGTTGAGCTTCACTGAAACAGTGTAAGGCACCAAGGACGGAGAGATCAGAGTGGGAGTGGAGCGGAGAATTAAAGTGACAGGCGACCGCAAGCTCGGGGTCACACTTATGGACTGAACGGAGGTGGTCTGCAAAGTGCTCACCCAATCTGCGTTTGGTCTCCCCAATGTAGAGGAGACCACTTCGTGAGCAGCGAATACAGTATACTAAATTAAAAATAATGCAAGTAAATCGCTGTTTCGCCTGGAAGGAGTGTTTATGGCCCAGGACATTGGGAAGAGAGGAGGTGAAGGGGCAGGTGTTGCATCTCCTGTGCTTGCACGGGAAGGTGCTGTGGGAAGGGGAAGGGGTTGCTGGGGGTGATTGAGGATACAAGCTCTTTGAAAACTAATTTCACCAGCAACATCCTCCAAATTTTAAGCTCAACGCAAATTATATCCTGGCAATAATCAGAATACTTCTATAAAGATGAATCTATATTTGCATACTTTTATTGGTGTATATGCAAGTTCTCACATCTGCTACAAGGTTCTAACTGACTCAAGTCACAGCAATGAGGCTATGGGTAGGATAGTGCGCGAGTAATTAAAATGGAGCTGAAATTGTTTTATTGTAAAATGGATTAGGTTAATTAGGTTCACCAGTGCATTATTAAGGGTAGAAGCAGGAAAGAGTTCTACGTTAATTACTGTTTGAAACTTTCACTGCACAACAAACCCAAAGGATCTGCAAAATGGGTGTGTAATGTTAATTACTGTGCGCCTTATAATGAATTTCTGGTAATTATGCATAACTGCCCAACACAGCCAAGAAATTTGATACAACTACTGAAACTATTGGGAAGTTATGGCAATAAAAGAAAGAAATCTAAAATACTGTATAGATCAAATTCAATCTTACCTCATTACAAGTGGGGGTGGATAACATACTTAAAATTTTTATGACAATAAAACAACCTTCTCCCCAAGCTGTTCTAAAATCTGCTTATGTGGAGGCTAAAATCAACATGGACTGGTTGGGCTGAATGACCTGTTTTCATGTTGCAATTTCTATGTATTTCAACATAATAATTCAACGTGAAACCAGTTCAGACATAGATTTTAAAAAATACATCAGAGTAGAAACAACCTTAATTACAATTTCTTGTTAAATAAATCATGTTCAGTCAGAACACATTTAATGTAAAAAATTAAATGATAAAAAACCAGGATATCAATTTCCTGCCTTGGTACAGTGAGTACTTGACAAAGTGTACATTTTTCAAACTCGTTATTAAAAAAACAAATTATGAACTCATGAATCTTTTAACTGAGGCGAATATGAATTTTAATTCTGGGTGCATGAAGGGGAATCCAATATAAATCAAATGGGGTGGCACGCTAGCTAGAGCAGCAGAGCAACAAACTCCCACTCAAGAGGGCTGTGGGTCAACTCCTGGCCTCAGAGAAAACCCAACTAACCCTGAAAAACAAGTATTGCTTATTTTCTTCTTGTTCAGTCTGCAAGATACCTCCCGGTAAGTAAATACTCCCATTTGCAGTTGCATGGTTACACCAGCAGAGGGACCCTTTACTGTACGGTCAGACAAAGTAGCTCTGGATGCCAGCCGATGCTGGGTAGAACTGATACTCGTCTGCAGCCCAGATTGTCCCATCCTCTTTGCCGATGGGCAGCCGCACAGAAATTGGTCGGTTTCAAAAGTGATTTGTAAAAAAAAAAATACATTTGAATTCTGTATATATCATCTGCACCAAGGACTGAGGGTCAATGCGCAGGGCTCAAAATTCTTCATTGTACATATCTGCAAGTGCCCTGTAATGACAAGTCCAATGCGTCATAACCCAAGCGACTGTTTACTGAATTCAATAAGAAAAACAAGTTATTCTGTTCCAAGATGTAAACCCGAACTTCAATTCAGCCGTCTGAGCCCGAAAGCTCCATATTGCCTCTCGACCCCGCCCTCCTCCTTTAAAACGCCTTTTGAAACCACCTTCTCTTGCCTGCATTACAACAGGGACTGCACTTCAAAAGCAGCTGATTGGTTGCAAAGCGCTTTGGGACGTCCAGAGGTTGTCAAAGGCGCTATATAAATGTAAGCAATGTTCCCGTTAAGCTGCGCGTCCGCGCGGCGGTCTGGAGGACTCGCGCAGGACGCTCAGCGGCTTTTAAATGGAAAAACCGCGCGTGCCTGGAAATTTGAATTGGGCCACAGCCCGCTAAAGGGGTCCCACATCCACAAAATAAAAATGGCGGTAACATTGACTGCAAGCCTCTTTCTTTTGATCAAGCTTTTGGTTACCTGCCCTAGTATCTCTTTCTTTGGCACGCTGCCAATTTTTGTCCGATTACTTTGCTGGGGGGGGGGAGGGGTGGCTGAAGATATTTTAGTGCATTAAAGGTGCGATATAAATGCAAGTTGCTGTTGTAATTTTAATTGTTTAAACTTATTCTTAAATTGTATTGAATTTCCCAGCCCTTAAGAAAATACCAGATATTTTGTCTCCTTTGTGAAATTACTTTTAAAATTAAGTGATACGAAAAGCTATTATAATATAAATAAAGGGGGTGAAACATTGGGCCGTAAATGGTGGCCTCTCCGAGAGACCCGGCAAGTTCCAGGTTCACATGTGCCGAAATCCAGCACTTGCGACTGTCAATGTCTTTTGACAGATCCAATGCATACGAAAGTAAAGGGCCTCCGTAGGCAGAGATTTGGGCTATTTGCCCAATTCTTACCCAGCGAATGTCCTTAAAACCAGGTGTAAGGCCTGCTTTTACCAGCGTAAGAGTTTTAAAAGATAGAAAAATTACATTTCATCGCTAATTTTTATATTAAAAACACTGCCCATTACGGTAAGTTTATTTTTTACCCCGATTAAAACATTTTCAAAAAAATATTTTTTTCCCTAAAACATTTAATTTCAATTTCAATTAATTTTCAATATGTGAGGTGACTTTTTATTTATTGTGTTGTGTGTGCGTTTTTGGGGGTATTCTCATTGATAGTAATGGGAACGCGTACAAACGGAACTCATCAATTAGAATACAACCCAAGGTTGCGGTTATGTTCCTGGGATGCATGGGCCTTTGTGCTGAGCTGCGCATCGAGGCCTCGGAGCGCAAGTGTCTGTTCTTCCGGGACCACCAGGTACTTTTGTAAATAATTTTTCAATTGGAGGCCTCCACGGCGTGGGAAGAATCCGACCGCAATTTTTGGCCCATTAAAAACAAGGGCACCAGCCAATAAGAAAAGCAATAAAGTGTTGTCCTTCTCTTGGCGTAGTTGAAGAGCAGTGCAAACAACTACAATGAATTGAGATCTGTGGAATTGTCAATGTCAGAGACAGTGTATGCATGCATGTGCATCCAACAAATCCCAATTCAAAATGCATGAAGATAAAGCCATCAATTGAAAGAGCAAGTTCGCAAAATACTCTTTAAAATCCCTTGTTACGCATTACTTAGTAAAACTAATCACTCATCAGGAAAAAGCAGAGCAACAGTTGAGCTTTAGAGAAGTTGCACACATGTAAGCACTTCAACATAAATTATCACCCACTTCAGAGGTGATCTTAAAGTTCCAACATTTTCAGAAGCATACAACGATCATTCTTCATCTTTTTGCACAAAAGGCAATGACTAGTGTACCAGGTTTTTGTGACATGGTGTAGGGTTTCAGGATTAATCATAATTAGTCTTCATTCTGCATTATTGAGTTTTGTTTTAATTGGCAAGTCCAAACGAAGGGCCAAGGCCCATAGTGCAGGATACCACCTCGGTTGAAAGAAAAAGAGAAAGAAAGACTTGCATTTATATAGCGTCTTTCACAACCTCAGGACGTCCCAAAGTGCTTTACAGCCAATGAAATACTTTTGCATTGGAGGCTGTTCAGAGAAGGTTCACTTGGTTGATTCCGGAGACGAGGGGGTTGACTTATGAAGAAAGGTTGAGCAGGTTGGGTCCATACTCATTGGAGTTCAGAAGAATGAGAGGTGATCTTATCGAAACATATAAGATAATGAGGGTGCTCAACAAGGTGGATGCAGAGAGTATATTTCCACTCATGGGGGAAACTAAAACTAGGTGGCCGCCCATTTAAAACTGAGATGAGGAGAAATTTCTTCTCCGAGGGTCATGAACCTTTGGAATTCTCTAAGGTGGAGATGGACAGATTTTTGAGCGATAGGGTGATAAGGGGAACAGGCGGGGAAATTGTACTGAGTCCATGATCAGATCAGCCATGATTTTATTAAATGGCGGAGCAGGCTCGAGAGGTCAAATGGCCTACTCCTGCTCCTATTTCTTGTGTTCTTGGAGTGTAGTCACTGTTGTAATTGTAGGAAACGCGGCAGCCAATTTGTGCAGCAAGCTCCCACAAACAGCACCTTGATAATGACCAGGTAATCTTTTTTTTGTGATGTTGATTAAGGGATAAATATTTTCCAAGATAACTACCACGCTCGTCTTTGAAATAGTGCCGTGGGATCTTTTATGTCCACCTAACAGGGCCTCGGTTTAACGTCTCATCTGAAAGACGGCACCTCCAACAGTGCAGCACTCCCTCAGCTCTGCATTAGAGTGTCAGCCTGGATTTTTGTGCTGAAGTCTCTGGAGTGGGACTTGAACCCACAGCCTTCTGACTCAGAGGTGAGGGTGCTGCCCACTGATGGCACTGAGAGAAAGAGACAAATCAGGGATAGGCAATTCCAAGCTTGGTCTTTAAAAGGCGATGGAATGTAAGAGGAAGGGAAGACTGAGGTAGGTAAGGAGTTCCAAAGTTTTGAAGTCTTGGAAAACTGTAAATTTTGCAGCTTAGTTGGGATGAGGAGAGAATGTTCCAAAGAGCAATTAATTAAAAAAAAATAGTGACGGAGAGAGAAAACCTGGAGGTGAGAGGAGCATTACTTTTTCTTGCATCCTACAGTGGAAGAGAGTTAAAAATTGCTGAAACAAAAACACTTGGCATGAAATAGGAAACCAAGTTTCTTGGAGGGAGCTTTAGCACTGAAACAGATGTGGGGATTTCAACCGAATCCAGTGAAGTGAATATTATGGCACTAGATGAATTAAGTGCAACAATCAAAAGACGGTAGCTGTCAAAAATTGTTCAAAATTCACAAATACGTATCATAAAGACATTTCCGAGACAAAGCTCCTTATTGTAAAGACCTGCCAGATAAGAAAAACATTTATATTAACCGGTCAATTGTATTAAACAAACATGACACAAGGTATGAAGGAGCACTTCAAGGTATATGACAAATTGCTGATCAAGATCAGGTAAGTCCTTTAAAGGGATGAATTGGGCAGAAAGGTGAGAAGCCCCATCTTGTAATGAGCTCTCCCGATGAGCAAAATCTCGATTGAAGTGGTGAGCTACTGCACTTTATCTTAGCATCTTTGGGTTAGAGGAGAAGAAATAGCTACGGTTCTTGCGCTCAATTATTATACAGGAGCATCGTCGAGAATCTGGAGTTTCGGAATCCAGACCGATTGGTGGCAGGGTCGTCTGGAATCCGTAAAATGATCCAGAATCCGGACCCGCTGACTTCGGGCCTCGCCGCCACTCGCCTCGCCCCGCTCACAGCCCTTACCTCGGGGCCTCCTTGCCAGCTGCCTGAACACCTCCTCCGCGCCGGGGCCCTGCCCGAACACCTCCTCCGCGCTGGGGCCCTGCCCGAACACCTCCTCCGCGCCGGGGCCCTGCCCGAACACCTCCTCCGCGCCGGGGCCCTGCCCGAACACCACCTCTGCGACGGGGCCCTGCCCGAACACCACCTCGGCGACGGGGCCCTGCCCGAACACCACCTCCGCGACGGGGCCCTGCCCGAACACCTCCTCCGCGACGGGGCCCTGCCCGAACATCTCCTCCGCGACGGGGCCCTGCCCAAACACCTCCTCCGCGACGGGGCCCTGCCCGAACACCTCCTCCGCGACGGGGCCCTGCCCGAACACCTCCTCCGCGCCGGGACCCTGCCCGAACACCTCCTCCGCGCCGGGGCCCTGCCCGAACACCTCCTCCGCAACGGGGCCGTGCCCGAACACCTCCTCCGTGACGGGGCCCTGCCCGAACACCTCCTCCGCGACGGGACCGGCCGACCCCAACAGCTCCTTGGGGCGGGCCCTCCACCCCCCTTTCTGACGTTCCGAAATCCAGAAATACCCGAACCTGGTATCCAGATTCGTGACGTCAGAAAGACGATCGAAAGTGCAGAAAGGCCCAGAATCTGGAACGGCCTCGGTCCCGAGGGTTCCGGATTCTCGACGATGCTTCTGTACAGCAACCTAACCTGGAAAGTACTGATAGGCTGTTTCCTCTGGCTGGAGAGTTTAGAATTGGGGACATAGTCTCAGGATAAAGGGGCGGCCTCTTAAGGCAGAGGTGAGGAGGAATTTCTTCACTCAAGAGGGTTGTGAATCTGGAAATCTCTGCCCCAGAATGCTGTGGACACCGAGTCGTTGAGTATATTCATCGCTTCTCGGCCTTTTGGCTAAGATCTGCATAACTAACCTGACCAGCCACCATGACGTCCGGGTGGTTTCTCCCTGGTCAGGAAGGTATATGCTTACATTTTTGTAAACAGGAGGTGGGTGGGATTGGTGACCCATCCACCTCCACGGAGGTGTGTGGGGGACCTGACCCATCCACCTCCATGGCACGAACCTGGTATTGCAGTACTTCCAGGAACGGTGCAGTGGCTCTAGGCCTTTTGGCTAAGAGCATTGGCGCAGAGTGATCCTTGACTGGTGCAGGGTGACCTCTGGCGTTTGACAAAGAATTGTAACGATTGGATAACGATTGGACACGAATTTAAAAAAAAAAAAAAAAATATATTCATCGCTTCTCGGCCTTTTGGCTAAGATCTGCATAACTAACCTGACCAGCCACCATGACCTCCGGGTGGTTTCTCCCTGGTCAGGAAGGTATATGCTTGCATTTTTGTAAACAGGAGGTGAGTGGGGTGGCTTGACCCATCCACCTCCACGGAGGTGTGTGGGGGACCTGACCCATCCACCTCCATGGCACGAACCTGGTATTGCAGTACTTCCAGGAACGGTGCAGTGGCTCTAGGCCTTTTGGCTAAGAGCATTGGCGCAGAGTGATCCTTGGCATGTGCAAGGTGACCTCTGGCGTTTGTGATTTGACAAAGAATTGGAACGATTGGCTACGAATTTAAAAAAAAAAAAAATATTCAAGGCCGAGATAGATTTTCAGACTCTAGGGGGAATCAAAGGATATGAGGATCTGGCGTGAAAGTGGAGCCATGATCTTATTGAACAGCGGAGCAGGCTCACGGAGCCTCAGCTGAGAGACCAAGCAGAGCATATGGTTTTTAACATGGCCAAATCTAAAGAATGCACACAGACGCTCAAAACATGAAATGCATGTGCATTATAGATTGGTACTATTTCAGGTTTATTCAGTTAAAATGAAAATTGATTTGAGTGTAATGAAATACTGATTGAAAGTATCAAATTAAGATGAAGCTATCACCAATAAGAACGGAGACACATCTTAAAGGCCTTTGAGAAAATGATTGAAGGGGGACAGGATCCAAGACTTCAAAATTCTGACTGGCAAGCACAATGTAGATGTGCAAGCGTTATTTGGAACATCGGGTCCTTCACTGAAACATCTGTGAACTCTTGTGGAAGCAAGTCATCCTCGTTCGAGGGACCGCCTATGATGATGATGATGATGATGATGATGATGATGATTTCATTCAAGGGGATATGAGATAATCAGCTGCTTTCACAGATGTTAGAATGTGGCCCACATGGCGAAGCTGAGCAGCTTTATTCCAAGCCCACACATATAACCCGACTGAAGGTTTAATCCAGGTTACTACCCTGGCTAGAACCAGAGGTAACAGTCTCAGGATAAGGGGTCGGCCAGTTAAGACTGAGACGAGGAGGAATTTATTCACACAGAGGGTTCCGAATCTTTGGAATTCTCTACCCTAGAGTCGTTGAGTATATTCAAGGCCGAGATCGACTGATTTTTGGGATATGGGGATTGGGCGGGAAAGTGGAGTTGTGGTCGCAGATCAGCCACGATCTTATTCAATGGCGGAGCAGGCTCGAGGGGCCTACTCCTGCTCCTAATTCTTATGTTCTTACATTATGTACTCGGAATTCATTATTCAATTTGCAGTTCAGTAAAAACCACCGAGTTAAATGGAGAGGAAAAAAGTTCTCCAATATTTCTATATTTCTCTAACAAGTTGGCATTAATGTCTGAGAAGTTTAGTGAAGTGAAAGCATTTCCCTCAGCGTTACAAGTGAACGGACTAGTAAGCAGGGATCTGCAATCTCTTCCCTCACCTCCCCACCCCACCATGAATTGCTTCTTGGTCGTCAGTAGTCACTATTAACTACTGAGGCTATTCAGGGGAATCTCTCTGTCCTCAGTGGACCATTGGCGTATAAACGGCTACATTTACAATGATATGAGGGAACAAAATAGGCAGATAAAAGTCAGTGTGTACCAACTAAAATCTCAAATCAATTATTCTTGGAGCAAGTGAAACAACAAATTGATTTCAAAATAAACTTAATTCCTACCCTGCCACAACACACTGGAATGGGGTTGAGGAGAAAAACGATCTAAATTTATACGATCCTTTTGAGCTGAAGACTTCTAACAGAAAAGGACTGGTTGTAGAGGAGTTGAAGAGCTAACAGGAGGACCCAAGTTCAACTGAACCTAATTAAACCAAGGTATATTGAGAGAGCTGAAAAGGGCAATTGCAATATAAATTACAAATATAAGATTAAGAGTGTGGAAAAATTTAATGTATTTTGTAAAAAGAATTAAAATTAGCAAGCATACTCTCATCCCTTCAGGAAACTTTAAAAATGTAACTTTTTTAAAAATAAAGTAAAACAGTTGGTCAAGTACCATGTCAATGCCCCCCATTTTAAATCAGCTGGTGACAGACTTGAAACTGAGTTTCTTGTATCTGCCACTGTATCTTGTGTGGGAAAGTTAAGATGACATTACACATAATATTGGCACTTAAAAAACCCCCCAGCAGATTATTGGTTATTGAATTGCAACATTAGTGATTCTAACAGTGTCATCAGGGAACTCTGTTCTTTTATTGATATGCCTCTAAACTTCCATGGCATAAATCAGTAATTTCTTAGTTGTGAAACATCCACTGTAAAAGATTCATTTTTGAGTCAATATATTGAATGTTTGTATTTGATTACTGCTCACATGCTTATGAAAATTTTAAGGAAAATGAAATAACATTCAACAGAGTAACAAAGAGTTTTCCAATTCATTTGTCTACTAGTTACTGTCAAGAGACAGACAGTCACATCAGGTATGTGACAAACTCAATTTGTAATGAGTGAGTCGAAAGCTTTGAGGCTCCTCTCTAGTGGCAGTAATGCTGTGCCTTTCATTCCGGAAAAGCCGTGAAAAAAACCAAACATGTGGAAAAGCTGATCCCACCACAATTACCAAGACATCAACAAGGAAAAAATACTTCAAACCAAGACTAAATAAAACACTTTCACCACAGCTCATTATGCACTTGGCCTGAATTACATTGGTGAGTCTTGATGTTGCATTCTACTGAACATTTTTCTCCCTGTGCTTCAGTGCAAAAGCTTTCACTTACTGCTAAACATTGATCAATCATAACTACCACAAAAATTCAACTGTGAAAGCAAGCCTTGTCTACGACACAAGAGCAGCATTCCACATTATGCTGACATCTGTACTGCAAACGCATTGAGTTTACATAAGAAATATAAGCCCATCGAGCCTGTTCTGCCATTCAATAAGATCAGGGCTGATCATCAACTTCAACTCCACTTTCCCGCCCGATCTCCATATCCATATCCCTTGATTCTTTTAGACTCCAAACATCTATCTATCTCAGCCTTGAATATATTCAGAGACTCAGCAGCGTCGGCCCTCTGGGGCAGAGAATTCTAAAGATTCACAACCCTCTGAGTGAAGAAATTCCTCCTCATCTCTGTCTTAAATGGCCTTCCGCTTAACTTGAGACTGTGACCCCTAGTTCTCGACGCTCTAGTCAGGGGAAACAACCTCTCAGCATCTACCCTGTCAATCCCCTTTGCTTTGGTGAATTAAGTACAGCTGCCTGGTTCATACTGCTGAGTTATTCTGGGGTTGCCTAAAAGGTTTTGTCCTTGTGCCCACAAGTTGTGTATAGCCACATGAAACGGTGATGACCAAGTTGAGAAATATTTAGCACAACAGGTCGAAGTCAAATTAGCCACCAGCATTTGCCCAACTCTTGTTTTGGGAAAGCCAGTCTGGTTTTTGCTGCATTTTTGGGGTGATTTATTGTGGGATACGCAAATTGGTGTTGAGAGACCTTTGTCTCTCTAAAATGTGGTATTAGACAGAATGCAAACATTTAGTAATTGCATACTAACAAAGTGACTAAATCATCAAGTTATAATCAGAGGCACAAAAAGAGCACATTTGCACAAAAGTAAAATATGTACAACAAATAAAGGAAATTAATACAGACAGTACTTTTTGACCTTAGACCCCATTTACTTTAAAGTCCACGTTTTTAGAAGAAGAGATTTTCTCCCGTTGCCAATCTCTATTTGTAACGACAACGGAACATATCCCACCATGGGAATGGGTGGGCTGGGGAAGGGGAGAGGGAGAGGGAGAGGGAGAGGTAATCAACAATCGCAGTCTCCTATAATTTCCTATGTGAGAGCACTTGGAATAAATACCTGTCGATTGCTATAGGTTAATCGCCAGGCAAGAATCATTGCATTGGATACATTACAATTTTTCTTTAAAGAAAATGCAGGTAATACAAAATTATCTTTCCTTTTAGTATCTCGAATAAAACACACTGCAATCTTAAATGGACTCTTTTTAGACTAAAGCAAACTCTGGCCAACATTATGGCAGTCCTATTTAAAATATTTAATTTCTAAGTTAGGTGGCTATAAGACAGCTAGATGTATGCAATCACGATGAGTGGACTGAGGAGTGAAGTTGCTAGTTTTATACTGGCCTACTTACATTGTTTATTTTAGCAATCAAAGATGAATGCAACAAATGGAATTTTACGAATCAGTATCTTGACGTGATATTAAATGAGGAATTGCAGGCTCTGCATTTACTGTACGGGACATTACCCCCACATCTTTAAATACAGCAACAATAATTTCACCGGTTATTAAAACAAAACGCTGTGACATTTCCCCAATTACCGAGACCAGCTGCTGTGCTGGGAACGCCATGCTGCTGGTTGAAGTAAGAGAAAAACAGGAAGAGTACAGGAAAAAGTAACAAAGGCAAATCTGAAGAATATATTTAAGAGATACTGAAAAACCTGACACACGCGCACACTGTTGTATTTTGGCTAATAACAGCAGCGTGTCATCTGGTGACAGAAGAAAACAAATGATCTGTGAAACAGCAAGTGGCTCTGAGCAAGTGTAAATATCACTGCATACCTGACAATATTACATGTAAACTTAGAACCATGAAATGTCACTGTGTGCCTGACAATATAAAAATGAGTTGCAAATTAGATATTAGAAATATTGCATGTAGGGAGCAGGTGGTGATTTGAAGCCAGAATTCCTTCTTAAAAATGGATGACCAATAGGTAGATGGCACTGTAGCAAAATGGGCTTTACATCTGGTCCTGTTGATTCTTTGCATGACATTTCTTCCTGTTCCGATCCTACAACTGCTACTTCTTTCTGCGAGGATGGTGAATGGGGATTGGATTCCATCGTTTCCATTACCACCAATGTTCCCGTTAATCCAAAACTCGGCAGCCCGTGTCCTAACTCGCACCAACTCACGATCACCCATCACCCGTGCTCGCCGACCTACATTGGTTCCCGGTTAAGCAACGCCTCGATTTCAAAGTTCTCATCCTTGTTTACAAATCCCTCCATGGCCCTCGCCCCTCCCTATCTCTGTATCTTCTCCAGCCCCACAACATTCCCCCCGCCACGAGATGTCTGCCCTCCTGAGTATTCCTGATTATAATCGCTCAACCATCGGTAACCGTGCCTTCAGCTGCTTGGGCCCCAAGCTCTGGAACTCCCTCCCTCTCCACCTATTTACCTCTCTTTCCTCCTTTAAGATGTTCCTTAAAACCTCTCTCTTTAACCAAGTTTTTGGTCATTTGCTGTAATTTCTTCTTCTGTGGCTCGGTGTTAAATGTATTTGTTTTTGGCTACTGTGAAGCGCCTTGGGACATTTTGCTATGTTAAAGGCACTATATAAATAAAAGTTGTTGTTAAAAGCCGGCACACTGGCTGAGCAGGTTAAGTGGAAAAACCATGCCTGCACGGAATTCTGAATGGCCCACGTGGCCCCTCCAAGATTTTCTTAGCGGGAACATTGCTTATCGCTCAGAGCCAGCACTGAGCAAGCTCTGTGAATGAACAGACGGGTAGCGTGCTCATTATGGAGTTACAGCCTGCCTCCCTTCCTGATGGAAGGTAGCACAGCTGTACAGAGGATAATCTTATTTAATGTGCTGAGACAATGGAGTAAATATATGCAGTGCATCTGAATGAAAAGACTCTGGTTCCTAGTCTCACCCCTGACTATAACATTATGCAGATTGCCAATCCTTAAAAAAAATGTACAATCCTTCATCGCTAGCTAATAGCAGTGATTTACAAGACCAAATGCAGTATCATTCCAATCAAAACTGTATAATTCAAGATCTGGTTTTAGTGCTTCTACAAAGAATGAATTGTAATCCAGTAGAAACATGAGTCTTATCCATGACATGTTGATGTATTTTTCAAGGCAGTTAAACTCAATATTTTTCCAAAAAAATAAATTTCTATTCAACTTCCAACGTGATTTATTAAACCTTTTAAGTGCTATAGGTCAATCTCGGCATAATATAAAAATGCATTTCCATAATAGATGCATTTTAAGCTAAATTTATCAATGTGATGAGACATATAACAGAAATCCACTGCTGTTTTTATTTATGGTTTAAAAATGACACGGCAGCATTTAAATAAAATTGTGAACCGAACATTCATCTCTTTCTCAAATTCTGGAACATCTACACAGGAACCTGCAGATAAAATGTTACAGCTATACTGAATTCATTAATGCCACTGGCCAATCAGGAGAATTATCCCCAAGATCATTCTCGGGTTGGCAATCAGTAACTAATGGGGTGCCGCAGGGATCAGTGCTGGGACCCCAACTATTTACAATCTATATTAACGACTTGGATGAAGGGACATTATGTAACGGAGCCAAGTTTGCTGACGATACAAAGATGGGGGGAAAAGCAATGTGTGAGGAGTACACAAAAAATCTGCAAAAGGACATAGACAGGCTAAGTGAGTGGGCAAAAATTTGGCAGATGGAGTATAATGTTGGAAAGTGTGAGGTTATCCACTTTGGCAGGAAAAATAAAAAAGCAAATTATAATTTAAATGGAGAGAAATTACAAAATGCTGCAGTACAGAGGGACCTGGGGGTCCTTGTGCATGAAACACAAAGTTAGTATGCAGGTACAGCAAGTAATCAGGAAGGCAAATGGAATGTTGGCCTTTATTGCAAGGGGGATGGAGTATAAAAGCAGGGAAGTCCTGCTACAACTGTACAGGATATTGGAGAGGCCACGCCTGGAATACTGCGTACAGTTTTAGGCTCCTTATTTAAGGAGGGATATACTTGCATTGGAGGCAGTTCAGAGAAGGTTCACAAGGTTGATTCCTGAGATGAAGGGGTTGATTTATGAAGAAAGGTTGAGCCTATACTCATTGGAGTTTAGAAGAATAAGAGGTGATCTTCTCGAAACGCGTAAGATTATGAGGGGGTTTGACAAGGTGGATGCAGAGAGGATGTTTCCACTGATAAGGGAGATTAGAACTACAGGGCATAATCTTAGAATAAAACTGAGATGAGGAGTAATTTCTTCTCAGAGGGTTGTAAATCTGTGGAATTTGCTGCCTCAGAGAGCTGTGGAAGCTGGGTCATTGAATAAATTTAAGACAGAAATAGACAGTTTCTTAACCGATAAGGGAATAAGGGGTTATGGGGAGTGGGCAGGGAAGTGGACCCGAGTCCATGATTGGATCAGCCATGAGCGTATTAAATGGCGGAGCAGGCTCGAGGGGCAATATGGCCTGCTCCTGTTCCTATTTCTTATGTTCTTATGTTATAAGAAGCTCAGTTAACCTTGCTGCTCTTTATATGCATGAGGCGACAATAAAATACTACTAGAACATTTTGGTCCTTTAGCAGGTGATGGATCTCGAGTTCTTAGTACATCTAGACATGGTGCACCTCAACCATTGTAAATTTCCACAACTATAGAACACAGCTTAAAAAATATATATATTTTTTTACATTGTGAAGATGATGCCCAACTCCAAGTAATCCAAAGGGCTTGGTGTGGTCTTTTCCGTGTTGAAACTGATCGTTGAGGAGCAATGCAACATGCAGAGCTGTATCGAGGTATTAGCGTGGCAGAAAATAAAGTGAATAAACTGCCTCACTACATATAGCACAACTAACCTCTGGTGGTTGGGAGCATATCAGATAACCCTTGCCATGCAGTCACCATCTCTGGATTCTTTTCCAAATCTGCAAAGTTCTTCCAGACTCGGATAGCTCCATCATCTTAAAAAAAAACAATGTTACAAAAATATGAAATTGACAATTAAGAACATTTCAGTTAAAAAGAAAACGAGTAGAGTGAAAGATTCTTCCACTAAAATGGTGCAATGTAGCTGATACTGCAACATGTGGCTGCTGCTCCTGTGTAGAAAAAGACTTGCATTTATATAGCGCCTTACACGACCACCAGACGTCTCAAAGCGCTTTACAGCCAACAAAGTACTTTTGAACTGTTGTAATGTAGGAAATTTGGGCACAGCAAGCTCCCAAAAACAGCAATGTGATAATGACCAGATAATCTGTTTTCGTGATGTTGATCAAGGGATAAATAACACACTCTTCTTCAAAATAGTGCCATGGAATCTTTTATGTCCACCTGACGGAGTCCTCAATTTAACATCTGAATATGTTCAGGATCTGCATTGGCTCAAATTTTCTTGGTTTACGGGTGTCAGTTGTCAAAACATTGTCCGTAACCAATAAACTGACCGTGTACAGATTTAACAATAATTAAATAAGTTTCACTATCAATGCATCTTTTACAAATTACTCAAAAGCTACAATTCTAACATTCTGGTTTTTGAACAGTATTTTGTGGTGATTTTTCCAACAAATAAATATGTTCAAACTGTGATTGGTGACATAATCAGGGGAACTGACAGAGGTCTCTGAACCCAACAGTGAGAGGGAAGTGAAACCGCATTTCAAGTCATTACCACTTCGATCATATCATTTGTATGTGTTAATGTGGCACCTTCCGCATACACACAACGTGTTACTGACTGGGGAATATTAGCAGGATGATCAGTGAGGGTGCCACAGAAATTCTTTTAAAATATCTACAGCTGTTTTTATTTTTAAAAGCAACATACCTCAAACTAAGTCGCATATTTTAAACCAAGCTTGGTGCTCCTTATGAGCTGTGCATATCAGGTTTGTACATAGCTGGGGCTCAGGAACTCCTCTTAGTTGCTTCACCTTATGGTAATAGCACTTGTGATTTGGTGGCTTATGTTGCAATTACTTAATTTTTAGAAATAATGGGCTCAATTTTCCCCAGTTATCTGCACCGTTTTTTTTTTGGAGTAAATTCAAATCTCCATGTTTCTCCAAAGTTTCTGTGCTAGCGTGATTCACTGAGGTAGGATTTTTTTTGGCTATGATTTTTTTTTACCTTATTGGGGGCATAACCTGCCAGCCACGCCAATTCTGGCCATTTAAGCAAGTTTGGTCAGCTCCGATTTACTTCAATTTTTCTTAGGACCACTCTGGAAAAACCTTCTGGGCAGTTATCAAAATCGGCGCAGATAAGGGAATCAGCGTAACAGATGCAGTTCCATGGCCCAGACAGCAGCAGTTCAGGGAAGGGAAAAGAGGGGAGAGGGGCGATCTTTTGGCCAGGGTTAGGAGCGGCATCCGGCACTGGGAGACCTTGCGGCCAGGGCTAGAGGCGGTAACCGGCACGGAGGGGGTGGGGGAGGGTGCGAGACTTTTGGCATAAACACTTGAACAATTTAATGCTGGTAAGCTGCTGCAATGTGCAAGGTGCTTGTGCAGGTTGCTGTGAGCTGGCCAGAACGTGATGTATGGTGCATTTTCCAGCCTCAGCATGTCCCTCGTTACCCTGGCAACCCGATCTTTTTGGCGCAGATCTTAGGTTCCACCCCCAAAGCTAAAGGACAGGTTACGTGGCACCAAAATGAACAATTCAAACGGGGAAAGTTGGATGATTTTTTGGGGTGTAGTTGGGCCCCCAAAAAACTTGTCAGCTTCTTTGTTGCACTAAACTGAGACGCAGGTTACAATCAAAAGCGTCTGAACATTTGGTTGTGAAGATAGCCAAAATGTAAGAGAGGGGATTGAGCCTCCTTTTCTTCAATTACACCGAAAAACAGCATTGGGAAAAACTGAGGCCAATAATTATAAGGTTTACACAAGACCAGAATTATGTATACTTGATCAAAGTCAACAAGGAAAAAACTTTAGACACACTTGAATGAATAATGCTGGTGATTGGAATCATTAATGTCTTCCTTTAAAAAGAGTAAACCTCCATCCCACTGATCAATACTGAAGTGCAAAGCTCAAAAAATCTATCATCAATCCTTTATTGTACAACATGTAATAATCTTTCCTCCATCATGCTGCTGTACCAAACTTTCTCAGGATTGTGTCAGCCGTGGCTCAGTGGGGAGAACTCTTGCCTCGGAGTCAGAAGGTTGTGGGTTCAAGCTTCACTCCAGAGACTGGAGCACAAAAATCCAGGCTGACACTCTAGTGCAGTGCTGAGAGAGTGCTGCACTGTTAGAGATGCCACCTTTCGGTTGAGACGTTAAACCGAGACTCCGTCTGCTCTCTGACGTGGACGTAAAAGATCCCATAGCACTATTTTGAAGAAGAGCAGGGGAGTTATCCTCTGTGTCCGAGCCAACTTTTATCCCTCAATTAACATCACTGATTATCTGGTCATTACCACATTACTATTTGTGGGAGCTTGCTGTGCGCAAATTGGCTGCCGCGTTTCCGACATTACAACGGTCACTACACTTCAAAAAGTTCTTCATTGGCTGCAAAGCGCTTTGGGACATCCAATGGCCGTGAAAGGCGTCATATAAATGGAAGTTTTTCCTTCTTTTACTCCACGGCACTCCAGAAAAATTGCCTATCTAAAGGCTGCAATTGCCAACAACTTCAAGTGCATTTGAGTTTTCCTCCTGTAATTTCAAATCTCTGTGGATGTCTTGTGTTTGCCAGGCTCCTTTGCACCATGTTGTCAGAATATTTCCACAAGATTTAACATGATTAGCTTTCAATTAATTAGAACTTTGAAACTTGGTAAGATTAGAAAAAAAAAACAACTTCCCCCATAGGCTAGTGGGACAGGGGGACAGACTCGTGGAGAAAGGAGCTGATTTGGTCTCAATTAAGACCTTTCAATAGAAAGTTGGATTGATCTCCGTTGAGAATGGGGATTACATTCATAGAAATATTAAACACATTGATTGATTTATACTTCCAGGAGAGATTGGAGATAGAATGTAATATAGAAACATAGAAAATAGGTGCAGGAGCAGGCCATTCGGCCCTTCGAGCCTGCACCACTATTCAATATGATCATGGCTGATCATGCAACTTCAGTACCCCACTCCTGCCTTCTCTCCATACCCTCTATCCCTTTAGCCGTAAGGGCCACATCTAACTCCCTTTTGAATATATCTAACGAACTGGCTTCAGCAACTTTCTGTGGTGGAGAATTCCACAGGTTCATAATTCTCTGAGTGAAGAAGTTTCTCCTCATCTCGGTCCTAAATGGCTTACCCCTTATCCTTAGATGGTGACCCCTGGTTCTGGACTTCCCCAATGGGAACATTCTTCCTGCATTTAACCTGTCCAATCCCGTCAGAATTTTATATGTTTCGATGAGATCTCCTCTCATTCTTCTAAATTCCAGTGAATATAAGCCTAGTCGATCCAGTCTTTCTTATATGTCAGTCCTGCCATCCCGGGAATCAGCCTGGTGAACCTTTGCTGCACTCCCTCAATAGCAAGAACGTCCTTCCTCAAATTAGGAGACCAAAACTGTACACAATATTCAAGGTATGGCCTCACCAAGGCCCTGTACAACTGCAGTAAGACCTCCCTGCTCCTATACTCAAATCCTCTCGCTGTGAAGGCCAACATGCCATTTGCCGCCTTCACCACCTGCTGTACCTGCATGCCAACTTTCAATGACTGATGTACCATGACACCCAGGTCTCGTTGCACCGCCCCTTTTCCTAATCTGTCACCATTCAGATAATATTCTTCCTTCCTGTTTTTGCCACCAAAGTGGATAACCTCACATTTATCTACATTATACTGCATCTGCCATGCATTTGCCCACTCACCTAACTTGTCCAAGTCATCCTGCAGCCTCTTAGCATCCTCCTCACAGCTCACACTGCCACCCAGCTTAGTGTCATCTGCAAACTTGGAGATATTACATTCAATTCCTTTGTCCAAATCATTAATGTATATTGTAAATAGCCAGGGTCCCAGCACTGAACCTTGCGGCACCCCACTAGTCACTGCCTGCCATTCTGAAAAGGACCCGTTTATTCCTACTCTCTGCTTCCTGTCTGCCAACCAGTTCTCTATCCGCGTCAATACATTACACCCAATACCATTGTGCTTTAATTTTGCACATTAATCTCTTGTGTGGAACCTTGTCAAAAGCCTTTTGAAAGTCTAAATGCACCACATCCACTGGTTCTCCCTTGTCTACTCTACTAGTTACATCCTCAAAAAATTCTAGAAGATATGTCAAGCATGATTTCCCTTTCATAAATCCATGCTGACTTGGACCGATCCTGTCACTGCTTTCCAAATGCGCTATTAAATCTTTAATAATTGATTCCAACATTTTCCCCACTACTGATGTCAGGCTAACCGGTGTCTAATTCCCTGTTTTCTCTCTCCCTCCTTTTTTAAAAAGTGGTGTTACATTAGCTACGCTCCAATCCATAGGAACTGATCCAGAGTCTATAGAATGTTGGAAAATGACCACCAATGCATCCAATATTTCTAGGGCCACTTACTTAAGTACTCTGGGATGCAGACTATCAGGCCCTGGGGATTTAACGGCCTTCAATCCCATCAATTTCCCTCACACAATTTCCTGACTAATAAGGATTTCCTTCAGTTCCTCCTTCTTGCTAGACCCTCGGTCCCCTAGTATTTCCGGAAGGTTATTTGTGTCTTCCTCAGTAAAGACAGAACCAAAGTATTTGTTCAATTGGTCTGCCATTTTTTTGTTCCCCATTCTAAATTCACCTGATTCTGACTGCAAGGGACCTACATGTGTCTTCACTAATTGTTTTCTCTTCACATACCTATAGAAGCTTTTGCAGTCAGTTTTTATGTGCCGTGCAAGCTTACTCTCATACTCTATTTCCCCCTCCTAATTAAACCCTTTGTCCTCCTCTGCTGAATTCGAAATTTTTCTCAGTCCTCAGGTTTGTTGCTTTTTCTGGCCAATTTATATGCCTCTTCCTTGGATTTAACACTATCCGTAATTTCCCTTGTTAGCCATGGTTGAGCTACATTCCCTGTTTTATTTTTTACGCCAGACAGGGATGTACAATTGTTGAAGTTCATCCATGTGATCTTTAAATGTCTGCTATTGCCTATCCACTGTCAACTCTTTTAGTATCATTTGCCAGTCTATTCTAGCCAATTCACATCTCATACCATCGAAGTTACCTTCCCTTAAGTTCAGGACCCTAGTCTCTGAATTAACTATGTCACTCTCCATCTTATTGAAGAATTCTACCATATTATGGTCACTCTTCCCCAAGGGGCCTCGCACAACAAGTTTGCCAATTAATCCTCTCTCATTACACAAGACCCAGTCTAGGATGGCCTGTTCTCTAGTTGGTTTCTCAACATATTGGTCTAGAAAACCATCCCTTATACACTCCAGGAAATCCTCCTCCACTGTCTTGCTATCAGTTTGGTTAGCTCAATCTATATGTTGATTAAAGTCACCCATGATAACTGCTGTACCTTTATTGCACGCATCCCTAATTTCCTTTTTGATGCCATCCCCACTACTGTTTGGTGGTCTGTACACAACTCCCACTAGCGTTTTCTGCCCTTTGGTGTTCCGCAGCTCTACCCATACAGATTCCACATCATCCAAGCTAATGTCCTTCCTTACTATTGCGTTAATCTCCTCTTTAACCAGCAACGCTACCCCACCTCCTTTTCCTTTCTGTCTATCCTTCCTGAATATTGAATACCCCTGGATGTTGAGTTCCTAGCCTCGGTCACTCTGGAGCCATGTTCATTAGCATTTGGAATCCCCAAGTGGTATGGTTGGGAGTGGAAGAATGGTAAGAGCTCATGATAGAATCACATATGGACACTGGATGGAGCTTGACTGGATTTTATGCGCTTATGGTTTCTAGCATTGAATGCAACTTGGGAGCAGATTTTCCACGAGGGACAGATTTTTGGCAGGGTTTTCGCTGCAATTTGACCCTCCGCGGCAAAAACCTCGGAATCCTCGGGTACCTGTTTGCGGCAGCGCTTCCAAGTACCGCCGGAGAGAGGTGCACCGACATGTAACGACACGGACTGCGTTACTGTCGTACTTTCGGCTCTCTCCCGACCCATACGCCGTGCCCAGAATACCGACAAGTCAAACCTGTCGGTGCAGCCCTGCTAGCAGTGGTAAGTATGAAAACCTGCAAAAGTAAGTAAAAAGTTTTTATTTTTTAATTCTTTTTCAGCGATTTGTTAGTTCAGGGTTTTGTGTATGTTTTTGGAATGTTTTTTTGCAATTCTCACCCCCCCCCCCCCCCACCTTCCAAGCAGCACTCCCAGCCCCAGACTAAATTTGGCGAAACTCGCGGTTTGCGCCACGAATCCTCATGCAACACCCCCCGGCGCAGATGTAAAATATGAAAATTCGGCCTAAAAACGGTAGTGCAGCGAAAACGGTAAGTTTCACGTATTGCTACCCTTTTTGCCGAAAAACACCGAAAACTGAAAATCCGGCCCAAAAGTATATGTTGTAACTTGCATCTTTGGAGTAGGGTACAACTTTCACTTAGATCAGTTTCAAACAAAATACTTTAGCAATTAGTGTATTTTAAAACTGGCAAACGCAAATTTTCACCAGGGGGATAATTAGATAGTAAAGAAAAAAGTACTTCATTGGCTGTAAAGTTCTTTGAGAGGTCGGTGGTCGTGAAGAGCATGATATAAATGCAACTCTTCTCTTTTTATAAGACTTTTGTAATTTGTGAAGAGTATTGAAGGAATGCCGTCATTCAACTTACATTCTATTACGCACCTGAAGTGCGGCTCATAACCAAAGCACTTCTAGTTTTTATTAACAAGAACATTGCTACTGACGCACAACACTCAATAGGAATGAAGAAAAATAAAATAAGCTATCTTAAGATCCAGTATCGAGTTGTTTAGATACAGGGAGCAGATCAAAACACTTTCATCTACCTCCTGCCTGCAGCACTTGATTGCAGAGGTGGCAAGTTCATCAGGCAATGATTTACAAGCCTGCACCACGCTACATCCATATCTGAGGTCTGTCCAATGCCTCCAAGTTGTCTTTTTCATTCCAAGTGAAGTATAGGCTCATCAATATTTTGCACATTGTTAGTATTATGTCCTTAACCTTGTACCCCATGGGTCCTACACATCCCAATATTCTATTTTCTTGACAATTGATTCAGTGTAAAGTGACATGATGTTCTACTTCTGATCGATTAGCATACCCAAACCACAAAGCTGTGTTCATTTGGATTGTGTTTTTATTCTGGTTAGATTCTCCTAAATTGGTTCTTACAACAGAATTTAAAAAAATCTACTGCAGATGTCAAGCCTATAGCTCTTAAATTTCCAGTTTTTTGAAAAAGCCAATGTACATTCATCACTGCGCCAGTAGTGTATTTCCAGATCATACAATAGATTTCTGGATATTTGTTTGTCAAAGAAATGTACTCCCACATTAGCTATTATCAAGGCCTGGCACCATTTATGTCTTCAATATTTCTACCCTCCATTTTAATATTCTCAAATACAACCCATCCCCATCTAAAACAGATGACTTGTTAATCTTCAAGTATTTCAGTTTATTATAACCAAGTAAAAAGCTCCACCATAATAGCCTCCTATTTTAACCAACCCTTTAAAATTCATTTTCTCCCCGCTCTAAAAGAGGATTTAAACAGAATAATAATGTAATATTGAAATTTTATTTAACTAGCTTTATTTGCTCAGTCAGTTCAATCTGCTAAAATGGACGGGATAGGACCTTGTCCTGCAATGAGAGCAGAGAGCTCGTTGAACTCTCACCATCTCAATTGAGACGAGTTCTTTGTCCCCTTGGAGAGCAGGAACTGTTAAATTTCTACAGATTTAACTCGATTAATATTGCCATTTCCTGTGATGATCTTTTCACATCTTGAAGTAAAACAAAGTGCTTAGTGAATAGCACTGAAACTAGAAAAATACATCAATATCCTGTACAGTCAGACAGAAATTTCAAATCATACATAACATGGAAAGGAAAGGGTTTGTTTTCCTCCAGAGTCTTTAGTATGGAATGAATATAATTTAATGAATACGCAATTCAGAAAAATCTGATTTACCTAATTATAATTTTAAATATGCAGTCTTGGTACCGAGCCAGGTTAAGATGCGCATATTGACAAATAAAATGTATTATGTCAGTATATGATTTTATGGTTTATGCAATATGCATAAATCTTGTACTGTGCATTGGAGGGGAAAGATCCATCTTCACATTTTATCAATTTCGTACTCTCCATTTGACAGTAACACGTGGATCAGAAGTGTTTGTTATTTAAAAAAAATTAAATACCAATTACTATCTTAACGTGAAATAAATTGTACAAAGTCAATACTGAGCATAAACTGATTTTAAATATAGCTTCACAATATTGTTTCATTTGTCTGCACAAGAATGAAGATGCACGTTGTGATCTTCACAACGCAGGATGTTTGACGTCAAGCCTCGAGAGTAGGAATGCAAAAAGACAATGTCGAATTCAGCAAGTTCCAGTAATCTTCTGACGTCCTTAAGGGAAAATCAATCTATTTCAATAAAGCATGCTTTTGTGCATCACTCTTTAGGTGAAAGCAAGACTGTGCATGAGTGAATAATTCCTGTTAATTATTGGAAACAAACAGAAAAAGAAATATCTTTGTAAAGTGTTGGAATAAAAAGACAAAGCATCAAAAAAAGTATAGAATCCTGTGGTGATATTCTGAAAGAAGATTCATAGAAATACGACTCCTTATAAAATGTCACATTGTCAGCACTGATCACAGCAGCTGTTATCAAAAGATTCAAAAAAATGTTTTCGGAAGACCAGAGTAACAAGTGGAATCTTGAGTTATAGCCAGAACCTAATGGCAAACAGGTTTCAGAATCTCACTATTCCTGAAACACCTTAACCTTGATGTCGGCTGCCAAGAACATCAAGCGCTATACTAGATATTTAAATCAGAACCATCCATATAGTCAGCAGCAAATGCCCAGCTGCACGTTGACACATTAGCGATTAAAACCAAAAGGTTATCTGCTGTGAGGTCAAAACTTTACACATCATCGTACTTACTTTATTAAAGCTATTTTACCTGTGGCAGAGAGGAGCAGAGAGAAATCCTGTCCATTCAGGTATTCCATAGCAGTAATCCTTGTGTACCGAGGATTTCCATTGTGGAAATAATCAAGCTTTTCTCCTTTCTCCCAATCCCAAAAACTTCAAAGAAATAACAAAACCAGAATCAAAACGCTGTTGGACGAGCTAGAATGACTACGGTATTGAAATGATTTGCTGTAGCTAGAATCGCTCTTACCATATACTGTCTTTGTCAGCTACCGCTATACAGGGAGTAAAAGGATGAAACTTCACTACAGAAGGCACGCCCGGGTTTCTGTTGATGAAGATCTGGTCGTCCAATCTTGTAATACCTAGGTAGGGAGAAAGAACCTGGCTAACTTCACATTTAGAAAAAAAATCATGTTCTTTTAGGAACAGTAGTTATAAAACAGCCTTCAGTTTCCTTCTTCCCTTTCATCCTCATAATAGTCAGCACTATAAAACAGCTCTTAATAGAATCCCCGGGAGCAGGGGACCTGAACGATGTATCACAGCTGAAGGTGCCTTAAAGAGAAAGGGTCAATGGCTGAATATCAATGGCCCGGATTATGCAGTCCCCATGACAGCCCTTGGAAAAGACCCCACAAGTTTTGGGCATGGGTGAAAACCCAGAACCTGTGATCGGTCACGGTTTGCCTCGACAGATCTACAGCACAGACCTAAAAATCTCTTTTGTTGCTGCAGAGTTGGCTATTTGCCCAATAAATTTCCACGAAACCCTTACACCTGGTAAAAAAAAAAAAAAAAAAAACAGGCCTAGGACCTGCTTTCATCAGTTTAAACTAATTTTTTATTTTAAGATTCATTATGTAAGTTTTGGCCCAGATTAAAATGTTTAAAATTATTTTTCAATAATGTAAATGCTTTATTGAAGGGACTTTTAATTAAATGTGAAAATGGGGACATTTATTTTTATTCCAGTTATTTGGGGATACTTCATATGCTTTCAGGGATTCTGTTCGTAAATGGAATACCCATAAGCATATTAGGAATCCTCCTTTCTGATTGGAGGACTTGGCCCATGTGATCCCAGGGATACTTCCGAACCGCCTGCGTACCTGGGACCATGGGCATTTACACAGGCAGACGCCTGGAGGCCCAGGACCCGAAGTCTCCGAAGCCCGGGAGGCTGAAGTAGACACAAATTTTAATTTTTTTATTTTTATAAATCGGGTGGGAGGCGTTCTCCAGAGGTACGCCTCCGACTGCAAATTCCGCCCCAATATCTTGCAAAAAGTTTAGTACAAAGTGATGGCACACATTGCACACAAATAGAAAAATGGCTTCATTCAAATATGATGGCAACAGCATGCAGTGGAGCTCTTGGAATAAACGGAAGCAGGCACCCATTAGATTGAACGGATGGAGATTGAGACGGGCTCCTGAATGTGCATGTGATACTCTCTGTCAGGGTTCCCGCTATGTGCTGCACCCAGGCAATTCCATACGTCAAGGCACAGAAACTGGAACATTTGTTATATGGTACCTCCCCTGTGTAAGCTACGACACAAAGTGAACTGTGCCAAATGTCAGTAGTAGGATCTGTAGGATTCAAGGGACAAATGATCCGGAGAGGGGTTTAGCTGCTCTATTTACAAAATCACGAGCAGCCACCACACATCTTAATTTAAACTGGGGACTTTTTCTGCCTAAGGCACTTATAACCATCCAGAACGCAACCACCTGACAATATGTGGTACAATACAATACAATACAATACAAGGCTATCCATGCAGCACTCGAACCGTGACACTGCCCCATGAATTCCTCTCACATCCTCTCCATTGCTGCAATTCTGGGAATGAGACAAGTTGATCTTGTTCTCGCCAAGGTAAATGTGAAACGTTCTGCTGATGCTTTGTTGAATTTGACCCCCTTCCAGCGTGTCCTAGGCCTCCATCCCACCATTTCATCCCCCGACAGCCTCCTCCTTGGTTGTGCTGTGGTGGGCTCATTCTGCCGCCATTACTCACTCGGTCACATTCCTCGCCTCATGTTTCCCACCTGCCTCGCTACGAGGTGCGCGCTGGTGACTCGAGCTCCTTTCTATTCACTGATGCTACTTCGTTCCCCATCCTCATCTTTAAAGTGGTGCTGCCTCTCAGCATCGTCCCGTTCAGAGCTGGGGATACACCTCTCTCTCTCATTGGCCAGGTGCGCACTTCCGTTGCTCCCTTGCTGCTTCAACCCTCTCCCCCACCTGTGCTCACTCACAACATTGGGCCTATTCTGGACAACTGTCCTGCTGATTTGGGCACCTTATCCAGTAAAGAATAAAGCGCTCACAGCCAATGAAGTAGCGACATCTCCTATGAGAGTCCAACTATTCAGCCCTTTGACTCAAGGAGATGTGGTCTGACTGGGTGTTGAGTAGCGCAGCATGAAAGTGGTGGCAGGATTCAAAACTAAACTTCACACCCAACACAATCTCTACCTGTACCACCAATTTTCTCAGAGAACCAGTCAATAGACTCCTTATTCCAATTTCCTCCCTTCTACCTCCTCACCCAATCCTCTTAATTGCTAAAATCTCTTTTAAAATACTTTCCCAATCTTCTTAATGCTAAAAAATATTTTATAATGGTAATGACACTAATAAACAAATACATCCCTATGCTGACTTGAAAATCATTTTTGTCACCCGTTGACCGTTCCCAATTATGCATATACCCTCATCCTCTAATTTATTTTTCCATTGTCAAGTACCTAAAGATGAATTCACTCAGTTAATTTTTTTCACTTTTTTCTTTACCACCTTCTCCTGAATTAATTTACATTGTTCCCCACTTGATTTTGTTTCTAATTGGATTCATTTCTACTCTCTGTAGTTCATGTTCTTCAAAACAGATTTCAAAAATTAATTACCAGCTACTGTGTAAAGTAAATTTATTTTTTCACCTGAATGTGCTCTAACTTTAGATGCCTTTTCTCAGTTCACTGCGGCCGTAGAGGCTTTGAGAGTTATTTTCATTGACGAACCCAATGCTTAATGCAAAAAATCCAATATATACTGTCCTGTATCACTGATGTTCAGGTGAAAGATGGTTTTGGCTAATGACATGGTATTTCTTATCCCAAATTATACATCCACACTGAAATCTAAAATAAAAGCTCTCTGCTCAAAGTTGTGCAAGTTTGAAATGTCAAACTTGTAACCTCTTGATTGTCTGCCCAATTCTTAAATCTAACACACGTAGCACCAATGTTGAATTTTTGAATTCACTTTGTTTCTGTAGATTATTCTAAATGCGAACAAGTCAATAACTCTCAATATTTCGTGTTTAATTATTTAAAATAAAATACTTCCCACTGCAATGTACCTTCATTAAAAGTGACAACTGGTACGTGGCTCACCTTTCTGTATAATCCGTTCAGCTCGTTTTCTAACTCGTCCATTACGTAAAAATCTCCATTCTCGCTCCTTCCGGACCAGGCTCTCGACATCGTGCTCCTCTGGAATCTGTATAGAATGAGGCATAATCAGCATAAACTCAGCATTTAATAGCTCGAAAGCTATGTTGTAAAACAGCATTTGCAGCGACACTAGTCACAGACGGTCAAACTTCATACTAATTAGTTCCCACAGAATTATGTAAATAGGGCAGTCAGGAATTTGACAAAATTAACGACGCTTAAAATTTTTAATCGCAATTAATCTCTGTTTTAATCGCGACAACTCTCTAACCGGCAGGTCATGAATGCAGGTTAGATGGTTACTGAATGGAACAGCAGGCTGACTGGGACACATGGCTGATGTAGAGGCCTCGGGCTTTATGATGAACACCATTGAAAGACACTGCTGTACTCACTTATGTGCAGAATAACCTGCATTTATGTAGTGTCTTTCACATCTCAGGATGTCCCAAAGTGCTTTACAGCCAATGAAGTACTTGGACATAATGGCTGCACATGTGCAGAATATGACGTCTGCACATGTGCAGAAACAGAATGTTTGCACAGCCACAGAACATAATGGCCGCACATGCTGAGATGAAGGTAATTATTTGCGCATGCGCAGAAGCTTATGGTAAGGAATTGCGAGGTTTATGCAAGGCTGTAGGCGGCTCCACCTTCTGCGATTGAAGCGCATTAATTCACTAAAAGATTTTATGCGTTAATTGCAGAGGTTAACTGCGATTAATTGGTAGCCCTATTAAAAATAGATGGCATTGCCACTCATTGTTAACGGGTATTAAAACTTACTGAGCTCCTTACTCAAAGGACATGGTCAAAAAGGGTTGAGACGAAACATTTAGAATGAATAGTTGAAGGATGCAAATGGATGAAATAATAATGGACGAACATATATGTGATCTTACAAAAAATAAGCTGAAGAATTAAGCCAAATGTTGGAACTAACACAAGTAGTCTTGGTTACTATTTATTTACAACTTGAAGATTTGAATGTTCCCAGTTCTTTTCTCTCGATCCTGAAGGGCTTGATTGGGGTACAGTTTCTCAGGAATCTATGCCCCCAGTACCTCACTATATTTGGTGGTTTACATTTATGAGCCTAAACACTAATGCCTGGATTTTCCTCCAATATACCACAGGACAGTTGGAAATATGAGGGTGGTGGAGAAGGGAAGATGGGGCAGGGAGGTCTACCACTAGATCCCACCATTAAAAATTAGAATTCTCCACCAACCCCCAGCAAGGATCTTGGCCAATCACCCCTGACTCACCCCGCCACATTTAAATCACAACAGGGGAGGGGAGAGTGCAGGGGGACACCACCAGGCTATGGAAACCAGCTCATTTCCCTGTCCGCCCAAGCTGTGCCATTAATCCCAGAGGAATTGGCAGGTTGCTGGCAGTTCCAAGATGCTGGGGTCACAAAACTAGGTGGGACTGAGAGTTGTGAGGAGGATGCAAAGACGCTGCAAGATGATTTAGATAGGTTGAGTGAATGGGCAAACACATGGCAGATGCAGTATAACATGGATAAATGTGAAGTGATCCACTTTGGTACGAAAAACATAAGGACAAAGTATTATTTAAATGGTGATGGCTTGGCAAGTGTCGATGTACAGAGGGACCTGGGTTTCCTCGTATACCAGTCATTGAAAGCAAACATGCAGGTGCAACAAGCAATTATGAAGGCACATGGCATGTTGGCCTTCATTGCCAGAGGATTTGAGTACAGGAGCAATGATGTCTTACTACAGTTATACTGGGCCTTGGTGAGACCGCACCTGGAGTATTGTGGGCAGTTTTGGTCTCCTTACCTAAGAAAGGATATACTTGCCATAGAGGGAGTGCAGCGAAGGTTCACCAGACTGATTCCTGGGACGGCAGGACTGTTGTACGAGGAAAGATTGGGTCGACTAGGCCTGTATTCACTAGAGTTGAGAAGAATGAGAGGGGATCTCATTGAAACGTGTAAAATTCTGACTGGGTTGGAAAGACTGGATGTGGAGAGGATGTTTCCCCTGGCTGGGAAGTCTAGAACAAGGGGTCACAGTCTCAGGATACGGGGTAGGAAATTTAGGACCGGGATGAGGAGAAATTTTTTCACTCGGAGGTTGGTGAATCTGTGGAATTCTCTACCACAGAAGGCTGTGGAGGCCAAGTCACTGAATATATTTAAGAGGGAGATAGATAGATTTCTAGAAACAAAAGGCATCAAGGGTATGGGGAAAAAGCGGGAATATAGTGTTGAGATAGAGGATCAGCCATGATCATATTGAATGGCGGTGCAGACTCGAAGGGCCGAATGGTCCACTGTTGCTTCTATGTTTCTATGCTGTCGGTGCAATCTCAACGACTAACGGCATTAAAAAAATAATAGCCAAAAAATGTAATGCGTCAATCGCAGATTAATTAATTCACAGATGTATTAATAACCAAAAGCATAGCACGGATCACCATTTGCATGAACATAGTAAATAAAATATAACATCTCTCTGGATGCAATTAGTACTGAAATACTAACACTGTCCTATATAAAATGAAAAAAATATTTTAAGTTAACTGAAAGGTGATGGTGTTAATTTTCACAAGTATCAGACCAAATATAAAACACACGTTTAAATTAAAATGTCAAAAAGTACAAGCGATTTTGAATGCTTTAAACCAATTATTGAAGATTGTTAAAAAAAAAATACCGAAAATGCAAAAGGAGGCAATAAGCCATCAATGCAGAAGGATTATTGAAAGGTCCACATCTCGAGAGGGATCCTTTACAGATTTCCAGCACATAGGATCAACTATTTGAAAAAAGTAACAAGAACGTGATGAGAGAAATCACGCAAAGGGTATTCAAATGTGCCTTTTCAAAGATTTGGAGACACAACTGAGAACTGGGGTCGAGCGTACTGTGATCTGTGAGGTTAAAGAAGGAACATATTCCGCTGCTTATTTGTAATGAAACTCCGAGAACTGTTCAGGATCTAATTTGACCTCTGGCTCCACCAATAGCCAATACAAAGATTCTGCTCGATACATAAAAATAGGAACATACAATACCTGACCGAACGGCAATGACGAAGTCTTCAACAAAATGTTGGTGGCAGTCATCATCCAACCAAATCAATTTTAATTAGATGCCACAGCACTAATTATTGAAAAAGGGACTAGAAACATAGAAATTTACAGCACAGAAGGAGGCCATTTCGGCCCATCGTGTTCACGGCCGACAAGGAGCCGCACAGCCCTCGGTCAGCTGCCCTTAATGTTACATATAAACCTATGAACAATGGCAGAAAGGCAAAGAGCACCCAGCCCAGCCAGTCCGTCTCACACAACTGCAACATCCCTTATACTGAAACCTTCTCGACTCCACCCCAACCGGAGCCATGTGATCTCCTGGGAGAGGCAAAAAAACAGATAGAAACCCAGACCAATTTAGGGAGAGAAAAAAAAAATCTGGGAATATTCCTCTCCGACCCATCCAGGCAATCGAAACTAGTCCAGATCATCACCCTGGCTGTATTTGATTCCCTGCAGTACTTACCATTATATCTGCGCCGGCCAACAAAAGAATGATACTTAAAGGGCTGACGGTGGATGGGCAATGGCAAACATTTAAGGATCACATGGATGAACTTCAACAATTGTACATCCCTGTCTGGAGTAAAAATAAAATGGGGAAGGTGGCTCAACCATGGCCAACAAGGGAAATTAGGGATAGTGTTAAATCCAAGGAAGAGGCATAAAAATTGGCCAGAAAAAGCATCAAACCTGAGAACGAGGAGAAAATTAGAATTCAGCAGAGGAGGACAAAGGGTTTAATTAGGAGGGGGAAAATAGAATATGAGAGGAAGTTTGCTGGGAACATAAAAACTGACTGCAAAAGCTTCTATAGATATGTGAAGAGAAAAAGATTAGCGAAGACAAACAAAGGTCCCTTGCAGTCAAAATCAGGTGAATTTATAACGGGAAACAAAGAAACAGTCTATCGATTCTGGATCAGTTCCTATGGACTGGAGGGTAGCTAATGTGACAGCACTTTTTAAAAAAGGAAGGAGAGAAAGCCTGACATCAGTAGTGGGGAAAATGTTGGAATCAATTATTAAAGATGAAATAGCAGTGCATTTGGAGAACAAAGAAAGCAATTGAACAAATACTTTGGTTCTGTCTTCACGAAGGAAGACACAAATAATCTTCCGGAAACACTAGGGGACCGAAGGTCTAACGAGAAGGAGGAACTGAAGGAAATCCTTATGTGTCAGGAAATTGTGTTAGGGAAATTGATGGGATTGAAGGCCGATAAATTCCCAGGGCCTGATAGTCTGCATCCCAGAGTACTTAAGGAAGTGGCTTGGAAATAATGGATGTATTGGTGATCATTTTCCAACAGTCAATTGATTCTGGATCAGTTCCTATGGACTGGAGGGTTGCTAATGTAACACCACTTTTTAAAAAAGGAAGGAGAGAGAAAGCGGGGAATTAGAGACTGGTTAGCCTGATATCAGTAATGGGGAAAATGTTGGAATCAATTATTAAAGATGAAATAGCAGCGCATTTGGAAAGCAGTGACAGGATCGGTCTAAGTCAGCATGGATTTATGAAAGGGAAATCATGCTTGGCAAATCTTCTGGAATTTTTGAGGATATAACTAGTAGAGTGGACAAGGGAGAACCAGTGGATGTGGTGTATTTGGACTTTCAAAAGGCTTTTGACAAGGTCCCACACAAGAGATTGGTGTGCAAAATTAAAGCACATGGTATTGGGGGTAATGTACTGACATGGATAGAGAACTGGTTGACAGACAGGAAGCAGAGAGTCGGGATAAATGGGTCCTTTTCAGAATGGCAGGCAGTGACTAGTGGGGTGCCACAGGGCTCAGTGCTGGGACCCCAGCTATTTACAATATACATCAATGATTTAGATGAAGGAATTGAGTGTAATATCTCCAAGTTTACAGATGATACTAAGCTGGGTGGCAGTGTGAGCTGTGAGGAGGATGCCAAGAGGCTGCAGGATGACTTGGACAGGTTAGGTGAATGGGCAAATGCATGGCAGATACAGTATAATGTGGATAAATGGGAGGTTATCCACTTTGGTGGCAAAAACATGAGGGCAGATTATCTGAATGGTGACAACAAGATCTGGGTGTCATGGTACATCAGTCATTGAAAGTTGGCATGCAGGTACAGCAGGCGGTGAAGGCGGCAAATGGTATGTTGGCCTTCATAGCTAGGCGATTTGAATATAGGAGCAGGGAGGTCATACTGCAGTTGTACAGGGCCTTGGTGAGGCCTCACCTGGACTATTGTGTTCAGTTTTGGTCTCTTAATCTGAGGAAGGACGTTCTTGCTATTGAGGGAGTGCAGCGAAGGTTCACCAGACTGATTCCCGGGATGGCAGGACTGACATATGAGGAGAGACGGGATCGACTGGGCCTGTATTCACTGGAGTTTAGATGAATGAGAGGGGATCTCATAGAAACATTTCAAATTCTGACGGGACTGGACAGGTTAGATGCAGGAAGGATGTTCCCGCTGTTGGGGAAGTCCAGAACCAGGGGTCACAGTCTAAGGATAAGGGGTAAGCCATTTAGGACCGAGATGAGGAGAAACTTCTTCACTCAGAGAGTTGTTAACCTGTGGAATTCTCTTCTGCAGAGAGTTGTTGATGCCAGTTCGTTAGATATATTCAAGAGGGAGTTGGATATGGCCCTTACGGCTAAAGGGATCAAGGGGAATGAAGAGAAAGCAGGAAAGGGGTACTGAGGTGAATGTTCAGCCATGATCTTATTGAATGGTGGTGCAGGCTCGAAGGGCCGAATGGCCTACTCCTGCACCTATTTTCTATGTTTCTATCCAGTCTAATCGCAATTCTAGGTCTGTAACCCTACAGGTTACGGCACTTTAAGTGCCCATCCAACCATCTCTTAAAAGTGGCGAGGGTTTCTGCAAAATGGATGCAGAAGTTTAACTGCAGGTTTGTGAGTGTTCCAACAGCTACAGATACTTTGGAATGTCTACAAAGCAATCATATGGCGAGAAGATTGATATCTTGAAAAACAAAGGTGGCCAACTGCCTATTCAACAAGTAAAAATAAAGACTTTGACAAATATTCCAGGGCCCCTCCTCGTCAAAGAACATGACCCTATAAGGAACTTGGTTGAGGGAAGGGCGGCGAAAGAGAGTCAATACCTAGATAGAAACATGTTTCTTTCAGTTTAACAAAAGGAAGCTATGCAAGGCTGCCCCAAAGCCTCAGCTGATTGTGGCAATGAGTTGCTGTGTCATACAGACCAGGAACATACCAGGGATTAAACCACTGGCTGTGCTGTGCCAGCCAAGTGCAACCAATAGGCACAACAAAAAGCCTCAAATACCCTGGAAATCAGTCAATAGTCGAAGTTCCTTATCATTGTTCACATATCTTTGCTGGAAGTGCACGAGTCCACAAAGGGTAAGGGCAGGAATCAGCTCAGCTGTGCGCTTACTTTCCAATAAATTGTCCTAGAGATTGCCAAAGAACACAGTGTGCTAGTGCGAGAGAAATTGCTCCTGCTTTGATCCAGACGGTGAAAAGACATTTGTTGTATGGTATCTTTTTTGAAAACAGTCTAATGTTAGCTTAAGTTTTTACTTCCTAGTGAGTGCTTTATATAATTGAACTAAATTCAATACATCATTAAGGGACAAATACTCCCAACCCTGCGAACTTTTATCTTGTGCAGTAACCTTTTAGGTGGTACCTTATCAAATGCCTTCTGGAAATCCAAATACATCACATCAACTGGTGGCCCTTTACCCACCCTGCTCGTTACATCGTCAAAGAACTCCAGCAAATTTGTCAAACATGATTTCCCTTTCATAAAACCATGCTGACTTTGCTTGACTGCATTATGATTTTCTAAATATCCTCCTGCGACTTCTTTCAGGATGGACTCCAGCATTTTCTCAATTACCGATGTTTGACTAACTGGTCTATAGTTTCCTGCTTTTTGTCTCCCTCCTTTCTTAAATAGGGGCGTTACATTTGCGGTTTTCCAGTCCACTGTGACCTCTCCAGAATCCAGGGAACTTTGGTAGATTACAACCAATGCATCCACTATCTCTGCAGCCACCTTTTTTTAAGACCCAAGGATGCAGGCCATCAGGTCCAGGGTACTTGTCCACCTTTAGTCCCATTTGTGTGGCTGGTACTTTTTCTCTAGGGATAGTGATTGTTTTAAGTCTAACCCCCCCCCACCCTCCCCCCGCAAATAGTTCCTTTGATCATCAATTATTGGGATGCTTTTAGTGTTTTCTACCGTGAAGACCAATACAAAATATTTGTTCAAAGTCTCCACCATTTCCCTGTTTCCCATTATTATTTCTCCAGTCTCGCCCTCTAAGGGACCAACATTTACTTTAGTTACTCTCTTCCTTTTAATATACCTGTAGAAGCTCTCACTGTCTGTTTTTATATTTCTTGCTAGTTTACTCTCATAAACTATCTTCTCTATCATTTTTTTTAGTCGTCCTTTGCTGGTTTCTAAAAATTTCCCAATCCTCTGGCCTTCCACTATTCTTCCCAACATTGTATGCCTTTGTTTTTCAATATGATGCCATCCTTTACTTCCTAGTTAGCCACGGATGGTTCATTCAGTTCAGTCTTTCTTTCTCACTGGACTATGTCTTTGCTGGGAGTTATGAAATATCTCCTTAAATGTTTGCCACTGCTTTTCTATAGTCTTACCCTTTAATCTATTTTCCCAGCTCACTTTAACCAACTCTGCCTTCATACCCTTGTAATTGCCTTTATTTCAGGACACTAGCTTGAGACCTAGCTTTCTCATCCTCAAATTGAATTTGAAATTCTATCATGCTATGATCACTCTTCCCAAGAGAAGCCTTCACTACGAGATTAATTAATCCAGACTCGTTACACAAGTGTTGAGATAGTAAGTCAGTACAGACAGACAAGAGTTTCTCGTGCATCATCTTCAAAAGGAGGCGCCTAATCAAATGAAAATTGGTGAGATTTTGGTGTTTTGTAACCGCTAATTTAGTAATGAAAGATTTAATGCATGGTTAGAAAATAGTACATGGATAGAAAGTAGAACATGACTGTTTCTCATACCATAAGTAATTATAAATCTAAATATAAAGCAAATGGTATGCTAAGTTTTTGTTACAAAGGGTAAAGAAGTCTTACTGCAATTATACAGGGCATTGGTGAGGCCACACCTGGAGTACTGCGTACAGTTCTGGTCACCTTAACCAAGGAAATACATACTTGCCTTAGAGGGAGTGCAACGAAGGTTCACTCGACTGGTTCATGGGATGAGGGGAGATTGAGTAGATTAGGCCTATATTCCCTAGAGTTTTTAATATTGAGAGGTGATCTAATTGAAACACATAAAATTCTTAAGGGGCTTGACAGGGTTAATGCTGAGAAAATGTTTCCCCTGGCTGGGAAATCGAGAACACAGGGTCAGTGTCTCAGAATAAGGGGTCGGCCATTTAGGATTGAGATGAAGACCAATTTCTTCACAAAGGGTTGTAAATCTTTGGAATTCTCTACCCCAGAGAGCTGTGGATGCTCAGTCGTTGATTATATTCAAGATAGAGATTGAGAAATTTTGGGAAATAAAGGGATATGAGGATGGTGTGGGAAGGTGGAATTGAGGTGTAAGATCAGCCATGAATTATTGAATGGCGGAGCAGGCTCAAAGGGCCAAACGGCCTACTCCTGCTCCTATTTATTACATTCTTACATTCTAAATGGTGTTTAAATTCACAGCCATGCAACTGCTGGGTAAAGGGTGCAGTCGCTCCTGGTGTACTTCAGGCAGTACGAGTTGAAATATTTCACTCGACTTATGCAATGCCCAAAGCAGTTTCAGTTCAGTGATTTAACATCCCTCTTCATGAATATTTTACAACAGTTACATAAATTTGCAGTCATGACAGCACTGCAGTGTTACCCTCCCCGTTTCCTGGATGCTCCACAGACCAGTTATTAAAATACCATCTGTAATAATTTACAATTGTTATAATTTATCTGTTCTACCTGGATTCAAACCGTGGGGTTTTTTTTCCAACAGATTTAAATTATTTTTTCTCTCCCATCTACAATTTTTCTCAGAATATTTTAATGATATCCAATTTTATAACTCGCTGCCTCCTCAAACAAACCCTCAAAGGTCGATGTTAACATCTCTGTTATGCGAGCTTATTCAAAATTTATGTTAATTAAGTTTTTAAAAAATATAAAAACCCTTTATACTACTGTACTCTCCTGGATAAAATTCTCCCAGGTTTCACAGCACTTGCAGAAAAGATGAATGTGTATACTTAAACATAGAATCATAGAAATTTACAGCACAGAAGATCAGCTGGAAGAATATCTAGTTACACATCATCATCATAGGCAGTCCCTCAAAACGAGGATAACTTGCTTCCACGCCAAAAAAGGATAAGTTCACAGGTGTTCCAATGAAGGACCTAAAATTCCAGGTCCTGAACTACTTCCCGAAGGGTGGAAGATGCCTGTGCTTGGATTTTTTTAACGTGTGGTGGCCGTTGCACACCAGCCACCACACGGGCTTGATAGAGCTAGGTCTTGGTCCAGTGGCAAGGATTACCCAAGACGACTGGAGACCTGCTCTGCTGCACAGACCGAGCGCGCACACATATCGCAGTGTGGGCTGGCCCGTGCTGCCCCTGGCCCCGAACTCACGCCTCCCCTGGGCCCCGATCACGTCCCTCTACAGTCTCTCGCCACTAAAGCATACAAGGAAAGCAGGGCTTTCAGTGAATTGTGATACAGAGGTTGCTTTTCTGCACACAATCTACACTCTAATTGTGGATTCTACGACTCAACATGTTGGTTCTAAGACACAAATTCACGCTGTGATCCCTAAAATGGTGAATTCGCAATCTCACAGTCAGTGTAGGAAGGAAGGGGCTGAAACTGAAAAGGTTAGCAAATGGAGAGGCATAGGGTTACTATAGTCCTTTTTCATACCCAAGACCTGAATTTTAATCCACCTTGAATCAATGAGATGAAAATGTCCCGTTTGGTCGTTATGAGTAAGGGTACCAGTTCCCAGAATGCAGGTCCACAATAAGAAACGGTACAATTCATCCCAATAGGAATTCTACTCTGAAGGGGTAGGATGGTTGCTGTACATTTTTCCAATTTCATCACTAATCTTCTGAGAGTAAGACACATCATCCTAGCAGAATAGAAAGAACGTTTTCCTTTGCATCTGGCCATACAGTGCGAGATTTCAACACTGGGTGTCAAAAGATGTAAAAGTATTCCATTCCTGAGCAATGGCATCCTCCAGCATGATGATTACAACATGTTTTTTTGATGCGTTATGATCAAGGGACTCATCCCAAATCAATTGCTTACATATCCTGACAGATTGTTTAAGACAGACACACAAGAACGTAAGAAATAGGATCAGGGGTAGGCCATTCGGCCCCTCGAGCCTGCTCCGCCATCCGTTAAGATCATGGCTGATCTTCTACCTCAACTTCACTTTCCTGTACTATCCCCATATCCTGATTCCCTGAATATCCAAAAATCTATCGATCTCAGTCTTGAATTATACTCAATGACTGAGCATCCACAGCTCTCTGGGGTAGAGAATTCCAAAGATTCACCACCCTCTGAGTGAAGAAGTTTCTCCTCATCTCAGTCCTAAATGGCCGACTCCTTATTCTGAGACGGTGACTCCTGGTTCTAGACTTCCCAGCTGGAGGGAACACCCTCCCTCATCTGTCCTGTCGAGCCTTGTAAGAATTTTGTTTGTTTCAATGATGCAGAGAGTCACTTAAGTATGTATCACTTCTCTACCCTTCCAGGGAACAACACAGGGTGTTAAAGAACTTTAGAAGGCAAAAAATAAGTTTAAAAAAAAAAGGTGGGAGAGAAATGGTTTTTTTAAAATATGTTTTGATTTTTTTACTTCACAAGTCAATATTAAGAATCCAAAGGGCTATAGCATTGACAAGTAGAACACGTCTTTTAGATATATTTAAACTGTAGAATATTTTCATAATATTTAAAAGTCAGAATCAGAAGGTTGTGGGTTCGAGTCCCACTCCAGGGACTTGAGCACATAAATCTAGGCTGACACCAGTGCAGTGCTGAGGGAGCGCTGGAATGTTGGAGGTGCCGTCTTTCGGGTGAGCCGTTAAACCAAGGCCCCGTCTGCTCCCTCAAGTGGACGTAAAAGATCCCATGGCACTATTTTGAAGGGCAGGGGAGATAGCCCCAGTATCCTGGTCAATATTTATCCCTCAAAAAACGTAACAAAAACAGATTACCTGGTCATTATCACATTAGTTTGTGGGAGCTTGCTGTGCGCAAATTGGCTGCTGCGTTTCCCACATTACAACAGTGACTACTCTCCAAAAGTACTTCATTGGCTGTAAAGCGCTTTGAGACGCCTGGTGGTCGTGAAAGACGCTATATAAATCCAAGTCTTTCTTTCTTTAAAAAAAAACGGGAACTAATATGAAACAAGAGAAAACAGTTGGGTCACTTCTGCTGGATCGCAGATTTGCAACCAAAGAAATAGGAATCGATTTACTAGTCTCAGCTGCTAATGGTCACATTAATTAGCCATTACTTGTCAAGCGTCGACATCATAATGATAAAAGTGGATGGTCTGCGTGTCCAGACGAGAGCTGTTCCGTAGTAAATTATAAATGAAGTGACAAGACATTTATCGAATACTGCAGTCCTCGGAAAAGATTCTCAATGTATACTGAATTTCCTCTTACAATTTGAATCACGCAGCTGTAGTTGTGCAACCCACAGTAGCTTCAGTGCTGGCATGGGTTCAGCCAGAATGAATGTGCAACACGCTGAGATCAGCACTTGTGGTACATTACTGAAACTGAGGCATCGTGTCACTGCAGTTCCACAGTTGTTCAATGTCATGATTTTCTGATTGCAGTTGGGTAAGCCATCAAACCTACAGGACTGAAATCTTGCAGTGTTTGGCCACCTCATGTTTTTGCAAACTTGCAGCAGTATTCAATATTCTTCCAAGTACTTGCCCTTCACAACTGCCATTAGTTTTCCTATCAACCTAAATATGACAATCAATTTGTAACAATACCACCTTTGTTAGTCGACCTGCTCTCGGTTCTGAATGTTAACAGCTTTAGGAACATAGAAATTTACAGCGCAGGAGGCGGCCAGTTCGGCCCATTGTGTCCGCGCCGGCCGACAAAGAGCCACATGGCCCTCGGTCAGCAACCCTGAAGGTTACATATAAAACTATGAACAATGAACAATGGCGGAAAGATAACGGGCACCCAGCTTTGCACAGTTACTTTGGATGGAAGACAGAGAAACTTTAATAAAAAAATTCTGGTCTCTTGTATTAGGAACACATTTCACGACATGTACAGCCCAACAGAACAGAGATGTTGAACAATGGCAAATATCTTTTCATCGATAATTTGGGGTCAATTTGGCAACATTGTGTAGTACTTATTTTTCCAGTCAGTGGTAATATACACATTAGTGTAGCTGATGGAATAGAAAACAATAGCACTGGACTTAAGCACATAAACTAAGCTGATATCCTTGTGTAGCCCTGCTGCATCGCTGAAGACGTTATTTCACAGATGGAATGCTAACTTGTAGCCCTATCCTGATGAGGGTTGTACTTCCCATGGTACTAGTCAAATAAAATCAGAGTTCTTATCAACATTACTCACTCATGGAACACCGCCAAACAACTGATTACCTTGTCATTCATCTCACATAGGATGTTGTTCTTGAAGAACAACAGTTGCTATGTTTGGTTAAATCACATTAAACTCCAAAATGTAAGTGCTCTGGAATGCTCTAATAATATGATACGGCACAATGGCCCGGATTTTGTGGACAGCAGTGAAGGAACAGCACTCGCTGTTCACCTCACTGACAGCTGCCCACATGGTTTTTGGGGGCTTCAGAGCAGAGACTTGCTCGAATCTGGCGTCTGATCCAGCACGGCACCCTCTACAGGGGATCTGTGGCATCTGTGAGCAACGCAAGAAACAGCAAGGCTTTTCAACCAATCAGATTGAAGAAACCTCAATCAGCCATGCAGAGTCTAAACCAGGAATTAGATGTAAATCGTGTACAGAAAGCAAAATAAAAATTGGGAAAGAAAGATGGGATGAAAAGAGATGAAATAGACAAAGTAAAAAATATATATTTTTAAATCTCCAACACTAACTTCTGAAGGAATGAGACTCCATACTTATAAAAATTAAATTTTCAGGCCCGGAGAGGTTGTTCAGCTGTAATTATCACTCATCATAGAAACATAGAAAATCAGTGCAGGAGTAGGCCATTCGGCCCTTCAAGCCTGCACCACCATTCAATATGATCATGGCTGATCATGCAACTTCAGTACCCCATTCCTGCTTTCTCTCCATACCCCTTGATCCCTTTAGCCGTAAGGGCCACATCTAACTCCTGGCCTATATCTAACGAACTGGCCTCAACAACTTTCTGTGGTAGACAATTCCACAGGTTCACAATTCTCTGAGTGAAGAATTTTCTCCTCATCTTGGTCCTAAATGGCTTACCCCTTATCCTTACAGACTGTGACCCCTGCTTCTGGACTTCCCCAACATCGGGAACATTCTTCCTGCATCTAACCTGTTTCATATTATGTTGTTAAAAATTCACTTACTCCTGAATGCACCAGCCCTAACTTTTTCTGGCATGTTTAGTTCCCCAAGTTCATGCCATTGCATTGATTTCAATACCGAGTGTATTCGCGAGGACAGCGACAGCAAACTTGGCTACGTTACACTCAGTCCCTTCTTCCAAGTCGTTAATGTAGATTGTAAATAGTTGGGGTCCCAGCACTGATCCCTGCGGCACCCCATTGGTTACTGGTTGCCAACCATTTATCCCGACTCTCTGTTCTCTGTTAGTTAGCCAAATGTTTGGATAAGCAAAATTCGGTCAGGCAGAGTCAGCATGGATTTATGAAGGGGAAATCATGTTTGACAAATTTGCTGGAGTTCTTTGAGGATATAACGAACAGGGTAGATAAAGGGGAACCAGTGGATGTGGTATATTTGGACTTCCAGAAGGCATTTGACAAGGTGTCCCATAAAAGGTTACTGCGCAAGATAAAAGTTCACGGGGTTGGGGGTAATATATTAGCACGGAAAGAGGATTGGCTAACTAACAGAGAACAGAGAGTCGGGATAAATGGTTCATTCTCTGGTTGGCAACCAGTAACTAGTGGAGTGCCGCAGAGATCAGTGCTGGGACCCCAACTATTTACAATCTACATTAACGTCTTGGAAGAATGGACTGAGTGTAACGTAGCCAAATTTGCTGATGATACAAAGATGGGAGGAAAAGCAGTGTGTGAGGAGGACACAAAAAATCTGTAAAAGGACATAGACAGACTAAGTGAGTGGGCAAAAATTTGGCACATGGAGTATAATGTTGGAAAGTGTGAGGTCATGCACTTTGGCAGAAAAAAAATCAAAGAGCAAGTTATTATTTAAATGGAGAAAGATTGCAAAGTGCCGCAGTACAGCAGGACCTGGGGGTACTTGTGCATGAAGCACAAAAGGATAGTATGCAGGTACAGCAAGTGATCAGGAAGGCCAATGGTATCTTGGCCTTTGTTGCAAAGAAGATGGAGTATAAAAGCAGGGAAGTCTCGCTACAGCTATACAAGGTATTGGTGAGGCCACACCTGGAATACTGCGTGCAGTTTTGGTTCCATATTTACGAAAGGATATACTTGCTTTGGAGGCAGTTCAGAGAAGGTTCACTCGGTTGATTCTGGGGATGATAAGGTTGACTTATGAGGAAAGGTTGGAGTAGGTTGGGCCTCTACTCACTGGAATTCAGAAGAATGAGAGGTGAACTTATCGAAACGTGTAAGATTATGAGGGGGCTTGACAAAGTGAATGCAGAGAGGATGTTTCCACTGATGGGGGAGACTAGAACTATAGGGCATGATCTTCGAATAAGGGGCCGCCCATTTGAAACAGAGATGAGGAGGAATTTCTTCTCTCAGAGGGTTGTAAATCTGTGCCTCAATTTGCTGCCTCAGAGAGCTGTGGAAGCTGGGACATTGAATAAATTTAAGACAGAAATAGACAGTTTCTTAAACGATAAAGGGATAAGGGGTTATGGGGAGCGGGCAGGGAAGTGGAGCTGAGTCCATGATCAGATCAGCTATGATCTTATTGAATGGCGGAGCAGGCTCGAGGGGCCGCATGGCCTACTCCTGTTCCTATTTCTTATATTCTTATGTACACCCTGTGGAAGAGCGGGGTATCTCTGACGGAAATTTCCGGATTTCAGCGTTTAACTGTGCACATGCGGACACCCGAAGTTGCTCCAGTATAACGGTAAGCGCAGTTAGCCTCACTGTTATTACCAATGTAAAATCCGGGCCAATATAAATGCAAGGTCCCCCGCCCCCCGCCCCCCGAATAAAGTAAACAGAGCAGGTACAGGGCATACACAATATATCTGTTTGTGTTCTACATATGAAAGATGACCCGTGTCTCAGCAGACACAAGTTATAATTTGAATAAATACACAGCGAGTTGACATTTTGAATCTCATTGATCTTGGCAGTGATCTCAACATGGAAATTATTGTGGGTGATATTAGCGGATGAACAACTTAATGTGTTGGTATGATGTTCCTTTATCAGCTATTTTAGCTGAAGTATTTAGTTTCATTTAAAATAAATGGACTAATGCAACAAAATGCCATATTAATGCACTCGGTGTTTGGCTGCCAGCAGTAATCTTTAAGCTCTCGTCTTACAAATGCAAACTGAATACAATGTCTTCCGAGCAGTTATATAGCATCCATGCATTTCTTACAGGGCTAGACAGGGTAGATGCAAGGATCCTCTGGCTGGGGAGTCTGGAAACAGGGGTCACTGTCTCAGAATAAAGGGTTGGCCATTTAGCTGAGATGAGGAGAAACTTCTTCACTCAGAGGTTAAATGCAGGAAGAATGTTCCCGATACTGGGGAAGTCCAGAACCAGGGGTCACAGTCAAAGGATAAGGATAAGGTGAATCTTTGGCATTCTCTACCTCAGAGGGCCGTGGAAGCTCAGTCTACGAGTATATTCAAGACAGAGATCGATAGATTTTTGAATATTAAGGGAATCAAGGGATTATGGGGACAGTGCAGGAAAGTGGAGGGAGAAGATCAGCCATGATCTTATTGAATAGTGGAGCAGGCTGAAGGGGCTGAATGGCCTACTCCTGCTCCTAGTTCTTATTGTCATATGTATGACCGCATATTTTCCAATTTATCTTGCATCCACAGATGTACTGCATTTCTGTATTTCTACCTATAGTTGTGTAGAGAAAAAGACTTGCGCTTTGGTCCTAAATGGCTTACCCCTTATCCTTAGACTGTGACCCCTGGTTCTGGACTTCCCTCGTATCGGGAACATTCTTCCTGCATTTAACCCGTCAGAATTTTATATGTTTCTATGAGCCTAGAAGGCAACGGCAGCAATGGTACCACGATCGCGCGGCCGTATCACGTGACATTGCTGTTCATGACCCTGTGTTTGTCCTGAATTATGGTCATGGTCCAAAGTGGGTTGCTGGCACGGTTTTGGCCAAGGAGGGGAACAGGGTGTTTGTAGTCAATCTGTTAAATGGCCAAACGTGCAAGAGGCACATCGACCAAACCAAACTGCGATTCACAGACAACCCAGAACAAATTGAAGATTACATCATCATTGACCAACCAACACACATCCGACCATCAGTTGACCCTTGTGTCATTCACGAAGATGAACCTACCATCCCCGACAGTCCTGTCAGACCAACTGCTCCGCAATGCAGCAATGGTCCTACTAACTCACCCAAACTTGGGTTCGAATTGAGAAGATCAACCAGGGAGCAGAAGGCCCCAGACCGTCTCAACTTGTAAATACAACCTGTACCAAGGACTTTGGGGAGAATTATGTTATGTATGTTAACTGGGTTTTACCTGCCACCGGAGGGCGCGACTGTCAGAGTCCTAATGGTCACTGGCAGACATGTGCAAGCTGTGTATATAATGTTGGCAGCCATGTTGAATCCTCACTTTGAGAATAAATAAACTGGAGTCAGGTCATGCCTGAACTAGCTCATCGTACTTAGCCTCGTGGAGTTATTCGATACTTAACAGCCTCAAAGTTTACTGAAGTGCTAATTACGAAAACCATCAACTACACAATACAAATAACATTTCATTATGGTCTCCATCAAAATAACATTTGCAGTCTTTTTTCCCCCTTCAAAATCTCTTTCCAGTAACAGAGCTGCTTGCAAACTCCTGAGGCAATGTGGGCGTTGAAATAGTGCTACATGATTAGGATCATGACACACCATAGATTTTTACACCTTCTATCTCCCACTCAGCCAGAACCAATTACAAGATTTGTATTTTATACTTCAGTTTCTTGGGAGAAAACCAATGCACTTGTTTGATTTAACTCCCTGAGTACTGTAAGCACTGCTTACACAGGGAAAATGAGTTGAGTTGAGTTCAGAGTACACTTGTATTTGCTTGGTTGGTGTAGTTAACAAAGACACAGTTCAGAAGGCGCTGTAATGAGGGATTGTTACTTGCAATCCCCACTCCAACAATGCATGTCAGCTAGGACATGTGATTTTTTTTTGTTTAAAATTAAAATGTTAATCATGAATTTTTAAACTTTTCAATAGTAAAAATTATACAAGTGACCGTATTCATCTAACAGCCCAGATTTAGACAATTCTCTACCAGTAATTAAATATTGGGAAGACCGAAGCCAGTGTTCGCCACAAACTGTGTTCCCTTGCCACTGACTCCATCTCTCTCCCTACCATCTGTCTGAGGATGAACCAGGCTGTTCGCAACCTTGGTGTCATATCTCACCCTGAAATGAGCTTCCGACCACATATCCATGCCATAACTAAGACCGCCTAATTCCACCTGCGTAACACGGCCCGTTTCTGCCCTTGCCTCAGCTCATCTGCTGCTGAAAGACTCATCCATGCCTTCGTTACTTCTAGACTTGACAATTCCAATGCACTCCTGGCTGGTCTTCCACATTCTATCCCACGTAAACTTGAGGTCATCCAAAACGCATCCGCCCGTGTCCTAACTTGCACCAAGTCCTGTTCACCCCTTACCCCTGTGCTCACTGACCTACATTGGCTCCCAGTTAAACAATGACTCGATTTTAAAATTCTAATCCTTGTTTACAAATCCCTCCAAGGCCTCGCCTCTCCCTATCTCTGTAATCTCCTTCAGCCCCACAAAGAATTGGTGCCTCAGCCCATGCAGCTGCTTTGATACCATCTGGCATCGCATGGGTGACATTGCAACACCATTAAGGCCATGACCCGCTACACACACGCGCAATTAGAATTAGTGTGAAAGGTAGAGAAGGAGTAGAATTCTTGAATTGCATTCAGGAGAACTTTTTTAGCCAGTACGTAGCATGCCCAACAAGAGAGGGGGAGTTCTGGACTCAGTTTTAGGGAATTAAGCTGGGCAGATGGAAGGGGCATCAGTGGGAGAGCATTTTGGTGCTAGTGATCATAATTCAGTTAGATTTAGGGTAGTTATGGAAAAGGACAAGGATAAACCAGGAATAAAAATTGTCAATTGGGGGAAAAAACAATTTTACTCAGCCGAGGTGTTAAATAGCCAAAGTGGACTGTAAACAGCTACTTGAAGGTAAATCAGTGTCAGAGCAGTGGGAGGCATTCACGAAGGAGATAGTGAGGGGGCAGAGCAAGTATGTTTGTTCCCTTAAAGAAAAAGGGTGGGACGAACAAATCTAGAGCCCCCTGAATGTCAAGGGGCATGCAGGGTAGGATAAAGGAAAAAAAAAGGGAGGCTTATGACAGATACCGAGGGCTCAATACTGCAGAAACCCTAGAGGAGTATAGAAAGTGCCGGGGTGAAATTAAAAAGGAAATTAGGAAAGGAAAGAAAGGGCATGAAAAAATATTGGCAAGTAAAATTAAGATGTTTTATAAATACATTAAGAGCAAGAGGATAACAAAAGAAAGAGTAGGGCCCATTAGAGACCATAAAGGTAACCTGTGTGTGGAGGTGGAAGATGTGGGTATTGTTCTGAATGAATACTTTGCATCTGTTTTCACAAAAGAGAGTGACGATGCAGACATTGCAATCAGGGAGGAGGAGTGTGAAATGTTGGATGAAATATTTAAGGGGTTTAGCATCTTTGAAAGTGAATAAATCCCCAGGCCCGGATGCAATGTATCCCAGGCTGTTGAGAAAAACAAGAGAGGAAATGGCAGAGGCTCTAACCATCATTTTCCAATCCTCGCTGGCTACAGGACTGCTAACATTCTACCACTACTTAAAAAGGGAGAAAGGGATAGACCAAGTAATTACAGGTTGGTCAGCCTAAACTCGGAGGTGGGAAAATTATTGGAAAAAATTCTGAGGGACAGAATAAATCTTCAGTTATAAAGAAACAAATCAATCAAGGATAGTCAGCATGGATTTGTTAAGGGAAGGTCGTGTCTGACTAACTTGATTGAATTTTTTGAGGTGGTAACAAGGAGGGTCGATGAGGGTAGTGCATTTGATGTCGTCTATATGGATTTTAGCAAGGCATTTGATAAGATCCCACATGGACTGGTCATGAAAGTAAATGCCCACGGGATCCAAGGCATAGTGGCAAGTTGAATCCAAAATTGGCTCAGAGGCAGGAAGCAAAGAGTAATGGTTGACGGGTGTTTTTGTGATTGGAAGGCTGTTTCCAGTGGGGTTTTGCAGGACTCAGTACGGTCCCTTGATTTTGGTGGTATACATCAATGGGCTCAATTTTCCCGAATTATCTGCGCCGGTTTTTTGGCCTAAATTAAAATATCCAAGTTTCCCCAAAGATTGTGCACCAGTGTAACTCAGTTAGTTATGATTTTTTTAGGGTTTTTTTTGCGTCATTGGGGGCCATTTAAGCAAGTTTGGTCTGTTCCGATTTACTCCGTTCCGATTTACTCCAGTTTTTCTCAGGACGACGTATGGAACCACTCTGGAAAGACCTGGGCAGTTAAGAAAATCGGTGCAGGTAAGATGATCAGTGCAACAGATGCAGTTCCACGGCCCGGACAGCAACAACAGCAGCAGAGATGTGGGGGTGGGTGGGAGGAGAAGAGAGGGGAGAGGGAGGCCTTTCGGCCAGGGTTAGGAGTGGCACCAGCAGGGGAGGGAGGCCTTTCGGCCAGAGTTAGGATCGGTAACTGGCATCAGGAGGATGCCCTTCGGCCAGGACGAGCAGCGGCACTCTGCACCAGGAGACCCTTCGGCCAGGGCTAGCGGCAGGCACCGGCACCGGGAGGGAAGGGAGGCCTTTCGGCCAGGGCTAGCAGCGGGCACCAGCACAGGAGGCCCTTTGGCCAGGGCTAGCAGCGGGCACCGGCACGGGAGGCCCTTCGGCCAGGGCTAGCAGTGGGCACCGGGAGAGGGGGGCGGGGGAATAGATTTTTGGTATAAGCACTTTAATAATTTAATGCTGGTAAGCTGCTGCAATGTGCAAGTTGCTTGTACAGGTTGCTGTGAGCTGGCCAGAATGTGCTGTATGGTTCACTTTGCAGCCTCAGCCCGCAGCGTGTCCCTCGTTACCCTGGCAACCCGATCTTTTTGGCGCAGATCTTAGGCTCCACCCCCAAAGCTAATCATCATCATTATAGGCAGTCCCTCGAAACAAGGATGACTTGCTTCCACGCCAAAAAAAAGGATGAGTTCACAGGTGTTTCGAATGAAAAACCCGAACTACATCCTGTGCGTGGATTTTTTTTAACGTGTGGTGGCCGTTGCACACCAGCCACCACACGGGCTTGACAGAGCTAGGTCTTGGTCCAGTGGCAAGGATTACCCAAGACAACTGGAGACCTGCTCTGCTGCACGGACCTAGTGCACACACATATCGCAGTGTGGGCTAAAGGACAGGCTAGGCAACACCAAAATAAACAATTCAAATGGGGAAAGTTGGTTGATTTTTTTTTGCCGTAGTTGGGCCCCCAAAAAACGGGCGTAACTCTTCAAGTACGCCCAAAAAACAGCTTTGGGGAAAATTGAGCCCATAGATTTAGATTTCAATGTAGGTGGTATGATTAAGAAGTTTGCAGATGATATAAAAATTGGCTGTGTGGTTGATAAAGAAGAAAGCTGTAGACTGCAGGGAAAAAAATCAATGGACTGGTCAGGTGAGCAAAACAGTGGCAAATGGAATTCCATCCGGAGAAGTGTGAGGTAATGCATTTGGGGAGGGCTAACAAGGCAAGGGAATACACAATAAATGGTAGGACACTGAGACGAGTAGAGGAACAGAGGGAACCTTGGAGTGCATGTCCACAAATCCCTGAAGGTAGCAGGACAGGTTGATAAGGTAGTTAAGAAGACATATGGGATACTTGCCTTTATTAGCTGAGAATATAAGAGCAGGGAGATTATGCTTGAACTGTATGAAACACTAGTTAGGCACTGTGTGCAGTTCTGGTCACCACATTACAGAAAAGATGAGATTGCACTAGAAAGGGTACAAAGGAAATTTACAAGGATGTTGCCTGGGCTGGAAAATGTTAGCTATGAGTGAAGATTGGATAGGCTAGGGTTGTTTATTTTGGAACAGAGGAGGCAAAAGGAAGATCTAACTGAGGTGTATAAAATTATGAGGGGCCTAGATCGAGTGGATAGGAAGGACCCATTTCCCTTAGCAGAGGGGTCAATAACCAGAGGGGCATAGATTTAATGCAATTGGTAGGAGCTTTAGAGGGGTTTTGAGGAGAATGTTTTTCACCCAGAGGGCAATGGGAGTCTGGAACTCACTGCCTGAATGGGTGGTAGAGACAGAAACCCTCATAGCATTTAAAAAGTACTTGGATATGCCCAAGACCGCCTTAAACGGAGGAAGAGCATCCGGGAGGGCCCTGAGCACCTCGATTCTCTTCGCCGAGAGCTTGCAGAAACCAGACGCAGACAGCGGAAGGAGCACGCGGAAAACCACACTCCCCACCCACCCTTTCCTTCAACCACTGTCTGTTCCACCTGTGACAGAGACTGTAATTCCCGTATTGGACTGTCACCTAAGAACTCACTTTTAGAGTAGAAGCAAGTCTTCCTCGATTTCGAGGGACTGCCCATGATGATGATGGATATGCACCTGAAGTGCTGTAATGTACAAGGTTACGGACCAAGAGCTAGAAGGTGGGATTTGGCTGGATAGCTCTTTGTCGGCCCTCACGGACACGATGTGCTGTAAATTTCTATGATTCTATGTGGAGGGTGGTAAAATGAATCAGAAGCACTGGAACTGTTGCTACTTGATCTACAAAGTCTGCTTCAAGAATTGCTGCAAGGTTTTTAAAAGAACAAAGTTTATTTTTGAACACTTCAAACCTTGAACCTTGCTACTTTGGAATTCTTTTTGCAAGATGCTGGACCATGCATCACACATCAGGAAAAGCAGCACAGTAACCAGTATTTTTTGTTGAAAAAAAAAAATGTATAAAGTTGCTCAGGAAAAATGAAATTGAGCATGCTGCAGCAAAGTGTAACTAACGTTTTTGTTAAAACCCTTAGTTTCGCAATTTATATGACATACAGTACCACACCACACAGCTCATTTAAACAGAATCTCATTTAAAGGGTGTAGGCTAACTTTTCGTATGTATGCATTAGTCCCGTCTTTCGGATGAGACATTAAACCGAGGCCCCGTCTGCCCTCTCAGGTGGGCGTAAAAGATCACATGGCACTATTTTGAAGACAAGCAGGGGAGTTATCCCCGGTGTCCTGGCCAATATTTTATCCCTCAAATCAACATCACTAAAACACAGATTATCTGGTCATTATCACGTTGCTGTTTGTGGGAGCTTGCTGTGCGCAAATTGGCTGTCACGAGTTCTACATTACAACAGTGACTACACTTCAAAAGTACTTCATTGGCTGTAAAGCGCTTCGGGACGTCCCATGGTTGTGAGAGGTGCTATATAATTGCAAGTTTTTCTTTACCATCAGAAAAGTTTTTCATAGGTCCTTTGATAAACAATTTTTACTGACACATAAGATATTGTTCTGTTTTGAGGAGGCAGGACACGAAAAATCCAGTAACTGGTATTTACGACATACTTTAAAAGAAATATTTACCGTCTTAATGACTGCTATAAATTTTGTTTGAAACACAAATTATATGTCCTTTAATGTACAGAGATTTCAAATTCTGAATTTAAAAACTCTGGGTACATTGGTCAAATAGAAAAATATGTTGGCACAGATTAAACACATTATTGCCACTTAACTAGATGAAAGAATTAATGTTAGCAATTAAGTGTATGATTTCCATTAACAAATCATAGGTCTCAATGTTTGCAAACCAAATGCAGGACCAGACATTAAAACATCTACTCTAGTTTAATAAACTGTATTTGATTTAAACAGAAGATGAAAAAAAACTGAGGGAAATCATTCAAATATATTGCATGCCTCACAGGACATTAATTGAAAAATCACTATTCATTTTACAAGGCAATGCAATTCCTAGTTTGAACACAAGGAGGTCAGTATAACATTTGTATGAACATGTGTAGTAGTGACACCACACTGGAAATGTCCACCACAGAGAAATGTAACGTTGTTCTCATAGGCGTTACATTATCAGTTAATTCAGATTTGAGATAGCTGTAGTTCAATAAAATTGCATCAAATAATACAATTGTGTCACGAAATGAATAAAGGGAGATTTCGGTTCTTTCTTTGCAGTGTTTTGATAGGACTTCTATTTTTTATTTGTTATTGATTGATTGATTGCTTATTACTTTGGTCTTGGTGTTTTAGGTGCAGGGTTCCTTCTATTTTTTATTTGATAATTAATTGCTTATTACTTTTTGTTTGGTGCTTGGTGGTGCTTTAAATGTCATTACTTGCGCCGATTCCTTAACTCTAGGTAAGGTTTTTCTGTGCGGACAGAAGTGGCAACATACGCTGGCCTAAGTTAGTTTGGAGCAACTATTTGCTGGCCAAACACTTAAAACAGGGTTAAATGGCTGGAAACGCCCCCCTTCGAAAAAAAAACGGAAAAACCTAACTCACTTACACTGGCGCAAATTAAATGACCAGAATTGCAACTAAAAAGATAGTCCAGAAAAATCAAGTTGTTCCAAAAAAAAAAAGGAGCAACTCCTGGGGAAACTTCAGCCCATAAAAGCTACAGAAAAAAGATCAAATCAACTGCATCTCTGACAAATACTATTGTCTCAAATCAATATTTTATCTTGGAGCAGTCCAAATCATTAGGAACCATACAATCTAATAAATTAAAGTATATTTTAAGCCTCACTTGACACTTCCATTCTCCACACACTCAAAATAAAATTCTTAAAACCCAAAATATGGAGAAGCTTTCATCATCATAGGCAGTCCCTCGGAATCGAGGAAGACTTAAGAATTTAATCAGAACACTGGTAACTTCACCAGTGCACCAGCAAACTTTACATACTTTCATCTACCAAGAACTAGGGCACAGTTACCAAATTTATTTTGTCCGTGACCAGAGAGAGAGAGCGAGAGAGAGAGATCTATACACTATTGCTTTCACACAGCAACCCTCCTTCCCTCAGGAGTGCAGTGCTATAACTGGGAATGCCAGTATTTGAGCTCAGTTTTATCTTGAATCAAAATAAAGAAATACTTTTTTTTTGTATTCGTATGAAATGTGGTTTACACACTGATATGGAAGTATTAATTCTAAAATGTGGAGTGGCAAACAATTGCCAGACGTTTCTAAGCACCTGATGCAACCAATGGCTAGTATGAGTTAGGTTTATATTAAACACAATGGAAAGATGATGAGGCACAGCACATCCCTTTACACACTGTTTTCCAAAAGAGTAACATGCTGGTAAAACGAAACACGTATTAAATTTCCTCCTCATTTTAACTCCCTGCAGGGCATTTGCTCCTCACTGAGTATTCACAAGAGAACACATGAGAAATAGTCTCTCCCTAAATGGAGCTGATCGGAGCAAAATCAAGGATGTTAAATGAAAATCGTAGACAGGCTATTTGGGTTGAAAACAAGTAAATCCCCAGGGATATATTGGATCCCACAGTACTGAGAGACCAAGGAGATTTGTTAGGCACTGACAATCATTTTGCGGGACTCATTTCGAGACACTGGTGAGGGACCAGTAGATTGAAAACATGCCAATATTGGTATCTATATTAAAAAAAGGGGACGAAAACAGAACGATTAGTCTTACTTGCATTGTGTGTAAAATCAGGAGTAAAGTTGAGGGTTATCTATACAATAATAACCTAGTGAATAGTGGAGGAACGGTGCCCTCTAAAACTGCATTAAGGGTTGCCGTTGAAATTCATAAGAGAAATAAGAACATAAGAATTAGGAGCAGGAGTAGGCCATTCAGCCCCTCTAGTCTGCTCTGCCATTCAGTAAGATCATGGCTGATCTTCGACCTCAACTCCACTTTCCTGCACAATCCCCATATCCATTGATATCCAAAAATCTATCGATCTCTGTCTTGAATATACTCAATAACTGAGCCTCCACAGCTCTCTGGGGTAGAGAATTTCAAAGATTCACAAACCTCTGAGTGAGGAAATTTTTCATCTCGGTCCTAAATAGCCGACCCCTTATTCTGAGACTGGGATCCCTGGTTCCAGACTGCTCAGCCAGAGGAAACATCCTCCCTGCATCTACCCTCTCAAGCTCTGTAAGAATTGTGTATGTTTCAATGAGACTCTATGGAGAATATAGGCCTTGTCTACTCAATCTCCCCTCATAGGACAATCCCCATCCCAGGAATCAGTCTGGTGAACCTTCATTGCGCTCCCTCTATGGCAAGTATATCCTTCCTTAGGTAAGGAAACCAAAACTGTGCACAATACTCCAGGTGCGGTCTCACCAGGGCCCCAAATAAATGCAGCAAGACATCTTTACTCTTGTACTCAAATCCTCTTGTAATAAAGGCCAACATACTATTTGCTTTCTTAATTGCTTGTTGTGATTTTTGTACAAGGATGCCCAGGTCCCTCTGAACACCAACATTTCCCAATCTCTCACCATTTAAAAAATACTCAAAAATACTCTGCTTTTCTATTTTTCGTAACAAAGTGGATAACTTCACATTTCTCCACATTATATTCCATTTGCCATGTTCTTGCCCACTCACTTAGACTGTCTATATCCCTTCAAGTCTCTTTGCATCCTCCTCAGAACTTACATTCCCACCTAGCTTTGTATTATCAGCAAACTTGGATATATTACATTTGGTCCCCTCATCCAAATCATTGTATAGATTGTGAATAGCTGGGGCCCAAGCACCAATCCTTGGTACCCCACTAGTTACAACCCGCCAACCCGAAAATGGCCCATTTATTTCTACTCTCTGTTTTCTTTCCGTTAGTCAATCCTCAATCTATGCTAGTATATTATTCCCAATCCCATGTGCCCTAATTTTGTTTAATAACCTCTTGTGTGATACCTTATCAAATGGCTTCTGAAAATCCAAATACATATTTACTGGTTCCCCATATCTATTCTGCTAGCTACAACCTCAAACAATATTTCCCTTTCATAAATCCATGTTGACTCTGCCCAATTCTATTATTTTCTAAATGCCCTGTTACCATATCCTTAATAGTAGATTCTAGCATTTTCCCTACTACTGATGTCAGGCTAACTGGTCTGTAGTTCCCCGTTTTCCCCCTCCCTCCTTTCTTAAACAGCGGGGTTACAATTGCTACCTTCCAATCCGTGGGAACCGTTCTAGAATCTATGGCATTTTGGAAGATGACAACCAATGCATCCATGATCTCTATAGCCACCTCTAAAACCCTAGGATGTAAGCCATTAGGTCCAGGGGACTTGTCTACCTTCCCATTATTTTACCAAGTACTTTTTCTTTTGTGATTATTTTAAGTTCCTCCCTCCCTATAGCCCCTTGATTATCCATTATTGGGATTGGGTCAAGGGGATTTATTGGCTTTCAGTCCCATTAATTTCTCCAGTACTTTTTTTTTACTAATACTAATTTCTTTCAGTTCATTATTCTTGCTAGACTCTTGGTTCTTCACTATTTCCAGGAGATTTTTTGTGTCTTCTTCCGTGAATACAGACACAAAGTATTTGTTTAATTTGTCTGCCATTTCCTTATTTCCCATTACAATTTCTCCTGTCTCAGCCTGTAAGGGACCCACATTTACTTTCTCAACTTTTCCTTTTTACATTCCTATAGAAGCTTTTACAGTCTGTTTTTATGTCTCTCGCTAGTTTACTCTCCTATTCTATATTCCCTTTCTTTATCAATTTCTTGGTCCTCCTTTGCTGAATTCCAAAATCCTCCCAATCCTCAGGCTTACTGCTCTTTTTGGTAACATTATAAGCCTCTTCATTTGATCCAATACTATCTTTAACTTCTCATGTTAGCCACGGTTGGATCACTTTTCTTGTGGGTTTTTTGTGCCTTAAAGGAATGTATGTTTATTGTAAATTATGTATTAATTCTTTAAATGCTAGCCATTGTTCGTCTATCATCATACCTTTTAATGTAATTTCTCAATCTACCGTAGCCAACTCGCCCCTCATACCTATGTAGTTTGCTTTGTTTCGATACAAGACCCTAATTTTGGATTGAACTAAATCACTTTTAAACTTTATAAAATTCTATCATATTATGGTCACTCTTCCCTAAAGGCCTCTTTACTACAAGGTTATGAATTAACCCTTTCTCATTACACAATACTAGATCTAAAATAGCCTGCTCCCTAGTTGGTTCCTCAACACACTGATCTAGAAAACCATCTTGTATACATTCCATGAATTCTCCACACTATTACTGTATATTTGGTTTCCCCAGTCTATATGTAGATCAATGTCCCCCATGATTACTATATTGCCCTTGTTACATGCACCTCTAATTTCCTGATTTATATTGAGTCCTACATTACTGTAATGTATTTGCTTCATGGGTTCTTTGCTTAAGAATTCATAGCAACACATTGCTATTAAGAACTAGTTGGTTTATTAACAAAGGTTTAACAATCACACTACACATTACCAGTTCACCCACCAGGTTCACAATTGCATACCGCATCGTGGATGACCTAGACTCAATTGACTGGGGTTTTATTGAGTCTTGTGAACATTACGTGACTGGCTAAGCCACTCACAATTCAACAGCTCTACAACTATTTTTGTATAGAACAAATAATCAAGTGCCCCCGAACAAAAACTTTCAAGTGCCCCCCTCCCCTTTTTTTGTTTTGTAATTTTTTTTTTGGAGGACACTAAAATGGGATTCGAACCTACCTAAGGGATTTACAGTCTATCGCCTTGACCTCTCAACCAATTCGTCTCAGTGAAATATGAATAGTATTCGAATCGTACGGGGATCGAACCCATGACCTTGGCGTTATTAGCACCACGCTCTAACCAACTGAGCTAACCGGCAAACCTGAGCATACTGACAGGTGCATACATTGCAATTACCTCTCCTGTTTGGGGGCCTATAAACAACTCCCACCAATGTTTTCTACCCAAACTGATTCTACTTCTTGATTTTGAGAGCCAAGATCCTTTCTCTCTTTTGTCTTTATCCCAACCTTTATTATCGGGGCTTTCGCTTCTCCTTTTCCATTTTGCCGCCTTCTACAAATACCCTATACATTGACTGCAGAGGCCCATCGCATCAATCTATAACCTCAGACTCTGATCACTGCTATAGTTACTTAGTATCCGTCAGCGTTGATTTACAATGCTATACCGAGTTGCCTGTGTAACCGTTGCTGCGCGTTTTGTTAAGTAACTCAGTCCATTAAAGATTTGCTACTTAACTGCTAAGTAACTCTGATTACATCTTTGCATGTCTATTAAGCTTTTGTGTACCGAACTATAACTTGATGTTGTGATTTGTAACCAATAAATAGTGCTTAGTGCATGCCTCGAGGTCTGGCTTCTTGCTTGATGATTTGTCGAGAAAGAGTTAATTCACTCACTCAGCAGCTTGAGGGTAACCTAATCGAGGGTTAGTAAATTAAATTATTGATTAGAGACGGATTGGCGAGCAGAGCCAGGTATCATTCATCCCGAGACCTGCACTGGGAGGTAAAACCCCAGATGATTCCTTCGTAAGGAGGGAATTAAGGATTCGTATGATTTCTCGGCATATATATCTCAGGTTACCAAAAAACAGTTTTCTTACAAACAAATATAGTCAGCATGGATAAAGATCCACTTCACAAATCAACTTCTTTGAGCCAGTAACAACCCAAGTGGAATATGGAAAACTCTGACATATTGAACCTAGACTTCCAAAAGACATTTGACAAAGTTCCAGTGGATGGCTACGAGCTGAACTCAAAGGTGCAAGGAATCAGGTTTCTGCGAATGGATAACAAACTGGTTGAAGGGTAGTAAACAACGAGTACTTGTGAGACGAGTTATGTCGTAGTGTGCAGGGAGTGTGTTGCTTCAGGGGACGATGACTGTTGCAAATTTACACGAGGAAGACATTCAAGCATGAGATACAAAGTAGAAAGGAGCCATGAGGCTGATCCCCACTATCAAAGGGCTGAACTCTAAGGAAAGGTTTCCACAGCTTGGAAAGGAGGTGAACTTAGATATACAAGATAGTTATGGGGAGAGAAAATGTAATTAAATTATGAGCAGATTCAGGCAAGAAAAAAGTAAATTTAGGACTGATGAGAAATCTTTTCTTTACACAGTGTATTCAACAAATGGAATAGACTTCCAGATAGAGCAGTGATGAAAACTCTTGGGATCATTTAAGGAACAATTGGATGTTGCACTGGAGGTCTCTAGGGTTTCTCTGAATGGATAAATGACTTTCCTTATCCATAATCATCTTGTGATCTTGTAACTCAATTAAGCCCAAGACGGATAATACTCTTTCCCTATACAGGAGGAAGACGACTAGAGAAGTTATTAAATGTGACTAATGGAGGGGAGTGCAATTGACCGTCAGGCAGTCCTCGAAGCCAAGTTTGCACTCTGGTCTTCAGCCAACAGGTATTTATGGCTTTAAAAATAATGGCACACGCCCTTTCTTTAGAATATGGAAATGGCTCGCCCTGGATTTCTGTACTTTGCACTATGCCTACAATACTGGTCTGAAAGTTAGGGGAGTTTTATGAAACAATTTTTCAGGATCCTAACCTGAGGACACAGTAAAAAAAAAAAAGAGTCACTGCAGTGTAAATTCAACAATGCATCACAGTAAATTTTGGAATAGTGTAATTGGAGTAATTGATTGCAAGCTGTTAATGGACCCGAAATAAGGATCCTCCAAGGATTTGAAGGTCATTCGAACATAAGCATCAGAAAGAAAAAACATTCTTCTCCTACTTACTATGCCAGATGCGACATTTCTTTTAACCGGGTGTGCATTTATAAATTGCATTTGCTTCAATATTCCAAGTCAATTTGCTATGCTAATAAGTAAATCAGAAATCAATATTAATCAGTGGGTAGTTAAAGTACCTTCATCACTGGCTGTGCAAAATATTTTGCGCTCCAATCACAGAAACCTGTTTGCATAGTTGTAGATATGAAGCTTTTGTGTCCAACTCCATCCTCCGAATCTTCAACAGTCTGGAAACATAAAACAAGTTTTAACTACACTCCACACTTGCCATATTAGTCTGAGCTGCAGTATTTGTCTTGTTGAACAACTGCTGGATTTTGTCTTTTGACTTTTCCATTTTATGTTAGGTTATGGAACATTCGCCATCTTTAAATCAAAGTCCTAATTGGTAGGGCGGACCTAGCTGGACAATAAGATATGCTGTTTTAGCTGGTTAAACTCCTGTGCATAATTTGGGTGGGGGGGGCCCATAAGCCTTGGCCAGTCAATCTGCACCTAAACGCTCTGGACTGAAGTCGGGGCGAATGTGCACTGAACATCAAGCAAAAAATTCTATAGGTGTCTCAGTGGCATGTTGTGGAGATCCAAGCATGGTACATGTTTCCCGTTGCTTCAGATTCTCAGCTGACCATAAGAACAGTTCACTGCAACTTGGCATTAAAAGATCTTGTTATAATTAGGGTGCAGTCTAATAAAAAGGCAAACTTGTGCCTTAAATTGAAGTCAATGCAAGTTTTACAGGACTTGAGTGTGAATAAAACCACCTCATCACATTAAAATCAGAATAAGGACAATTAGGAGAACAAAGAAACGTGCAAATTTGCAAATGAAAACAGGAGACGACAAATCTACAGCAGGTCGATCGGCCTCTGAAGGAGAGAGATAGGTTAATGTGCTGGGTGTGACCCTTCATCAGATCTTTCAGAAACTGATCGACTTTCTCTGCATTTCCAGTATTTTTTTTTCCGCAAGGCAATTCATACCCCTTCCCTTCAACAATACACTTTAGCAGCTATTCCCAACATACCATTTAAAGGAGTCAAGTAATGTACTCATCCTGGAATTTATAGGATCCTTCTCTAAAATTGCTAAACATTGGCAGTTCACTTGTTCGATACAAATTCAACGTGCAACGTATTCCTCAGTGCATACCAGTCTGCAAATAGCACTGCACTGCAGTTCTTTTGATTAATAAGGCAATGAAAGTTTGCATTAAGTTACTGGATGTCACAGGAGAAGAAAACTCAGGCGTTTAATTATTTTATGGAACTCAAAGGTAAGCATCTAGACATGCTCACTCTGATAAGTGTCAATGATGCTTAAAAACCATAACAGGAATTTGGAGATATTAAATAGCCTAATGAAGGTATAAAGTACTGCTAACTTTTGCAACCTTCCAATAGACAACATTGTTCAAGGAAAATCAAGTCTCTTCAAACAACGAAGGCTGGAATTGAAGGCGTCTGGCCTTGGCTCAGAGGTAGCGCTCTTGTCTCGCAGTCAGAAGGTGAGGGGTTTAAGTTGTACTCCAGAGACTTGAATACATAATCTAAGCCGTCACTTCAGTGCAGTACTGAGGGAGTGCTGCACGATCAGTGGTGCTGTCTTTCGAATGAGGGACCATCTGCCTTCTCAGATGGTCGTAAAAGATCCCATGGCAATATCTATAGAGGAGGAGCTGAGTTCTCCTGATGTCCTGGTCAACATTTATCCCTCAACCCACGTCTAAAACAGATGGTTTGGTCATATACATCATCGCTGTTTGTGGGACCTTGCTGTGTGCAAATTGGCTGTCGTGCTTCCTACATTACAACAGTAATTCCATTGGCTGCAAAGTGCTTTAGGACTTCCTGAGATTCTGAAAGATGATATATAGATGCAAGCTCTTTCTTTCTTGGTACACATCTTGATACTCCATTCAAATTTAACTGTTCTTGGTGACTAATGATGGTAGCAGGAACTTTAGATTCTCCATTGAATAACACCATGGATACCACAATACCCTGCATTAGTAGCCTGATAATATACAATATTAGAGGCATCTTGGGTATCTTTGTACAACTGCAGATACAGAATGTTGTTGCTAAATTAAGTTTATTTAGGGGTTAAGTCATGGCAGGCGAGCTCAGACATGTGTTATGCTCCTCCTGTGCCATTTGGGAAGTCAGGGACGCTTCCAGTATCCCTGACTACGTGTGCGGGAAGTGTGTCCAGCTGCAGCTCCTGAGAGACCGCATTGCGGCGCTGGAGTTGCGGGTGGATTCACCCTGGAGCATGCACCATGCTGAGAATGACGTGAATAGCACGTTTAGTGAGTTGATCTTACCGCAGGAAAAGGGTACACAGCCAGATAGGGAATGGATGACCAACAGGAAGAGCAGTGCAAGGAAGGTAGCGCAGGGATCCCCCGCAGTCATACCCCTGCAAAACAGATACACCGTTTTGGGTACAGTTGGGGGGGGGGGGGGGGGGATGATTCATCAGGGGAGGGCAGCAGCAGCCAAGTTCATGGCACCGTGGGTGGCTCTGCTGCACAGGATGGCAGGAAAAAGACTGGGAGAGCTATAGTGATAGTGGTGCAGCAGGGAGGGATTCCTGGGACATTGGAACCGGTTCTGGGTGAGGTGGGACCAGTACAAACCGGACGGTCTGCACCTGGGCAGGACCGGAACCAATGTCCTAGGGGGAGTGTTTGCTAATGCCGTTGGGGAGGAGTTAAACTAATATGGCAGGGGGATTGAAACCAATGCAGGGAGACAGAGGGAAGTAGAATGGGGGTAGAAGCAAAAGACAGAAAGAAGAAAAGTAAAAGTGGAGGGCAGAGAATCTTAATGCAAAAAGCAAAAAGGGCCACATTGCAGCAAAATTCTAAAGAGGCAAAGTGTGAGAGAAAGACAAGCCTGAAGGCTCTGTGCCTCAATGCGAGGAGTATTCAGAATAAGGTGGATGAATTAACTGCGCAGATAGCAGTTAACGGGTATGATATAATTGGCATCACGGAGACATGACTCCAGGGTGACCAAGGCTGGGAACTCAACATCCAGGGGTATTCAACATTTAGGAAGGATAGACAGAAAGGAAAAGGAGGCGGGGTGGCATTGCTGATGAAAGAGGAAATTAATGCAATAGTAAGAAAGAACATTAGCTTGGATGATGTGGAATCGGTATGGGTGGAGATGCGGAATGCCAAGGGGCAGAAAACGCTAGTAGGACTTGTGTACAGACCACCAAACAGTAGTAGTAAGGTTGGGGATAGCATCAAACAAGAAATTAGGGATGCATGCAATAAAGGTACAGCAGTTATCATGGGTGACTTTAATCTACATATTGATTGGGCTAACCAAACTGGTAGCAATGCGGTGGAGGAGGATTTCCTGGAGTGTATAAGGGATGGTTTTCTAGACCAACATGTCGAGGAACCAACCAGGGAGCTGGCCATCCTAGACTGGGTGATGTGTAATGAGAAAGGACTAATTAGCAATCTTGTTGTGCAAGACTCCTTGGGGAAGAGTGACCATAATACGGTAGAATTATTTATTAGGCTGGAGAATGACACAGTTAATTCAGAAACTAGGGTCCTGAACATAAGGAAAGGTAACTTCGATGGTATGAGACGTGAATTGGCTAGAACAGACTGGCAAATGATACTTAAAGGGTTGACGGTGGATAGGCAATGGCAAACATTTAAAGACCACATGGATGAACTTCAGCAATTGTACATCCCTGTCTGGAGTAAAAATAAAACGGGGAAGGTGGCTAAACCGTGGCTAACAAGGGAAATTAAGGATAGTGTTAAATCCAAGGAAGAGGCATATAAATTGGCCAGAAAAAGCAGCAGACCGGAGGACTGGGAGAAATTTAGAATTCAGCAGAGGAGGACAAAAGGTTTAATTAAGAGTGGGAAAATAGAGTACAGGAAGAAGCTTGCCGGGAACATAAAAACTGACTGCAAAAGCTCCTATAGATATGTGAAGAGAAAAAGATTATTGAAGACAAATGTAGGTCCCTTGCAGTCGGATTCAGGTGAATTTATAATGGGGAACAAAGAAATGGCAGACCAATTGAACAAATACTTTGGTTCTGTCTTCACGAAGGAAGATACAAATAACCTTCCAGAAGTACTAGGGGACCGAGGGTCGAGTGAGAAGGAGGAACTGAAGGATATTCTTATTAGGTGGGAAATTGTGTTCGGGAAATTGATGGGATTGAAGGCCGATAAATCCCCAGGGCCTGATAGTCTGCATCCCAGAGTACTTAAGAAAGTGGCCCTAGAAATAGCGGATGCATTGGTGATCATTTTCCAACCGTCTATCGACTCGGGATCAGTTCCTATGGATTGGAGGGTAGCTAATGTATCACCATTTTTTTAAAAAGGGAGGGAAAGAGAAAGCGGGTAATTATAGACTGGTTAGCCTGACATCAGTGGTGGGGAAAATATTGGAATCAATTATTAAGGATGAAATAGCAGCGCATTTGGAAAGCAGTGACAGGATCGGTCCAAGTCAGCATGGATTTATGAAGCGGAAATCATGCTTGACAAATCTTCTGGAAGTTTTTGAGGATGTAACTAGTAGAGTGGACAAGGGAGAACCAGTGGATGTGGTGTATTTGGACTTTCAAAAGGCTTTTGACAAGGTCCCACACAAGAGACTGGTGTGCAAAATCAAAGCACATGGTATTGGGGATAATATACTGACGTGGATAGCGAACTGGTTGGCAGACAAGAAGCAGAGAGTCGGGATAAACGGGTCCTTTGCAGAATGGCAGGCAGTGACTAGTGGAGTGTCGCAGGGCTCAGTGCTGGGACCCCAGCTCTTTACAATAAACATCAATGATGTGGATGAAGGAATTGAGTGTAATATCTCCAAGTTTGCAGATGACACTAAACTGGGTGGCGGTGTGAGCTGTGAGGGGGCTGCTAAGAGGCTGCAGTGTGACTTGGATAGGTTAGGTGAGTGGGCAAATGCATGGCAGATGTAGTATAATGTGGATAAATGTGAGGTTATCCACTTTGGGGTCAAAAACGCAAAGACATATTATTATCTGAATGGTGGCAGATTAGGAAAAGGGGAGGTGCAATGAGACCTGGGTGTCATGGTTCATCAGTCATTAAAAGTTAGCATACAGGTACAGCACGCGGTAAAGGCGGCAAATGGTATGTTGGCCTTGATAGCTAGGGGATTTGAGTATCAGAGCAAGGAGGTCTTACTGCAGTTGTACAGGGCCTTGGTGAGGCCTCACCTGGAATATTGTGTTCAGTTTTGGTCTCCTAATCTGAGGAAGGACGTTCTTACTATTGAGGGGGTGCAGCGAAGGTTCACCAGACTGATTCCTGGGATGGCAGGACTGACACTTGAGGAGAGACTGGATCAACTGAGCCTTTATACATTGGAGTTTAGAAGGATGAGAGGGGATCTCATAGAAACGTATAAGATTCTGATGGAACGGGACAGGTTAGATGCGGGTAGATTGTTCCCGATGTTGGGGAAGTCCACAACAAGGGGACACAGTCTTAGGATAAGGGGTAGGCCATTTAGGACTGAGATGAGGAGAAACTTCTTCACTCAGAGTTGTTAACCTGTGGCATTCCCTACCGCAGAGAGTTGTTAATGCCAGTTCATTGGATATATTCAAGAGGGAGTTAGATATGGACCTTACAGCGAAGGGGATCAAGGGGTATGGAAAGAAAGCAGGAAAGGGGTACCGAGGGAATGATCAGCCATGATCTTATTGAATGGTGGTGCAGGCTCGAAGGGCCGAATGGTCTACTCCTGTATCTATTTTCTATGTTTCCATGTTAGTAATTTATATCGACTCATTTACCTTTTTTCTCCTCTAGAAATGTTCAAAGACACAGTTCCTCGGAGAGGGTTACAAAGATGAACAAATGATTCTGCACATTTTAAAATCAGAAATATACGGATTTTGGGATTGCCAGAACAGTTATTCACACTAGTCCCTGGAGAAATGCTCCTTAGCAACCCAAGTTGGAATGCTTTATCTATGTAGATCAGTAACTCTGAAGTTGGTGACTTTTATTGCATTCTGATTAAATTACATGGGATGCCAGTGGTTTGTGCAACCAACGCTTTCAGAAACGGAGAAATTTGTTTGCAGCCCTTAAGTTGCAGCATTACATTTCTATTTTTTCTTAATGAGTGCTAATCAGTTCTTATTATTACTTTAGCTTACTTGTAAATTTTAACTTATTTTTCTTCTGTAGAGTTCTGAGCTTTCACTGGTTAATATGCAATTTTTGAAACAGAGTTGAATTTAATAATTAGAACAGAAAATGGCTCCTTTTCTTTTTATAAAAAGAGGATCTTTATCGCAGTTAGGGGTGGGGAGAACAAGGACAGCTACCTTATTTTCATTATGGCTCTGTCAAGACAAAAAGTAACACGATTGTATGCTTGCCAAAAACAGGTTGTCAAAAGATTTCTCTATTTCAGTGTCTCTTTAAGGGAAAATAGGCTTTTCCAGCAAAGCATCGTCTCAGAAATGTCCATTTCTGCTTAATGGGAACAGTGCACACAGTAATAAATAGCTCTCAAGCCATTTGCTTTTCAGAATAATCGGTACTGTTGTCAATTTAAAAAAATACAAACATTACACAGCTGACACAAAGTAAAAGGTTACAACATTATCTCAGCCGAAGGAATAAAATAAATTATTCATCAGAGGTGCTGTTAGCTCTCAACGGGAATTGAGTTTATTCATTGAGAGGAGAAGGGTATGCACATGGAAGAGAGCAGCCTGCATTACTGATGATGATTTCAAACCACACTTCTCATTTACATCCAACTATCACAGCACTTAAGATGCCACCAAGATAGATTGGAATTCATGCACAGACCTTCATTGTAAAGTCTTCCTACTTCCACCTCTGTATCAGCGCCCATCTCCACCCATCTGCTTTTGTTACTGACAGACTCGACTATTCCAATGCTCTCCTGGTCAGCCTCCCATCTTCCACCCTCCATAAACTCAGTTTCATCCCAAACTCTGCTGCTCATATCCTACCCCACACCAGTTCGCCAATAACCCCTATGCTCGCTGCCCTACTTTGACTCCCAGCCCACCCATGCCTTGACTTTAAAAATTCTCATTCTCATGTTCAAATCCCTCCATAGCCTCGCCCCCTCCCTATCTCTATAACCTCCCCCAGCACTACAACCCTCCAAGAGCTTTGCGTTCCTCCAACTCTGGCCTCTGTGAATCCCCAACTCCTTTCACCCCACCACTGACAATCGTACCTTCAACCGTCCAAGCATGAGGCTCTGGAATTCCCTCCCTCAACCTCGCGGCCTTTCCACCTCTTTCTCCTTCTTTAAAGCCTTCCTGAAAAACCTACCTCTTCAACCAACCTTTTACATAAGAACATAATAGGAGCAGGAGTAAGTCATACGGCCCCTCGAGCCTGCTCCGCCATTTAATACGATCATGGCTGATCTGATCATGGACTCAGGTCCGCTTCCCTGCCCGCTCCCCATAACCCCTTATTCCCTTCTCATTTAAGAAACTATCTATTTCTGTCTTAAATTTATTCAATGTCCCAGCTTCCACAGCTCTATGAGGAAGCGAATTCCACAGATCCAAAACCCTCAGAAGAAATTTCTCCTCATCTCAGTTTTAAATGGGCGGCCCCTTATTCTAAGATTATGCCCTCTAGTTCTAGTCTCCCCTATCAGTGAAAACATCCTCTCTGTATCTACCTTGTCAAGCCCCTTCATAATCTTATATGTTTCAATAAGAGCACCTCTCATTCTTCTGAATTCCAACCCCCTCATCTCTGGATTCAACCTTGTGAACCTTCTCTGAACTGCCTCCAAAGCAAGTATATCCTTTCATAAACATGGAAACGAAAACTGCACGCAGTATTCCAGGTGTGGCCTCACCAATACCTTGTACAACTGTAGCAAGACTGCCCTGCTTTTATACTCCATTCCTTTTGCAATAAAGGCCAAGATTCCATTGGCCTTCCTGATCATTTGCTGTACCTGCATTCTAACCTTTTGTGTTTCATGCACAAGTACCCCCAAGTCCCGCTGTACTGCAGCACTTTGCAATCTTTCTCCATTTAAATAACTTGCTCTTTGATTTTTTTCTGCCAAAGTGCATGACCTCACACTTTCCAACAGTGTACTCCATCTGCCAAATGTTTGCTTACTCACTCAGTCTGTCTATGTCCTTTTGCAGATTTTTTGTGTTCTCCTTGCACATTGCTTTTCCTCCCATCTTTGAATCATCAGCAAACTTGGCTACGTTACACTCAGTTCCTTCCTCCAAGTCGTTAATATAGAAATTAAATAGTTGGGGTCCCAGCACTGATCCCTGCAGCACCCCACTGGTTACTGATTGCCAACCTGAGAATGAACCATTTATCCCTATTCTCTGTTTTCTGTTTGCTATCCAATCCTCTTTCCATGCTAATATATTACCCCCAACTCAGTGAACTTTTATCTTGTGCAGTCACCTTTTATGTGGCACCTTGACAAATGCCTTCTGGAAGTCAAAATACACCACATTCACTGATTCTCTTTTATCCATCCTGTTCTTTACATCCTCAAAAAGCTCCAGCAAATTTGTCAAACATGACCTCCCCTTCATAAATCCATGCTGACTCTGCCTGACCGAATTATGCTTCTCCAAATGTCCTGCTACTGCTTCTTTAATAATGGACTCCAACATCTTCCCAACCACAGATGTTAACTGGTCTATAACTTCCTGATTTTTGTCTGTCTCCTTTTTTAAATAGGGGCGTTACATTTGCAGTTTTCCAATCTGCTGGGACCTCCCCAGAATCCAGGGAATTTTGGTAAATTCTAACCAATGCATCCACTATCCCTGCGACTACTTCTCTTAAGACCCTAGGATGCAAGCCATCAGGTCCAGGGGATTTATCTGCCTTTAGTCCCATTATCTTACTGAGTACCACCTCCTTAGTGATTGTGATTGTGTTACGTTCCTCCCCCACTATAGCCCCTTGACTATCCACTGTTGGGATATTGTTAGTGTCCTCTACCGTAAAGACTGATACAAAATATTTGTTCAAAGTTTCTGCCATCTCCATGTTCCCCATTACTAATTCCCTGGTCTCGTCCTCTTAGTCACCCATCCTAATATTTTCTTCTTTGGCTCAGTGTCAATTTTTTTCATTCAGTAAAAGACAATTTATTCCAGTGTTTTGAGTTCTTTATCTTCTATTTAATACCATATCCAACAGGTTCCTTACCTGATCTGGCCCTTTATCGAACATCTTTCGCGTTCTGGAAAACTGGTGAGAGTGTGGTGTGTACTGCACCCCGGCAGTTGTGCCAGTTCCTTGCCGTGATGCTGACGATATATCTCTGGGTGTTGCCTGTTTACTCACATCATTGGTTAGACTGGAACTACTTGTGCTGGGTATGGGAGGTGAACCTCTGGAACAGAAAAGAAGATTTAAGTCAAGACAGAATCTTCTGAAAAGTGATAACATTTACCGACATGGAAACAACCTTATTACCAGGAAATAAATGCTACCCGTTATTTAATGCAAATGAGAAAGAGAACCGTAATGTTCAAATGTTTGAACAAAACCTGCGTTAGGTTTTTAAAAAAAGACTTGACACAGCATGTTGACACCAACTCTGCATCAGTGAGAGTTGTGGGTTCAAGTGCTTCCAGAGTTAAGGGTAACAGCAGGGAATAGTTCCTTCTACTCTGCCCCAACAATGTGCCTCAAGTCTAATCTCAGTAAAGGACCCGCGACTGCACCAATGTGATATTTCCATTTCCCACAGAAGTAATCACTTGTGGTCTTTTTGTACAGCAAGTTCAGTTGTGCTAAATTAGAGGCAGTTTTATGCTGTGGACGCTGTGGGTCACTTGTAATTGGGTGGAGACGGCTCAACTTCATTAGACATAGGGCCTTTGCAGCGAGAGAACAACAAAGATCTTGACCCTATTAGTGTGAGCTGGATCGGAAGCCAGGTGCTCGCAGTGAAAGGACAGCGTGTTAATGAACTGTATCGACTAGACCCCTATAAAATTCTGTGTATGGCAACTTAGATCGGTTATTTCATGAGGCTAGAAAATGTGATCAGGAATTTCCACAGTTTTAGTTGACATTTTAGAACATATGAACATAAGAATTAGGAACAGGAGTAGACCATCTAGCCCCTCGAGCCTGCTCCGCCATTCAACAAGATCATGGCTGATCTGGCCGTGGACTCAGCTCCACTTACCCGCCCGCTCCCCATAACCCTTAATTCCCTTATTGGTTAAAAATCTATCTATCTGTGACTTGAATGCATTCAATGAGCTAGCCTCAACTGCTTCCTTGGGCAGAGAATTCCACAGATTCACAACCCTCTGGGAGAAGAAATTCCTTCTCAACTCGCTTTTAAATTGGCTCCCCCGTATTTTGAGGCTGTGCCCCCTAGTTCTAGTCTCCCCGACCAGTGGAAACAACCTCTCTGCCTCTATCTTGTCTATCCCTTTCATTATTTTAAATGTTTCTATTTAGATCACCCCTCATTCTTCTGAACTCCAACGAGTAAAGACCCAGTCTACTTAATCTATCATCATAAGGTAACCCCCTCATCTCCGGAATCAGCCGAGTGAATCGTCTCTGTAACCCCTCCAAAGCTAGTATATCCTTCCTTAAGTAAGGTGACCAAAACTGCACACAGTACTCCAGGTACGGCCTCACCAATACCCTATACAGTTGCAGCAGGACCTCCCTGCTTTTGTACTCCATCCCTCTCGCAATGAAGGCCAACATTCCATTCGCCTTCCTGATTACCTGCTGCACCTGCAAACTAACTTTTTGAGATTCATGCACAAGGACCCCCAGGTTCCTCTGCACCGCAGCATGTTGTAATTTCTCCCCATTCAAATAATATTCCCTTTTACTGTTTTTTTCCCCAAGGTTGATGACCTCACACTTTCCGACATTGTATTCCATCTGCCAAACCTTAGCCCATTCGCTTAACCTATCTAAATCTCTTTGCAGCCTCTCTGTGCCCTCTACACAACCCGCTTTCCCACTAATCTTTGTGTCATCTGCAAATTTTGTTATACTACACTCTGTCCCCTCTTCCAGGTCATCTATGTATATTGTAAACAGTTGTGGTCCCAGCACCGATCTCTGTGGCACACCACTAACCACCGATTTCCAACCCGAAAAGGACCCATTTATCCCGACTCTCTGCTTTCTGTTAGCCAGCCGATTTTCTATCCATGCTAATACATTTCCACTGACTCCGCGTACCTTTATCTTCTGCAGTAACCTTTTGTGTGGCACCTTATTGAATGCCTTTTGAAAATCTAAATGCACCACATCCATCAGTACACCTCTATCCACCATGCTCGTTATATCCTCAAAGAATTCCAGTAAATTAGTTAAACGTGATTTCCCCTTCATGAATCCATGCTGCGTCTGCTTGATTGCACTATTCCTATCCAGATGTCCCGCTATTTCTTCCTTAATGATAGTTTCAAGCATTTTCCCCATTACAGATGTTAAACTAACTGGCCTATAGTTACCTGGCTTTTGTCTGCCCCTTTTTTTAAACAGAGGCGTTACATTAGTTGCTTTCCAATCCGCTGGTACCTCCCCAGAGTCCAGAGAATTTTGGTAGATTATAACGAATGCATCTGCTATAACTTCCGCCATCTCTTTTAATACCCTGGGATGCATTTCATCAGGACCAGGGGACTTGTCTACCTTGAGTCCCATTAGCCTGTCCAGCACTACCCCCTTAGTGATAGTAATTGTCTCAAGGTCCTCCCTTCCCACATTCCTGTGACCAGCAATTTCTGGCATGGTTTCTGTGTCTTCCACTGTGAAGACTGAAGTAAAATAATTGTTTCAGGTCTCAGCCATTTCCACATTTCCCATTATTAAATCCCCCTTCTCATCTTCTAAGGGACCAACATTTACTTTAGACACTCTTTTCCGTTTTATATATCGGCAAAAGCTTTTACTATCCGTTTTTATGTTTTGCGCAAGTGTCGATGCAGCTCGAGAAGACGTGAAACATACTTTTCAAACTTCGTAACGATATTCAAATTAGTGAACAAAGGAACTAACATTATTTATTTCATGTACATGAGGCAAATGAATCTTGGGAGCAAAACTAATCATGTATTACTTGGAGAAACAATATGGTGGGGAGGAAAAAAATCCACCAGACCCACTTATTGTCAACAACCCTAAAAGAAAGAAAGTGACTTTGAAAGAAAAAGTTGCATTTCATAGCACCTTAATCTTGTGTTGTGTTTAAGAAATATTTCAAAGAGCTACACGTTCATTAAGAAAATTTGAAGTGCAGTGATTGTTAAGGAGGCAAATGGAACATTATTGAGTTTGGTTCGAGGACTGCGTGCTCTGAATTTATCCCAACACTACGAGAATGGGGGGTTGCCACAAAACTAGGTTATTCGAATGTACTACAGAAATATGAAAGTCATTCAGACAACTCAATTATTGAGGGCTTAAATGTGGATGTGTTATTCTTAATAATCTACATAACATGACTGAAATAGCCACAGGCACACACCTGGGTGAATCCTCTTGAAACTGGAGCCTCACGTACATCAAATATCAACTCTGAAGCAAAGGTAGAGTGCCCAAGTAATGATTAACAGTTACTTTGAAGTCCAGGGATCCAGCATACATCAAGATTAATTTCATGAACTAATGCTTTCATAACTCCCATAGGCATGATGGCTCAAGTGTCTAAGTGCGAATATAAAATCCAGGTCCTAAATTATTTAATTAGTGGCACTACACTTAGCCACGATCCAAGGCCCCAAATACTCCTTCCAGGTGAAACAGCGATTTACTTGGACTTCTTTCAATTCAGTATACTGTATTCGCTGCTCACGATGCGGTCTCCTCTACATTGGCGAGACCAAGCGTAGATTGGGTGACTGCTTTGCGGAGCACCTCCGTTCAGTCCGCAAGTGTGACCCCGAGCTTCCGGTCGCCTGTCACTTTAATTCTCCACTGCATTCTCACTCTGAGCTCTCTGTCCTCGGTCTCTTCCACTGTTCCAATGGAGCTCAACGCAAGCTCGAGGAACTGCACCTCATCTTTCGTTTCGGCACTATACTGCCTTCTGGACTCAACATCGCGTTCAAAAGTTTCAGAGCGTAACCACTGCCCATCATTGGCTCCCTCCCCCCTCAGAGCCTGTTTCTTTTTCTTTTTTTCTCCTTATCGATAACGGCAGTTAGTCATTATCCCGCCACTGACACCCTATCTCAACCAATGTTTTTCTAACTCCTGGCATTACCATTTGAATTTGGGCCATCATCCCTTTTGTCTCTCTAATCTCTCGTCTTCCAACCTATCACAGACCTTCCCTATTGTTCTTTCTTCCCCTCCCAACTTTCAGTGCTCGTTAAGAATCCATTCTTTTCGAACACTCTGCAGTTGAGGAAAGGTCATCGATCCGAAATGTTAACTTTGCTTCCTCTCCACAGATACTGCCTGACTCGCTGAGATTTCCAGCATTTTCTGGTTTTAATTCCAGATTCCAGCATCCGCAGTAGTTTGCTTTTGTATTTTTATTCTAGCTATCGATCAGTTTGTTTCTCGACACCCGGGCCAAAGGAATTAAATTTGCTCTGCACTTAGGAGACCAGCGTGATTTGCTTTTTCTTCAAACATCTAAAAATGATGTCATGTGCAATTTAAAGCTGCAGTATAATGCCAAACAGAAAGCTCACTGTTGAAGGGCTCTGCTTGGTAAATGTGGCCACGTAAAGAACATATTACTTGATTTGTTTTTTTTAAAATGGAACAGAATTGGGATAAACACCCCAAATAACCAATTCCAATTATCTTTTGAAATGGTCACCTATATAAGTCAGAAAAATCAGTAGACAAAACTGTGCTCTTAACCAACTTTGTTTTGCCAGATCACAATACCATACGCGAGCGGACAGGTATTTCACACAACTCACTGTCACCAGTGTAATTTTAAGATAATTTCCTCTTGGCTTTGACACTTCTTTAATAAAAGCAGACCTCTCATCCAGTGTTTGCCGTAATTTTTATTTTGGGTTTCGCGCAGCTTGTCGGGAAAGTTGCTCTCATCCCTTATGAGCCAAATGCTGCAGTCAGTCCTGCAGCTTTCTAGCCCTGTATTTTGTCCCCAGATCTTGTGCCCTTTAGGATTCGCACAATGCTACATCCTAGGGCCCATTGGGCTCTACTTCTCGCCAAGCCACTCTGGAACACATCAACAGATGAGTTCAAGCTGGATTAAGATTAAAAACTAACTAGATTGATTTGTGACAAAATTTAAACAAGTAGGACACATGCAGAATAAGACAAGCCAATGAACAATGACAGCAGTAAATGGCCCAATCTTTAAACATTACACTCTGCTCCTGACACCACCACATGCAGTCAGAGAGTCTGTCAATAGTTTGCAACATGCTCCAGAATTCGCCGTAGGTTCCATTTTACCCTGAACCATCCCAGGTTCCAACAATTTTGTGGTCCAGTCTCTTTGTCACTCTCTTAGAAATCTAATTAACCATTAAGCTGCGTGAAATACACTGAATTGAGTCGAGACGTGATTGTGTAATAAGTTCCTCCGATAGCTCCATTTGCCTGAGCAAAACTGAGGTCAATGAGGTGGTACAGGAGAAAATCCTCTCTTGACTGGAGTCATATCTGACAAAGAAAATGGTTGTGGTTGTCACAAGCCAATCATCACAGTCCCAGAGCATTGATGGAGTGTCTCAAGGATGGACCTCAGCTCAACCATCTTCAGCTGCTCCATCAATGATCTTCCCTCCACCACAAGGACATCAGCGTGGCTATTTACTGATGATGTACAACTCCCTTGACAATGAACCATCCCTTGCCAGCCTACAGCACGACCTGGACATCATCCAGGCATGTGCTGACGAGTGACAGGCAACGCAAGAGCCAAATAATGATCATCGCAAATAAGCGAAAGCTTAGTTATCTCCCTGGACTTTAAACGACAGCACCATTGGCATCATTGTATGGGTTATGAGAGTCCATAAAACACGACCACCTTAACGCACCAACCACTCTATTGGCTGGAACATATGAACAATGACGGACAGGTAAAGGACCCTCTGGTCCATTGAGCCTGTCCCACACAATTGTGATACCTTTTGTTAATCCACACTTATCCAAGTGGCTGTTAATTTTGTCCCCGATTATTGTTTCTAAAAGCTTCCCCAACATGGATGTTAAACGGACTGGTCTGTAGTTGCTGGGTTTATCCTTGCACTTTTTTGAACAAGGGTATAACATTTGAAATTCTTCAGTCCTCTAGCGCCACCCCTGTGTCTGAGGAGGATTGGAAGAATATGGCCAGCACCTCTGCAATTTGCACCTTTACTTCCCTCAGCATCCTAGGATGCATCCCATCGGTTCTGGAGACTCATAGAAACATAGAACATAGAAACATAGAAACATAGAAATTTACAGCGCAGAAGGAGGCCATTTCGGCCCATCATGTCCGCGCCGGCCGACAAAGAGCCACACAGCCCTTGGTCAGCAGCCCTAAAGGTTACATATAAACCTATGAACAATGATGGAAAGGCAAAGAGCACCCAGCACAACCAGTCCACCTCACACAACTGCGGCACCCCTTATACTGAAACATTCTGCACTCCACCCCAACCAGAGCCATGTGATCTCCTGGGAGAGGCAAAAACCAGATTAAAAACCCAGGCCAATTTAGAAAGAAAAAATCTGGGAAAATTCCTCTCCAAGCCATCCAGGTGATCAAAATTAGTCCAGATCACCCTTGTCGTATTCTATTCCCTGCAGTACTTACCAGTATAACTGCGCCTTCCAACAAAAGGTCATCCAGTCTAATCCCAATTACCAGCTCTAGGTCATCTACTTTAAGTACAGCCAGCCTTTCTGGTGTCTCCTCTATCAATTTTTATCCCATCATGTATCTCAACTACCTCCTCTTTCACTATGACTTTGGCAGCATCTTCTTCCCTGATAAAGACAGATGCAAAGTATCATTTAGTACCTCAGCCATGTCCTCTGTCTCCATGCATAGGTCTCGTTTTTGGCCCCATCCCTCTTCTTACTACCCATTTACTATTTCATGGATAAATTGAGATTAAAACTAAACTGCAAACTAAAAGGAAGGCATATGATTCAATTAGGTCTAACAAAGAGAAAATCATGAGGAATATAGAAATTGTAGTGGGGCGGTGAAGAGAGAGATTAGAAGGGATAAAAGGAACATGAAAAAGGCTTGCAAATAATATAGAAGTTAATGTGGGCTTTCATAAGCATATAAAAGTTAAAACAGTTTAAGAGCATAGGACCACTCAGGAATGAAGGAGGGAGGCTAATTGTGAACGATGAAGGTATGATGGAATTATTAAATACTTTGCACTAGCTTTTTACAAACAATGGTAAGAGTAAGAATGCAGGTGGACTGGAGGGTATGGAACAACTGTTGCCGATAGCTAGAAATGGAATGGGCTGGGAAAGAAATAGTGCAACTTAAAATGGAAAATCACTGGACCCTGATGGAATGCACCCGAGACAGTTGAAAGAAGTCAGAGCGGCTGGCTGAAGCTCTGGTCACAATTTTTTCAGTCCTCAAATATGCAAATTGTGCTGTGCGACTGGACAGTATCCAGTGTTGCAGCTTTCGACAAGAGAGCGAAGCAGAAAGCAGTTAAGTGTGGACCAGTTAGTCTAACACCAATTGTGGGCAAACTGTCAGAAATGACAAAATTAGTGAACATTGGTTAATCAAGGACAGCTAGCACTGGTGAAGGCGAGTGTTGTTTGGTAAATTTAAGAGTTTTCTGAAAAGGTGACTGACTGGATAGATAAAGGGAATGCAGTTGAAGTAGTCTATATTGATTTTTCAGAAGGTTTGTGATAAGGAGTCTCGCAAGAGAAATGTTGTTGAAAGGTATATGGTATAAAAGGATATGTAGCAGCATGGAAAGAAAGTTGGCTCACAGACAGTGAGCAAAGAGTTGTTGTAGATGGTGCATTCCTGAGTCAGTGCTGGGTCCACTTTTGGTATACATACATCATTTGAATTCGGGCATAGAGCAAACACTTGACAGAATTTTTGATTCCTCCAGCAAATAGCTGGCATAGACATGAAGGGCCAAATCGTCGTCTTCTGTGCTGTAAACTTCTATGGTTCCATCATAATTGATGTTCAATACATAGATTCAAATGTTGAGCTCTTAATTTTGTAAAACTTCATGCTGCCAAAGTAGTTGTATGTTCATAATTTTTTGAATTACAATCTAAACTTTTTTTTTTTAAACCGCACAATATGATAATCACTTTGTGATCATAGCACATTTTTTCACCAGACTTAAAGGAGTTAATAAAGAAACCATTTAAGTGCTGATTAATAACAGCATCCCTAGACTACAGAAGAGACACTGCTATAATTGCTCTTAAAATGAAAAATACCCGTGGATTGTAATTAAGTTAAATTAATAAGGAGTAATTTACTTTATTATACTATCAGTCACACTATCCACATACAGAGAACTGATGGTGCTACAAGATTAATAGAACTATTCAGTTTATTCAAATAATGTCCCACACGTTTAGGTTCCCAGTAGAAATTGTGCAGAAAGGAACTGATACTCTTTGGAAAGTATGAAGTATTTACCTCTGCTCTGAAACTCGAGTTTTTTAAAAATTTGTTCCTGGGATGTGGACTTCGCTGGCAAGGCCAGCATTTATTGCCCATCCCTAATTGCCCTTAAGATGGTGGTGAGCCACCTTCTTGAACCGCTGTAGTCCGTATGGTGATGGTACTCCCACAGTGCTGTTCAGGAGGGAGTTCCAGGAT